>NC_069714.1:9667229-10004729 GCF_027358585.1 Pangasianodon hypophthalmus
GTTTACACCTGATCTGGGCATATGTAATACATGGATTAGCTAATACTACCCCCACAATATTCATATAAATCAATAAAACAGGTATACAGTGGGAAACAGAGATTAAAATTAATCCCTGGGTGAATTTATTATAATAAAAGAATTTAATTAAATTAGCTTAAATTAATTTTGAACCAATGCACCATAAAATACATATAATAAAACATTAAATTAATATTAGTATTTAATTTTTTTTATTTATTAAAATCTACAACCATGAAAAAAATCAATAACTATTCAAATATTCTGTCATGTTGGTGGAACTTCAGCAAAATTCACTACTGGGTCCAACATTTCACTAGGGGCTCCAAAAACAGCCTTTTAATGACAAAATACCAGTTTGTCGGTTTAGTTACAGGTAAATCAAGTCCACTCCAGCTTTGTCAGTATGCCCTGAAGATTTGCACTGAAATGTATGTGTAAATGATTTATTATCCACTACATGTTTGCCTTGTAGTGATATAAGGAACTTTCTAGAAGTGTTATTTTCTACTATTCATTCATACTATCATGAACTGTATTTCCAACCTTGCAAAGTTATATGCTAAGAAGATTAAAGTTATATTATGATGCCATATAATGCTGCTTGATTGAACTAATCAGTAGTTGTTGGAAAATTTGATTAATAATTGGAGGCAATGAATGGGTAGGACGTCTTCAGTAGATCTATCACAGATACTGGAGCTATCTTACCTTGTCAAAAAATCTGCTCAGTTTTACAGCATTAGATGAGCCAGCAGCAAAGTAGCGTGGATTTGTGCAGTCCTAAATGACAGCCAAATACAATAAAATAATAAACAATCAGAACTGGATCACATGGGAAATGGAGGTAGGAAACGTCACAGAATAAATTTCTTCTAGCTGTTAATGTTTTTCTGATATTTACAGTCGTAAACTGTAAGAATCACCGACCAGGTTGATCTCCTCTGCGTTGAAGTCTTCAGATAGGAAGGCGGTGCGAGTCAGGACATCATTCCTCTTGTTTTCAGGGATCTGATCGTACTTGGTGCCTATTAGCAGGAGAGGGATGGTGTTGTCTGCAAACTGCTCTCTGTCATAATCCCTGCATGTCCACAGCAGTAAGACTAAGAGTTATATGCATGTGCTTGTAATCACTACAGGAGTGCTGAAGCATTCTAGTTTCGTTTACTCTTACTCCTAGATGCCTACTGCATGTGATAATGCTTTACAGGTCTACACATGGAGCTAATCATGTAAAGAATCACACTTAGGCAACAGGTAAATATTAATAAGCCTATTTAAAAAGCATTGCTTCACTATTACTTAACACTAACTGAGGCTGACTCACCCATTCGACACGATGACCCCTGTAGGAGAGGAATCTTTGTTTAATGCCTCCATTGACCAGCGATACAGATTCTGAGAGGATTTTTTGTTGGTCAGATCATGAACTAGAATAATGCCTGTAAAAACATTTTAGCATCACTGATCCACCATTATACAAGAATATATGTATTACATTATGTGTAAATAATTTCAATGTAATTATCCAGATCTACATCCGGATGTCATGGTCACTATTTAGTCATCAATCCATTGTTAAACTCCATTCCTGCTTGCAAAGTATCAATGGTTTTGATATCTTACCATTAACTGAATTGTAAAAAACTGCTCTGGTGCTTTTAACACTACTGGCGCTTCCCACAGAGCCTCCAACATCCCACAGTTCAATGTAGTAGGTCTTCTCTTCTGGCGTGCCTTCTTTGTAGTCATGGACCTGCAGCAGCATGGCAATCAACAAGGCTCAAACAGGTGTTCCTTCAATATAACAAGTAATAAAATGGCCACAAATGTGTATTAAGATAAGATACAAGACAGAAACGATTAGAAATATTTCCAAATGTGATACACATATGGACTTTTGTTCCATTTAAGGCACTGGAAATGACATGTATGACAGTGTAAACATGTTAAATTATCCATCCATCCATCCATTCATTCTCTGTACCGCTTATCCTACACAGGGTTGTGGGAAGCCTGAATCCTATCCCAGGGGACTTGGGCCAGAAGGTGGGGGACACCCTGGATGCAGTGCCAACCAATTGCAGGGCACAATCTCACACAAACACGCACACACACAAACACTATGGACAATTTGGAAATGCCAATCTGTCTACAATGCATGTCTTTGGACTGGGGAGGAAACCGGGGTACCTGGAGGAAACCCCCAAAGGACGGGAAGAATATGCAAAGTCCACACACACACAGGGCGGAGAAAAGAATCGAACCCCCAACCCTGGAGATGTGAGGTAACAGTGCTAAGCACTGAGCCACCATGTCCCGCATGTTAAACTTTGAGACCACTTAATGAGATGCATTCTACAAATTAAATAATGGGACACAAGTTTTTGAGCTTGTTACTAAGCATAATTTATATTGCCATATTGTCAGGAGTTTCAGTATAAAACACCATTAAAGGAATATGATTAATTCTGTTTTGTTGATGAACTGTTTATTAAAAAAAAAAAAAAAAAAAAACTAAGGACAGTATAGATAGGTTATAAGCATTACCCTGACGTCCACAGAACAACCAACTGTCCATGAAGGATTTCCCAAAACCTGGTTATGGCACAGCAGATGAACTAAAGACGACTTTCCAACACCTGGAAGCACACAGTCAGTATGAGTAACTAATGAGGAATATTAAGTTATAGCTAGATATGTTGGCCAGCTCTGCACATGAATGAAACTTTTATTTTTCATTACTGAACCCAGTGTTTTTGTCCTGTGTCATATCAAACCATGTCAAAACACAGACACCATTAATCAGAAACGTAGTTACCTAGCTGCCCAGCTATTTTAGTTTCGCACTCGAAAATTTCAGGAGAATCAAGAAAATCTCCTAATATCACACAGTTTCACAAATTAATTCTGCTCCCCTTTTAATGTGCCTTACCTGAATCTCCCAAGACTAATACTTTTACTCTGTCAAGCGAGGACATTTTTGTTTCCTCTATCACTAGCTAGGTTGAGGATGCAAAAAGTGCTTCCTGTCCGAACAACTGGACAAAATAAAAGTCTAATAAACTGACGAATTCGTTCAAAGTAAGCTACGGCAGCACGAGAAGTATTTGGCAGGATATCAAATAGCTACTCACTCCCTATATAAGCGCACTACTTGCTGTGTACTTGCACTGCTTAGTGTAAGGAATGTAATTGCATATACACCCTATGTAGTGCACTATAATGGATGTGCATTATGGTTAGCCGG
Organism: Pangasianodon hypophthalmus; assembly: GCF_027358585.1. NCBI lineage: Eukaryota > Metazoa > Chordata > Actinopteri > Siluriformes > Pangasiidae > Pangasianodon > Pangasianodon hypophthalmus. The sequence goes on from NC_069714.1 coordinate 9,670,501, forward strand.
TCTCGCGAGGACTTTTGTCTTACTTCCGGTTGGTATGAGCACGGAGGCGTGGCTTGAGCGAGAACAGGAAGAGCTCCGAGATAGACAACACAGAAAGCCGGTGTATTTTTTGACTGGATTTCTGCAAGAAAGGAAGCCTTATGGCCGCGGGAGGGATGAAACTGTCGAGTTTATGCTGTCTGCTCTTATGTTTAATAGCGACAGTGCTCGCCGGGTAGGTGCCAGTCATTCTGTTTGACGGGTTTATTATTTCCTCGTTGGTGTAAACCGAGCCGCCGGCTGGTCCACATGTTCTTCTGTGATTGGTCTGCGCCGCTGGGGCGCCCTGGTAACGTTACAGCTGTGTATCGCTGAACTAAAATCTAATGACTTAGTGACTTTAAAGTGATTATAAAGCCTAGAGACTAGAGAGGATATGCACAGGATTTGAACTTTTAAAATGGCTTCAGAATCAAGAAGATCACGTCTCTAGAAAAGTGTTGTTTATTGGCAAATCCATGTACATTAACCTTATCGGAATAGTCTCATAGACACCTGTGACTCCTTCTGTACGTCACTCAGGGTTTTAAATGATTAATGTTTTTTAAAAAAAAGCCCTCTTTTTATGTTTTTGCTATTTCTTTAGGAGAGATTTCTACAAGATCCTCGGAGTAAGCAAATCAGCATCTATCAAAGAGATCAAAAAAGCCTACAGAAAGCTGGCCCTGCAGCTCCATCCTGACCGAAACCAAGACGACCCCAAAGCGCAGGACAAATTCGCAGATCTTGGAGCGGCTTACGAGGTTTGTGTGTCTCTGTTGCATTAGACTGTGCTGGACTATTAAGCACAAATAATCTCCCTGTTATCTTTTAATTCCACAGTGTGTTCAGTTCCGCACACTGCGAAATGACTAGAAACAGTGCACTCTGTCGTTATTTATAATAAACCAAGCCAGATTTATTTACTTTCCTCCCATCGGGCAAGAACTCCAGGGCTCTCTATGTGACAGGCATGATTTCGTTGCTGGTAGAAACCATGGACGAATCTGATTGGCGGAGAGAAACGTGTGGCTTTTTCTGATTGGTCCAAAAGCCACCTGACTGGTATCCTTGAAAACCCGACGTGGATCTGTGATAGCGTCCCTCAGGCAGTCACGTTGAACTGAATGCAAATGAAAGCTGTCACTTATCAAATTTACATAATACATAAGATTATGCACAGGAAGTTTTCCCAGGAATTGAAATAAGGCAGATGACATCCCTGTGGAAGTGATTTTGAAGAATAATATTTATTCAGAATATTTTTTCATGCCGTTTTACAATAAGCAGACTTGTGTGCTTTGGTTTCTGTTGTGCTCAGGTCCTGTCAGATGAGGAGAAGAGGAAACAGTATGATGCTTATGGAGAGGAGGGACTGAAAGAAGGTCATCATAGCTCACACGGTGATATATTTTCTAGGTATGCATTTAAAGTGGTTCATAAAATACAAATTTGCATGTTTGTCAAGCAAGGAATAAACCACAACAGGAAGTTCCGTTATAGGAAAATAATCTATGATGGGGTGGTTACTAACCCAAAGTGCATTATACACTCACTGAGCAATTTATTAGGAACACCTGTAAACATACCCATTCGTGCAATAATCTAAACAGCCAATAATGTAGTAGCAGTGCAATGCATAAAATCATGCACGGGCCAGCAGCTTCGGGTAATGTTCACATCAACCATCAGAATGGGGAAAAAATGTGATCTCAGTGATTTTAACCGTGGCATGATTATTGATGCCAGACGGGCTGGTTTGAGTATTTCTATAACTGCTGATCTCCAGGGATTTTCACACACAACAGTCTCTAGAGTTTATTCAAAATAGTGCAATAAAGAAAAAACATCCAGTGAGCAGCAGTTCTGCAGATGTAAACGTCTTGTTGATGAGAGAGGTCAACGGAGAATGGCCAGACTGGTTCAAGCTGACAGAAAGGTTACAGTAACTCAGATAACCACTCTGTACAATTGGGGTGAACCTTGAGGCGGATGGACTACAACAGCAGAAGACCACGTCAGGTTCCACTTCTGTCAGGCAAGAACAGAAAGCTGAGGCTGCAGTGGGCACAGACTCACCAAAAGTGGACATTTGAAGACTGGAAAAACCTGTAGCCTGTTCTGATGAATCTCGATTTCTGCTGAGGCTCACAGATGGTAGGGTCAAAATTTGGTGCCAACAGCCTTCTGTCTACAGTCCAGGCTGGTGGAGGTGGTGTAATGGTGTGGGGAATATTTTCTTGGCACACTTCAGGCCCATTAATACCAATCAATCATCACTTGAATGCCACAGCTTATTTGAGTATTGTTACTGACCATGTGCATCCCTTCATGGCCACAATTTACCATCTTCTAAAGGCTACTTCCAGCATGAAGCGCCATGTCACAAAGCAAAAGTCGTCTCAAACTGGTATCATGCACATGACAATGAGTTCAGTGTTCTTCAGTGGCCTTCCTAGTCACCAGATCTGAATCCAATAGAACACCTTTGGAATGTGATGGAACGGGAGATTCACAGCATGAAAGTGCACCTGAAAAATCTGCAGGAATTGCGTGATGCAATCATGTCGACATGGAGCAGAATCTCAAAGGAATGTTTCCAACATCTTGTGGAATCCATGACACAAAACATTGAGGCTGTTTTGAGAGCAAATCGAGGCCCTCCCCAGTATTAGTATAGTGTTCCTAATAAAGTGCTCAGTAAGTGTATTTCTATAACCTCATGTCCTGAAGTGTTTAGTTTCTCTTATAACACAGTGATTTGCCAATAATTACAATATTTTAAATATTCCTGAATAATACGTTGTGTTTTTTAATCATTTCTATTTATATTTAATGCTGTGGAACATCTGTGAAACATGTTCCCTTCATCACTTATGATATAACAGCTATAAACAGTTGTTCTTTCACCAGGCCCCTTTTTCACTTCCTTAAAGTAAAAAGTCAAGACTTTAATGTGGTGGAAAACTTACTGACCGTTACAAAACTCCAACACCCAAGACTGCTTCCATAATGTTAAATAAATATCTATCTGCAGAAAACTGCACCATATCAACAAATATGATTTTCTTTGTTAAATAACAGCAGGTTTTTAAAATCTGTTTATTATTATCCTTGGATTATTTAGGTCATCGGCCATAAAAGTCCCTGTGGATGATCTGTTACTATAGAAATTATAACATATTAGAACATGTGCATTAATATGGTCCTGTGATTTGCATTACAACCAGCACTACTGTAAAATTAATCAACACCTTCTGACCGATCAGATTCGAGAATTCAGCAGTGGTATAAATATATGTGGTATTAAATTGTCTACACACACAACTGTATTAGACAGATTAACTTTTTAACTAATTCAGACTTCCCTGGTTAAAACTGTGCTGAATTATATTTCATTTTATGACACATCTTCGGTCTGATGTGTATTATTGGGTGTATCAAACCCGTAAGGCATAATTAAGATAAAGCAGCATGTGGCTACTTGCAGTATTCATGTTTTGTTCTTCCTTTGACTGGGTTTTGCAAGATCTTGATTTTCCAGCTTATTCATTGGTAATGGCCATATTTACAAATGTTCAATATTTAAAGCCTACAGTAAATCACAATGAACTAGAAAATTCAATTTAAATTAAAGAAAGATCACAAAATTCAGCATTCAAGTTTTATGATTCACGTTTTGCTACCCAATTCAGAATACTATGCTCAAAAAACTAAAGCCTGTTGTAATGTAACATTACAGGTCATTGCATTATGGTCACTACAAAAAGCACTTAAATATATACAGTATTGGCCTAATATCTTGTACATACATAGATGCTGGTATGTATTGGACTGGGCCTTAGTATTTTCTGTTTATATTTGTTGCAGTTTCTTTGGGGACTTTGGGTTTATGTTCGGTGGAAACAGACAGCAACAAGACCGAAACATTCCAAGAGGAAACGACATTGTGCTGGATCTTGAGGTTACACTGGAGGAGGTTTATTCTGGAAATTTTGTAGAGGTACGATTTTGCCTAGATAATAATCAGACATGCTGTGTTGTCTGTCAATTATTTTTTTTTTGCTTTGACTTGTTGGCTTGTTATGCAGAAAAATGAATATTTTTGCATAATGTGGAGTATGTAAAGTATCTGTATAGTGTAAAATTTCAGTCCTTACAGCTAAATCTTGCAGATTTCAGATCAGTGTTTTTTTGCATGCTGTTTAAAAACAGTTCTTAATCTTTATAGATTACGCACTCCATTTATCTATTATATGCTTTCACTACTATACTGTCCAGGTATGTAGGGCTACGGCATTGTGCAGCTTTGCCTCTTCCTACTCCAGCACACCTGACTGAACCGGGGGGCAAAGACTATTGACAAAGATTAAGCACATGAAACCTTAGTAATTAGTAATTAGTAATTAGTAATTACTAATTAGTAATTAGTAATTAGAAATATTTTTCTCGTATTTCTGATATAGCTGGAATCATACCTTTGCACATAAACACCTCAAAAGGCAACTACAGATACACAACTGCATTTGGTCACTCTTTGTAATGCTCATGCAAACAAATTCCAATAATGACCACTTTAATGGTAAATTAGAGGGATGTGTAGTTGATCTTGAGCTCTGATGAAGGAATGGGTAATTAGCTGATATATTCATTTAGAGCAGGAGATCCATTAAACTGTGCTGTGCTTCTCTCGGGATCTGTAAGTTGATACTGCTTATCATATTTAATACCCTTTGTGTGTTTGCTCTTCTCTCATGATGTAGGTGGTGCGAAACAAACCTGTTGCGAAAGAGGCTCCAGGCAAAAGGAAATGCAACTGTCGCCAGGAGATGAGAACCACACAGCTCGGGCCAGGCCGCTTCCAAATGACCCAGGAAGTAGTCTGTGATGAATGCCCCAATATTAGGTAAGTCTTACTACACCTTTGTCAGGAGAATATGTGCTGAAGTAGCTCTCACACACACAGAGTAAATAATGCTGCAACTGTTTGCAGGCTTGTGAATGAAGAGAGGACACTAGAGGTGGAGATCGAGCAGGGAGTCAGGGATGAGATGGAGTACCCCTTTATTGGTGAAGGTGCTGTGTCTCTGTACAGAAACTGTTGGATTTGTCACACTTTTCCAAATTTTCATAATTTCAGGTGTGGGTGCCTGGCAAATCAGTATTGTATTTTGTTTCCTTGTGCGCAGGTGAACCCCATATTGATGGAGAGCCTGGCGATCTTCGATTCCGCATCAAAGTCTTGAAGTAAGATCATTGTTTAAAGGCAGCTGACTTCTTACAGTTCTTACAGTATAGATTTGTTTTACTGTTATTTTTACATCATGTGATAGAGATAAAGTGGGTCTGCTCAGGTGCTTAATGAGTTGTAGTCATATTTCTAGACACATAATGGAGATTAGGGCTGCATTATTGTGGCCAAGAAAAAAAAAAGATAATTAAATCAATATGTCACAGCATTATGCTGCCAAACACTGGGCTAATGCATGTAAATGGACAGCCTGAGATTTGATCCACCAGAGTACATAAACAATATCTGATGATAAAGATAGCCAATTAGCTGGCGAATATCGCAGTTGATTGTTTAACTAATTGAGGACACTGTGATAAATTTAGTTAATTATGCAGCCAAAATGGACATAATAAAAGATCAAGAACATCTTGAAAGTGGTGTAATTTATATTAACGATCAAAGGATGAATCGGGGTCATGTGTGACGAGCTTTTATTTGTTACTGTGTGAACTGTGTGATCGCCCCCTATAATGGGAAATGTTATTTTTACAGACAGATATCTGTGTGTTCTTGCTTATTCTGTGTTTTTGGTACTCTAGGCACCCAGTGTTCGAGCGCAGAGGTGATGACCTGTACACAAACGTCACCATCACTCTGGTAGAGGCTCTGGTTGGCTTTGAAATGTATATCCCACATTTGGATGGCCACAAGGCAAGCGTCCTAATTACCACTCACACCTTTATACTGCTGTGTAAGTTCCCATGATCTATTGTATAAATTGTGTTTCTTCTGGTTTTACAGGTTCATATTGTTAGAGATAAAATTACTAAGCCTGGAGCTCGAATCTGGAAGAAGGGTGAAGGACTTCCCAACTTTGACAACAACAATATCCGTGGATCGCTTATAATAACCTTTGACATAGACTTCCCCAAGGAGCAGTTTAATGAAGAGGAGAAAGCTGGTATGGCAATAGTAAAGATTTATTGATCTAGATTTTTTTATGTGCATGGTGTAGTATATGACATGCATATTTTTTGCATAAAATCTCTTCTTCAAATTCTACTACTGAGGTTTTCTGTGTGATTCAGCATCATAAATGGTGTCCATCTCTTTCCTTGTGTAGATATAAAGCAGCTGTTGAAGCAGACACCATCTCAGAAGGTTTACAACGGTTTACAGGGATACTGACACACCAGCCAACAAAACCAGGACTGATTACCCTGTCAAGTTCCATACAACACATAAACACACAAAAAAGAAGCAAGCATGGAGTGTTTATTTATTTTCTCAGACTGTACTCAGGATAGGTTGTCTGTACGTGTGGGTTTTTTTTTTATTTTTGATTTGGGACTTTTTTAAAACTGTTTTCTTGAAGTAAGGTTATGGAAAGCAGCAATTTTTTTTATTAAACTTTTTTCTCCCATTTTTTTCCTTGTTTAAGGCTTTTGTGATTACAGTTTCAGTATTTGCATTACAGTTTAATTGTTTTTCCCTCTTGGCCAACCACTACCCAGTCATGTATCAACAGTACAGGAACTGAGCTGCCACAGAAAAGCGCAATGAGAAAGACTGAGGCTTTATATCAGAGGACACTTTTTTTTAGAAATACCTGCCTCTGTACTGTATGTTGTCAAAGCCGAATATTTCTCTTCCTAATTTTTCAGAAAGGATTTATATGAATGTGTTGTTTATTTGTAGATGCTTAACCTTGTACCTCCTTTTTGGAGTATTTTCTATTTTTTTCCATTTTGGGTCATGCTTGTGAATTGTAAGATATTTCATCCATCCTTTTCAATTTTTAACATGTCAGACATCACCTCCATGATCTTGCCTATGATTAAAAGTTTTCATCTGCTCCTGTTAAGTGTTTCCACCAAGGGACTACTGCACTAAAATTGCCAGGTGCCCAATAGAAGGAAAGTTTACAGTGATCACCACAAGATCTCAATTAAAAGTTTATAATGATGTTTCAAACTGACTTTCTATTAAACACATTTTCCCTTGTCAGGCCACATGTCCAGCCCAGGGTTAATAAGAGACAATAATGATTAATAGGTCAGGTGAATATTTGTGTGTGAGTAACTATTTTGTGCTTGTTTATCAACTAAAATGTGTAGACAGTAAATGTTACCAAATGTTACCAGAACTCCTTAAGAGAAGACCTGTAAACTATAAAATCCCTGTAAATTATCAGTAAAGGTGTTTTGGAAGCCCACGAGAACAGTGGTGTGTGAAGCAAGGCCTTTAAGATTCAACTTTTATTGTCATTGTTGTGAGTATGAGTACAGAGCCAATGAAATGCAGTTTTTCCACATATCCCAGCCTCTTCTAGGAATCTGGGATCAGAGCACAGGGTCAACTATGATACAGAGCATATGTGGTTAAGGGCCTTGCTCAAGTGCCCAACAGCAGCAGCTCAACAGTGCTGGGGCTTGAACCCCCAACCTTCTGATCAGTAACACAGAGCCTTAACCATTCAGCCACCACTGCCAAACAAAGGCTGTTAGTGAGGGTACTATAGTTAAATGGCCTTTTGCAGTAGTAATCCACAACAGCAGTCTGAATCAAGCAGAAATGTGCAGTCACTTTAAATTGAGAGCAAACCTGGCTTCTCGGCAAAGCTACAGTCCATGTCTAACTGCACAATGCTTTTTCAGGGATTTGTAACAATGTCAAGAAACATTGTGCACATTTTTTCCTTCTCAGAGAAGACACGGGTCAATTTTTTGAAAGATGTCATAAGTGTGCAATACAGAGGAGCTGCAAAGCGCAATCCTAGGTAGGTAGTGCAAGCAAAGTAACAGGATAGCTTTCTCTTGGGAAAAGGGAACCAGGGCACTGCGATGATTATCTGGTTAGAGCCTCATGTCTACAACAAAATCCATCACAGGAGCAATTATTTTACCATGTTTGAAACTGAGCGAAAGAACTAAAGAAGAAATACTAAAGTAGGCATAGGTAATTAATAATTATGGTTATTAAACACTTTAAATAGTAAAGTACTAATAATAGTCATTATAAAGTACACAAATCACTAATGATACATTGGAAAATTTCACATTTCCACTGGTGACCAAAATACTCCTTTCTGTCTGACTGCAACAACTTTCTGGTGTCTGCCAGCTTAGTTTTAATTAAACTGTGGTATTTAGAACACTTTTTCCTCATGCTAAAAGTGTGTTTGACGCCATGGTTCATGGCCTGTACCTGTAAAGCAGGAGCTATCATGTGAGGGGTCACCATAACTTTGAAATGAAATGTTTCATCTCAGTATTCATCTATCAATTTATCTGACATTAGAACATTACCAAATCACTGACACAAAATATACACAGTATATCTGGCATATTGTGATTGTGGACCTTTTTTTTTTTTTTTTTTTTTTTTTTTGTCATGTCAGAATTTGTACATCAGACACCCTGCTGAGAAAAATGTAAGAAAAAAAAAACAATAGAAATCCTTATAGAATTTTTAATGATATTAATGGTTATAATGGGAATTGTATTGGTTTTAATGGAAACTGTAACGGCCCTTGGGTCTCTACGAGAAATTTGTTGCCTTCTATTGGTGGTCTGTTAAGGACCAATAATGGTAATGGTTTTAATGGTTAGCTGATGGTTTGTAATGGTATTTGTAGTAGAAACCGTTAGAATTTCTGTGATGGTTACTATTGTTTGGTTTTTTTTTTTTTTCAACAGGGACAGTATGTGTGAGAGACATGATCCATTTTAAGATGGCTGCATTTATATATCAGAATTCTGTGAAAGCGATGACAAAGGTTTATAGCATTATGAGCAAATGAGTGATTCAACAGTGCTTTGAGAAAAGTACCTGGCAGTTTATTGTTGTGCCTTAGTAGAGAAATTAATGCACAACACTGTAAACAGGTAAAACCTTATGTAAATGCCCAAAGTCTCCAGTAGAGGGCGACAAAAGTTCATTAAAGTTGAGTGCTGGCCAACTGAAAGGTAATAAAAGCTTTGAATGCCTTTGAAGTGTACATTATTAAAATACACAGTCAAAATGCTGTGAGTGTGGGTTTCCTTGTATGTCAAGCAGATTCAGGTTAAAACAAATTAACAACAAAATGTGATTAGGGTCCCTGGTTCGATCATGAGCTCAGATTGTTCATGTTCTCCCCATGACTGTGCAGGTTTCCTCTGGGTTGTCTGGTTTTCTCCCAGAAAACCCAGTAGGTGGATTGGTTATGCTCAATTGCCCCTAGGTGTGAATGAGTGTATGAATGTGTGTGTGTGGTGCCCTATGATGGACCAGGGTGAATTCTCCCGCCTATCCCGCTCTCAGTGTTCCCGGGATAGGATCTTAATCCACTGAAACCAAGAGATGTTCAAGTCTGTTGCCATTCTAGCTGGACCATTCAAGGAAATTCACAGACTTACTGCGAAGTTACTCCTGTGTTGTCTTGGCTGTTTCAGGTCATTGTCATGTTGGAAATTTAAACTGTTCCCCAATTTGAGGTCTGGAGACCTAACAGGTTTTCCTCAATAACTTCAATTTCCTCAGTAACCTCAATAACTGTAGAATGTTCTAGTTACCTTCACCAGATCTGAGCCTCGACAAAATCATGTCTCAGGCGTGTATGCACGTATACGTTGACTTCATGGGTTATTTCATGGGTTATACATGAATTATTTCAATTTCAGTAAGTTTATAAAGCTTTGTCCGTTCTTGATTTAGTCTGAATGATTTCAGAATGCACTGTATTATAGTAAATGTAATGATTATATAAATATATAAATTCAGCAATTGAAATGTCAGCAATGTTAACACCTATAAATAATGAAAATAATAATTAAAACTACATCGATTACATCAGTATTGTTTCTTGTACCTTTCTTCATAGAATTGCCTGTTTTGTTTTGTTTTTGTTTTTGTTTTTCGAGAGTGTCAAGTGAGAGCAGGCCACAACAGGAGTGGAGCATTTTGAGAGGAGGCAGGGTTCTCCACTGAGAAACACGTCCTCTCTCCAAACCACACTGGTTCACATGTATGACTGCATGCGTTAATTTATGCATGTGCGACTCACCCCCACAATGTTATATTAAAGCTGTGGAATAAAGAATTTACTCTGGTGGTCTGCCACACAAGCTCAGTCATTATAAGTGAGGGTTGAATCTAGGGGTGTGGATGTTTTACCTCTAGTTGACACCTAAAATCAGAACAGCATGAAATTGCCTCATGGAAATTGTTTTCTGGTGTGGATATTATTCATGTGGTACTTTAGTTTGTACAGAGTAATACTTAATTCTTGAATGTGAATGTGTATGTGATTATCTGATATAGAATGTTTAAGGGAAGGTCCTTTACTGTGGGTATACCAGTGTCCATCTGGTACAGACCACTTTCCTATGGGTTTGTGGCCACAGGAGGGCAATGTTACCCTCAATATTGCTCTGTAAGAAAGCAAGATGCCACATGTTTTCAGGATGTAAGCCACTGACTGAACTGAACTTGGAGCCTGGCCTGTGCCCAGTGGATGTGAGCCCAGAGTTCAAAGGGGCACTGGCAGGCTGTGAAAGTTAATGGCACACATAGGGGTTAAAGCTTCCTGGCAGAAGTGGTGCAGCGCCTCTGCTTACACTGCCTTGGCAGCACTTTCAGAGTTTCACTGCCTTGGCAGTAGTTTTGGTTAATAGAGTCTGACTTTGTGTGTGTGCGTACATGTGTGTGAGAAAGAGAGAGAGAATACTGTAAATTCAGTTCATAGGTATATAAAATTTCTTGTCTTTTATATCTCAAGCAATACAGGGCTTAATAAAATTACACCTTGTAAGTAGTATTGTATTCACTACTTTCTGTAATGAAATCAGATCACATAACAGTTTCTAAAGTCTAAATGTCCGTTGTTGTTATCTATCAATATACTAACCAACAAAGCATGGACTGGGAAAAAACACAACTCAAAAAAGAGATCTGATGGACAAATCCTGCAATTTTGTGGTAGGGAGCTTGAAGTAAACAAAAGGCGGCTCTTGCGTGGAATAATGCATGTCAGCCGTGTCCTCAGCCCGCTGCTGCTTTGAAGGTGCACACAGCCTCCCTCGGCCTAGAAAGCCTGTATGCGCTATGTTACTATATAGAATCCCATTGAATCAAAGACGCACACAAAAAATAAAAGCCTCAACTATTTAACAGCACATTGTGGGCTCTAATTATGGGAAGCATGGGCAGGAAAAAGCTGCTTGAGGTTTTTTTTCCCAGACAGTGCCGAAGCCCTTCGGAGAGTGAGGACGATGCTGCTGTTTGTTGAAATACTTTCAGGGGCTAAACATAGTTAGCTGTCATTATGGATCTTTGCTGACCTCCTAACAACAGTTCCAGTCCACTCCTATCCTAATGTCACAGTCTAATCTGCCGCTTTGTCCATTGCAGGGGCACAACCTACTTCGTGGCGTCCACATCCTCTGAAAAGGGTGATGGTGGGAAGCGAAGGCGGAGTTGCAGAAATGTGTTCAGACCATCAGATTGGATTAAAAGCCAAAAGACAGTTTGATATTCCAGATATTAGTTATTCCAAGTAGCACAAACACCATATACAGTATATGTCATCCCAGTCACACTGGGTTTACTGGCTCTATTTCACCCAGCTGACCATCAGTGAATTGGTCAGGCTGAGGTTCTTTTTGTGGAACCATTGTCCCCCCATGATATTTAAGAAACATCCTTCAGGGCTATATGAAAGGAGATATTAAAATGGGCCTGAGTATATGTCTACATGAAGTACAGTAAGAGTGTAGGGGTGCTGAGGGCAGGCAGGCTGGTGAAAGCGGTCTTTGTGTGGGTGAGGAGTGCGTTCAGGCCCTCCCCTCAGCCGCCATGCCTGGGTGCTGTGGTGGCAGATCATAGTTAATAACTGTGTGGTCGGCTGTCAGGAGCACTTAGCCTGATGCTGGGCAGGCAGGGCCCTTAAACAGAGCTTCCTCTGCCTGAGTGGGAGTGTATATATGTGTGTGTATATATATATGTGTGTATATGTATTTCAAATATGAGCATGCAAGAAGCACAATCTGTCAACAATCTGCAACTTCCATGAGCGGTGTCTTAGATTAAGGTAGATTAAGGTAATAATCAGGTTAGTGTACTTAAATACTGTAATGGGAATAAGGTAGCTTCTCATTAGTTCTTTTACTGGAATGGGTGCTTTACTTATACATTCTGTATTGACATAGCTTGAGTGTTCTGCCCACAAACATTTTATCTATTTGTGTCTTAAAGCATGCACTTTGTACTATAGTCGTACACTACGGATTTATCTATATAGTACCAAAAATTTTTTTTGCTATTTGAAAATGACAAAATACAGAACTATAACAAAATAACCTTTATAAGAATAGCCACCAATTTTTTTAAACCAATAATGTTTACCCTTAATTTGTGTCTGCTATGTAGCAATGTTTTTGCTTGCCAAGTGAGCCATTTTGAAATTTTATACCACTGAGACCTCTCCGTCCTTTCTGCTACAATCTGAGTGTGGTGTTCCATACTTCAGTTTCCTGCATTTTTACTATATTATCTGAGTAATAAAATTACATTATATCTTGCTAGATTTTCCTGTGAGAACACACTACTTGCACTGTGACTAGTGTACCACGGAAGCATGTGATTTCAGTCCTTCTTCTGGTAAAGAATTAAAAAATTCCAGCTCCTATGAATCATTACGCTATTAACATCAGCAGTGTCACACAAGCTGATGAATGGATTTGGAGATATGTTACTATTTTCAAATTCTTAGGTAGAAGGACCACTAATTAATATCTGGATTTTAAAAAAGAGTTTCAGAACTCTTTCTTTAATTCTTTTACTACGAATAATGTGAATCTATATTGTATTCTAGATCAGGGGATCTAAAACGTTTTGTAGCCATGGACACCTTTAACTTTAAAATTAATTCCACAAACCCCTCAGTATAGATTTTACGAACATCATTTAAAAGTGTACAATAATATTTTGTCTATTCATTGGAGACATAGAGCTTTCTATTCCTAAACTTTCCACTGACAGAACTCATTAGGTCCATTAGCTGCCATTATTTATAGGCCTACTTGTTTTTGAGTTATTGAGGTTTGGATTAAAACCATTCAATTCAAAGGACCAGTTAAACAGGCTAATAAGAACTCAATAATAAATATAATAACTTTTATAATAGTAAGTTGATATTTATACCAAGGTAACAAAATAAAAATAAAATCACAGTCCCCTTGTCTATGTTTCACGGACCCCACTTTGACAGCAAGTGTTGTACATGACTCTTAAGATATAGCGGCATCTTCAAAAATTTGTCTCATTGTTTTACTGCTTATTTGTGCTGTTAAAATGAACAACCTACAACTCTCATTATCTCATCCATGGATCTAAACCCCATTACTCTATTGCCAGAAACATGCAGAACTCCACTTTGTTGGCTTTGGTGGCCAAATAATTAAAGCAGGATATGTTTAGAAACATTTATGAGTTCAGCTCATTAGATAACAGTGCATGTAAACAGGAATCTGCTTTACGTGTTCTTTTTTTAAAACCAGAAAATGATCAGGTCACAGGGTGTTCATAGTTTTGACCATTTACTATGCACAGGTCATAGGATCTGTCATAGATTCTTTTTGTTTGTTTCATAGTATAGTAAGCCCAAACTGTACAATGACAGTTTAATCAATTTTATTATTATATGTTGAATATTTTAATACTTAATACCAAAATGAAGAGATACATCCAGGGTCCAGTGAGTGAGAAAGTGAGTATACTACTGTGTCCAACGTGATAAGTGTGTGGGAGTTAATTACCCTGCCTTTAAAAAAGCTTTGGGGACCCTATTCTTGATGACTATCATCAGTCTAAGTCAAATGAGGTAAATAGCATGAGGAGAATGTTATGCATCCATGTAAGGGAAAACAACACATACCTTTTTGGTTGTATGGGTTCTCCTGTGTGAAAACCTGGTCTGGCAGGTTCTGTTTCATGCACCTATGACTCCCAGAATAAATCATAACTTCCTGCTCTCAGTTCCTGCATTAGCCTATCCTTCGTTTCTCCTCTCCACCCTTCCTCTTGATACAGCTCTGGATTGGTTTTGGAGAGCCTGTCAGTCAGCAGGCACTTGGGCTCCTGTGTCAGACTCCCAGGGGCTTTGTCTCCTCAGACTCACCCACAAATTAGAACACAATCAGTTATCCATCCCCTCAGTGCAGGCTCCAGGCAGACCCCCAAGCCAGCAGACGCAAGCCACCCTGTAGCCGTAATTCCACCTCCTTTTGCACAAAGCAGAGGCAGCTTTGGCCTTGTCCTTGACAAGACCCTTCGGATTGCCTCCGCCCCCTGCTTCCACACAGTCCTCCAAAGACCTGCTGAGAGAAACCAGGTTCTCTACGGTCTGAAAAAAGTGTTGGCTGCTTTATTGAACCCTGGCACTCTTACACCATTCTTCAGCAGCTAGGCTTTTTTTGCATGTCTCATACCTACATTTATTCATTTTGGCAGATGCTTTTATGTGAACCAACTCACAATTGAGCTGAGCAGATGAAGGTTAAGTATCTTGCTCAAGGTCCAACAATGGCATCTTAGTAGTACCAGGTTTCAAACTTACACTAGGCCAGAGCCTTAACCACTGAGCCACCCCTGCCTTTCCACACAGCTCTTACTGTTTGACTAAGGGGAGTTGCAGTACAACTCTCGTTTGCTCCTATCTCCCAAATACATGCCAGTGGGTGGGCTTGATTAACCCTAGGTGTGAATGTGTGTGCATATCTTCCTGCTACGGTGTCCCATTCAGGGTGGTTCCTGGTATAGGCTGTGTATCCACTGTGACCTTGACCATGGTAAAACACAATTGAAAGTGAGTGAGTAAAATGATATAACATGGTTGTCTTGATGTTCAGTATGGCACTGTCTGAATTTTTACATGTTCTCTATAGGGAAAACTTGAAAGTTATGTGATGTCTGAGCCTAAGCTTGTGACAGAACTGTATCACATTTAATGATTTACTTACAGTCTTGCTGCTCCATTAAAGCTCTCGTTAAAGGCATCAGCATATGTTGCCCATGTTTTTGTTACATGAAGTGATGCCTTGCAAGGTAAATAAACGATCTGATAACTGGCAGAGCATTCACTCAAGCTGTCAGAAATCAGTCATGATACAATATAAATTCTTGGAAAAGTTGTTTTAAAAACCCATAATATAGCCTACTCAGTTCAGCTAAAAAGTTTGAGTATTTCAAACTATAAAAAAACACCATTCTGATATATACCTTGTTAAAAATATCATAAAACATAGTTTATTTCAGGAAAAGCTAATAAAATACTATATTAAACACATGCAGCATAAATACTGCCCATGTGTGGTATGATCATAGTGATTATGTGAACTAATATCAGTCATTTTATTCAGTGTCGGATATAAACACCTCCTTTGAGGGTGTAATGCTAAACTGGAACCAAGCTGGTTGTCTAACCATTAATTTGCATGCCTGCATTTGGATCAAAACACCCCACCCTTCATCTGTGAGTTTTTGTCATCTAAATAGCTGGGAGGCTATTAAGTTAATTAATGACACATGGAAGGATCTGGATCACCCACGATCACAGTTCTCACTGGCTTTATCTCTTCCCTCCCTGTGGCACAGCAGTACTGCTCTCTCTCGCTTGCTCGCTCGCTCTCTCTCCCTCTCTCTCTCCCTCACACACACACACACACACACACACACACACACACACACACACTCCTGCTTCACTGTATCAAATTAGTCTGACTAATGTTCCCAAAAACAGATCCTTCTCTCATGTATATCTCATTTAGACATCTCAATCATTTAAATTCCACCAAACTTATTGGTCCCATTCTGACCCACTTTCATTCTCTATGCTTTTAGCTTTCCTACCTGTCACACACTGTGGTTCAATTGGCAGTAAAACGATGGTTTGATAGCCGGCTTGCTGTGGCATAATGCCGAGAACTGAGTGCTCTGTGTGCAGGAGTAGAGGAGAGGATGGGAGAGGAGTAACACTACAGAGAGAAGAACCTGAAGAGAATGAAGGGAATGCTGTCCTGATAGAGGAGGCTGAAAGGAGAAATTTCAAATTAAACTTCAAAAAAAAAAAAAAAAAACTAGAAATATACTAAAAAGGGACAATGTCAATAATGCCTGGAAGTTGGGGGTGGGTTTGAGGCTGGCCCTGAGGGAATGTTGAACAGAGCTGGTGTGCGCTCTGATGAATATATCTGTATGTGATTATTTTGACAGCAGTTATAAACCCATAAGGCCTGGCCTCAGTTCCTGCTCTTGTTGATTTAAACCACCGCGGGCCATAAATAATGGCTGATTAAGTGGCCTATCTGGCTCTCTCAGCCCCCTCTGCCTGGGTGCAGGCCTGCGTCTTGAGTCCTGGCTCTCAATGTGTTCTGCATTAGAATTAGCGAAGAGCTGGGCAAGCTGTGGGGGGGCGCTCCCCCAATACCAGGGAAGCCTTCAGTTTTTCAGACTTTAATACTTACAAAGTATTCCCTATAAGGTTTGATGATAGTCAGCAACAAGATAGACATGCCTTACAGCCATGTGTATTGCCTCATTAATTTACAAAGGCCTATTATTTGTAGATTGTAACATACGTAGGTTTTCTATAACTGCTCTGTGTTTGGGTTAGTCACTTTTAATGCAGTGCATCCGTTTTCCCCAGCTGGCATTGGTGACGTGTGAGCCAGCTAAATTCATTGTTATTGGAGGATTAACTTACATAGGTCAGAGACTTTGTATATAAAAGTGGGCTTTTATGGATATTTGCGGTTATTATTTCTGACTGTTAAAAATCTAGCAGTTTGTGCAGTGTAGAGCGAATGTTTATGCAATAGCTTGTGTCGCTCCGCTGAGGTCCATGGACAAGATGGAATGATTGGACGGAATGCTTTTGATGCCGCTGTCGGGGTACAGTCCAGTAAACGCATAAGAAAACACTTTGGATTGGCAAAGGCTAATGATGTTTGAGAGACAT
Source organism: Pangasianodon hypophthalmus (assembly GCF_027358585.1). NCBI lineage: Eukaryota > Metazoa > Chordata > Actinopteri > Siluriformes > Pangasiidae > Pangasianodon > Pangasianodon hypophthalmus. The sequence goes on from NC_069714.1 coordinate 9,687,750, forward strand.
TTCACATGAAAATCTTTGGAAGGTTTTTTTTTCCTTCTTCGAACTATATTTCAGCTAACCTGGTCCAATATGTTAAGTCTCTTTGCTGAGGTGAAAATTCCAAAATATGTGCTGAGGTGGTATTGATCATGAACCAGCTGGTCAGTCCTTATTTCTCCAGGCCAAGTACCTGTAAAAACATCCCCTAAGCTGCCACATGCAGTGAGCAATAACTCAATCTGATGTCCTGCCTTTGCACAATGGCCTCCTGCCATCATTGCAGTGGTAGTGAGTACTTGGGCACATTCCCCTCTCTTAGAGAGGATTACATTTCAGCACTTTAGATTAGCGACCCAGGGTCCCATCAACACCTTAAGAGGGTCACGCCTCCCTCTTCAGTGCAGACTGAAGGAGGCTGAGTGGGCCATGCTGTGTTAACCTGACCAAGGGCAGGAAAGCAATAACAAACACAGGATCACAGGACTACCGTGACCTCTGACCCTTACAATCTCTTACAAAACCTTTCAAAGATCACTATCGTATATATCCACTTCAAAGCCCCCCCTCCCAGACAGACACATACACACACACACACACACACACATGCACGAACAAATGTCTCTTTATATACTGAAATGTAACAATAAAATAAATGTAGCAATAAATATGCCAGATATGCCAACAGGAAGATGAAACAAATATTTCAGATATGCCAACAGGAAGATGAATATTAAATTAAAAATTGTAGAAATTCAATTGAAGGCAAGTCTGTTGGATCTCACAAGAATTAATATATAAGAAAATTCACTGTTCTTAACAATTCATAGGTTTTCATAATGTGCTCATGCAAATTCTATTGACATTACAATTGTGAAAACCATCCAGTAGGTTGCTTATATTGTTGGTGTCTTGTGGTTACAAATGATGATTAAATGGTTAATTATTATCTCTCCAAATGATCTGAGCAAACAGTTAAAATGAATAATAATAATAATAATAATAATAATAATAATAATAATAATAATATGTGTTGTTTTTGTTACTAGAGATACCACTTCTACCAAAGTTAAAATGTAAGATTGGGCAAATGATAAGGTGTGGGTTTGAATTCCAGGCTAATTTCATGTTTCATGTTTATTTTGTTGAAATGTGTCATCATACATAGAAACAACATAAAATGAAGTCTGTAGTGGCATCCTGGTGAAACAGACATATCAAATTCTTCCATCTTGCTTTGTGATTGGGGGTTGCTTTAGTCCAGAGCTCTCAGACATGATTGGAGTTTTAATAAGGACATAATAGACCTGGCTCCAGCTCCCCCTCCTTTCTCTTTCTCTCTGGCCACAGAAATCTAGTTCACTGCTCTGGAAAACTTCACAGTGCCAACAGAGATTTAGAATGTAAAGGCTAGGCTCAGTAATGTTTAATAGTAGATGCAGCTCACCGATTGTGACCTTCTCTACTTAAACAAATATGGCCTCTTCCTTCTCTGTCTCCTCTCTGGATTCCACAGCCACTCCCCCTGACAGCCTCCTTTCATCAACCTCAAAACTCAGGTTCTTGGACCCCACCACAATATACAGAATCAATTTCACTGTTAATTTGCGTGCTGCAATGGGTAATCAGGTGCTTTTGCTGGTGTCTGACTGCTTTGTGACAAGCAAACCTGAGGCATTTACAATGTTGTGATTGCCTTCTTTAGGTGATTGGCAGTAAATGATTGACACTAACAGTCATGGGAAGTTCCGCATTCAGGTCTTCAAAGCTGTACACCCATTTTGTTTACCCACAAGGCCATTCTCTTGCCAGTCATGCGCTCAATGAAGAGCATGCAAGACAAGGAAGCCAGCTGGGAAGACAAATCCAATGCATTCTTAACAACCCCTTCACTCTGATGTAACCTGGTGAGTAATAAGCACATGGCCCTTTGTTTGGATGTGTTTTAAAAAAAAACTGGGTGTCTAAAAGTAAAGGTGCAACTATAGATTTCAGATTTTTTCAGATTTACATTTTAAAGTTTAGTTGCATGTCAACAAAACAAACCTAGAAATGTCTTTGCTCTACAAGTTTCATGTCTCTAAGATTTCTACAGTCTCCAAGATTTTTCTGACACTCTTTCCTAGTACTTTCAGCTGAGCTCTTGCACCAGTGCACATGCTGTTTGGGTTCATGGCCTGCATCGGCACAGTTGTCCATTGCAGCATAAGCTGTTCATTGAATTGCTCGCGTGTCTCAGCAATGTGTTTGGTTTCCTGTGCGTTTTCTGTCAACAGAATGCAGAATTTATTTTTTGCCTTGGTCTCCAGGACTGAGGCAATGGACTTTGAGCCTTCTTAAGTTAGTGACACCACCTATAGCATTAGCATCACTAGCTCTAAACATTTCCTCTCCACCTATACACTTACTAACTCCCTTCATTAGCTGATAAGAACTTTTACGTTCTTGCTCTGTCTGGTGCATCTGTCTGTGTCAACGTTGATCTTTTGTCTAGACGCGTGAGTTTTGAGCAGTTTTCAGACAGAAGAGGACCTTAGTGAGAAGAGGGAAAATCTTTGAGAAAACTGTTGTTCGGAGTAAATGAAGTGTTAGCACAGAACTACTTAATCGATAAGTTTATTTATCGATACTTAATGGATAAGTAAGCTGGTCATTTCAGACTGGAGTTGTGGTCTTATAAATTACAGATTTTAAAGTTGATATTTGAACAAATTAAACAGTATACTTGCTAAATAAAGTGGGCAAAAGGGGCATGTTATACAGGTGACACACTGAACTGCATGTATGCATTGAGAACAAAGAGTTTTTCTGAAATTATTTATTATTTATCTACTAGTTCATTAATCATTCCCATACAGTTATGTTACTGGATGAGTCTGAAAGCCTGATACTGGCACATTCTATATTATACATGTATATGAGACATGTAGGCTATATTATATCCAATATCTCAGGCAGAGACAAGGAAGTGATTCTGACATTTGCTTCTTGGTAATATCCATTGGAAGGAGAGTAGGAGTGGAAATTTACAAAATGCTTTGAACTCTAGTTGCATAATTATTTAAAAACACGGCGTTTAATCAGGATAGTGCACACTCTATATATTTATTTCCATCATATTCTATTTTATGCACTGCTTATTTTAGCCAATGAATTTCCTCAGAATACACTGTATTCTGCACAGTCAAAATATAATTTCACTCATCATCGTTTCCTGTGTTTTACTCTCTAAAAAAATTTAAAAAATAAAAAAATAAGGATGAACTTCATGTTTGCAAATGGATCAGAAATCACTCTACACATCAACACATTAAAGGCATATTAAACAGTTCTTGTGGGTCCTGAGCATTCTTCACTGAATAGAATACTTTACAGAATTCATCAGGGAAGAATTAAAACTGGAACTATGTCGGTCTCCTCGGTTTGGGTCCCCAGAATCACTCTCAAAACATGAGCCAGTGTTCAGTCTGTTCTCGTTTGCAAAATCTTAGCAGAGGTGTAGGGCATAAGGTACAAGGGCTAACTCATACGTACTCTAATGAAGTATTTACAGATAATTTCAGCTGTCAAACACTTGTGGCCGATGACACAGTGCAGAGTGCTGGAGCTCAGACCCTCTCTGGTCGTCGCGTTTAGCTCAAGCGGATTTAATTTCAGCTCAGAGTCACTTGGAGCGCAGGAAAGTGCAGAGCTGTAGAGTTTTAACATTCAGCTTTCCTCATGCTTTAATTTGCTCTCATTAACGCTGGACAAAGCGTGAGAAAGTCCCACTTACTGAACTGAATCTCTCATTAATTTGTTGCTGGTTTTAGAAAGTCGGTCATTGCTGGATGTCTTCATGGCACAGTTTTCCAAATATAAGCACAATATGTATGAATGATCTAGCGGTAAGGAATTTAATTAACTTGATTAATAAAATGACATATTATTTTAAATATTATTTAAATGGTAATTTATTACCGCGGATTCATCTGCCTTTAATTCACTATATAAATACTTGGTAAATATCTTTAACCAAGTTAATCAGTGAAGTATGTAGAATAAGAATAATTTTTACTAAAATTTGCATTCATTGTCAAGCTTGTAGGCTATTTATCCATCTACTGGTTTATATATATATTTTTTCCGTTTTATAGGGAATTAAAAGGGGTAAACAGACACATAATTCCTAAACGATTTTATCTGCTTTACACAATTAATGTACATAATAGTAATTGCTGCCGTATAATTCCTGAGTTACAGCATTAATAACTTGTTATTAATGGTTTGGACTCACACTAATCGGTCCACCGATGATGATGATAATAATAATAATAATAATAATAATAATAATAATAATTTGTTATTGCTATTATTATATGCTATTAATAATAATAATAATAATAATAATAATAATAATAATTTGTTATTGCTATTATTATATGCTATTAATAATAATAATAATAATAATAATAATAATAATAGTCGTTCTATATTATTATTATTATTACTATTATTATTATTATTATAAATAATAACAACATTATTATGGTCGGCACAGCTTACGGTTCGGGGAGGACCGATTAGTGGCAGTCTAAAGCGTTTGGATGGTGTGTGTCGTGACCTCTGAATGGAGGTAATTTGTTGAGGTTGGAGGTTCTCCTGCACCGCCGCCTCTCCTATTAGAGTCTCATTTAAAACATAAATGGACCCTAACTAGTGTGAAAACACATTATTTGGGTAAAGATCATTTTAGCGGGTCATTTTAGCCATCTAATGTGTGCAAAGAGGGGAGCAGGGACACATGGCGCATGGACAGATAAAATCCATCTTTAATGCTGAAAAGCTCTCGGCTAGGCCTAAGGCCTTAAGTGAGGTTAGTTATTAAATTGGCTAAAGACAGAAAAATACATAGAGAGAGAAACGGAGACGGTGGTGTACAAAACCCGACACATTCTTTAAAAGTCTGTAATATAGACGTATCTATATCTATATCTATATCTATATCTATCTATATGCTGTTTGGGTTTTATATATATACATATATATATATATATATATATATATATATATATATATATATATATATATATATATATATATATAAAGCATTAAGAATTCCTTATAATGAATAAGAAAATACATTCTAATCCATTTAAAGACGGAGTTTTGTAGATCGCATTCAGGTCCTCGGTGGAAACCTATAAAGCGCCTGATCTGAGTGGAGGAGGCTGAGAGCTGAAGCGCCGCTGCTGCTGCTGTCCTTAATCGCTTTCGGTGTTAATTAAAAGTGAGGTAAAGCACGACTCTGTGACACCTCCACTCTCCCTGCTAACCCAGAAAAGATTAGCGCATTTAACCTCCTACTCGCCCCCATTTGTCCACTCCATAGACTTATAGCCGAAATGCTCTTTTAGACATTCTGAAATAAAACGAATTTTATTATCTAATTCTAAACGAATTAGGAAATTCTAATTATGAACGAATTTATTATTATTATTATTAATATATAATATATTTTACATTATTATGATTTTCCCTTTATTTCCAAACAATTACTTTATCATTTAATTCGTTTCCTTTTTTTTTTTTTATGCATCAGCCTGCCTGAACTTTACTAATTAATTGCTACACACCCGAATGGAATTTGTGGGAAACATCTGTTTTTAATTTCGTTTGCTTATAATCGATGTGTAAAATTTATTTGGTAGGCGAAACTTATTTTTGCCCTGCTTTTGCGATTTATGGTCATCATTTTCAAGTTCATTTCTATTAATAGGACAGCTCTTTTTGTAATCGATACAAATAAAGATTATGAGCAAAATAATTTCAAAGAGTTTTAATAAGCATGTAGGGTTAATAGGATTAAAATGGATAGTTAAAATATAATTCAAGGTGTGTGTGTGTGTGTGTGTGTGTGTGCGTGTGTGTGTGTGTGTGTGTGTGTGTGTGGTGTATGTGTGTGGTGTGTGTGAACCAACCACTAGATTGTGCTATTTCCCGGCAATCCTTCTGTCCTTGGTATAATATCACTCGATTCTTTCGTGTATTTTAATCGGTTGTGATCTGACATATGATAACGTCATTATGTGATCGTATGGATATCCATAGCATAAATATTATTCAGTAGGCCTAGAGGTTGGGAGACTTTATGAATCACTTTAATTTGCTCTGAATAAGGGCATCTGCCAAATGCTGTAAATGTAACTGTAAATACAAGCCTTGTTGTTTTTATTTCTTACAGGCCTAACAAATGCAAGTCGACATTGCTGTTAAGTAAGGCTTAAGTTGTGAATCAAATTCTATACCTAATGCTTAAAATTGTTTACTATCTAGCTTTCCAGTCTAGAATAATATTGCACCGAACAACATTTTAGTGAGTTCTTAGGTTACAGAAAATGTTTATTAAATTTAAAATGTTTTAATACATTTTTTGTAATTAAGAGAAATAGCCTTAAATACATATGATTGAACTGATTGTTCAATTGCAATACAGTTCTGAGACAGAAGTGGAGAACCACCATCATATTCTGCTGCAAGCTCCTCCTCTGTTCTGTGGTGCAAGTAGTGCATCGTTCCACTCTTTCCCCCTGAATGTAGCCCGTCATCCGGGTCTCCACTCGCACCTACAACACACAAGGCAAACATTTAGGCTACTTTTAATTATACACGATACTGGGGAACTGGGCCTCGAGTAATACTTATAAGACTTGAGACAGAGCTGGTACTGAAGCCATGTGATCAAAAAACATCATGTGGCAGAAGGGGGAGAGGGCAAGAAGTAAACAGGAAGGTCTCCAGAACTACAGTGTGATGGAAATAAGGATTTGCTTGCTTTAAAGAACCATATAGCCTTAGAAATCTGTGCACCTAATTTGAATAAAATTGTATGTCTGACATACTCATGCAATAACTAAAGATTTAGAGATTTAACTAAGATAAAATAAATTAACTTATTATTATTATTATTATTATTATTATTATTATTATTATTATTATTATTATCATTATTATTATTCCATCTCTGTTACTTGAAGCCACATGTTTCAGGCATTTCAGTGCCATAAGCTCTTTTTGCACAGTAAATGATTTTTTTTGTTTGTTTGTTTTTCTTACATAGGTGATGTTATAGCCTATGCCTAATATAAAAATACTCCTGGTGTACAGTGTTTAGATTTGGTTTATTAACTAAATACACTACACACTTTTTTAAAAAAAAAAAAAAGAGCCATTGAAAGGATTCCTCAAGGGTTCTTTGAAGAGTTGTGGATTCCTCTCTTCCTGACAGAGCTGTACTTGGAATGCCTTTCTGAGTTTTTTGGGTTCAAAGAACTTTTCCCCAGAGGTTTCCCCAGAGGGACAAGATTTAACTAAAGCATGTGCAAGGCAGCTTTTCTGTTGAATATATTGAATCTCAGTAACCCATGATTAGACATAAAGAGCATCAAACAGTAATGAATTACAAATGGGATTCATTAAAAAAAAGGGGGGGAAAATATTTAGATAGTATCAGTCTCAGGTCATAGAGCATTCCTGAGATACAGGATTTGTGTCTTTACTCCTCTAACATACACAACCAAATTCAATCCATTAATCGTTATCATTATAATAATCACTAATTAATAATTATTTAACTTATAGTTCATATCATATTTCATATTAGAATGAAGATGAGTGCTGACCTTCAGGACTGGACTCTGACACTTCTGCTATAAAGCATGGAGAGCCAAAACACTGACTTTATAATACGTAGCTTAAAAAAAAAGGTGGTGTTGGCATTAAGAATAAGTAATAACATTTTGTCGTGCATAAAGATAGGATTTCCTAAACATAATACATGCGTTTCCCAGACCAACTAGATAGTACATCAGATACAAGCAAAGAAAGGAAAGTCAACACTCTAAACGGATAGTCATTCCAGAAAGCCTTATCGGTTGTAATAAGATACTGGGTTGATGACAGAAAGCATATGAAGAGTAAAAATTGACAAAATATTGTCCCTGATTACGTGAGTTCACATATTACATATTTTATCAATAAATTATAAAAAGTCAACTGATATGTATTTCCACAGAAATGCACACAAATTTTTATTTTATTTAAATCTTTCCAGCGACTTTTGTAACCCGTGTGTGTGTGTGTGTGTGTGTGTGTGTGTGTATGTATGCATGTATATGTGTATGTATGTATGCATGCAAGTGTGTATTTACACATTTTCAAAAATGCTGTAGGTGACATGAATGGGGGGAAAAAAACAGATGTGGCCGTGGAGCAGCATGTCAGTGTCATCCAGCTGTTTCATCCAGCTTGTGTCCATTTCATCAGACTCATATTCATGCGTTCATATTGAGCCAGAGGTTTTGTACCCACTGTGCTTTAACCACTACATAATTATTGTCTTATTTTTATGACAGCAACAATTAACAACAGCAACAACAACAGCAATAACAACAGCAACAACAACAGCAACAACAGCAACAACAACAACAATAATAATAATAATAATAATAATAATAATAATAATAATATAAAAACTCTAGGCATATGGTCGTTTCACTTTCTCCCCTCAAATGAATCTGTTGCTCTTTCAGCAGTCCACTAACTTAGTCGAAGTCGATGGCGTGTTGTGTAAGTGTTGTAAGGCTACACAGTGGCTAAAGAGCATTGATATTAAACACGCGTCAGTCAGGAAAAAAACGCCCTCATCATGAAACGCAACTAGGAGAAAATCTGTATGTCCATCCTTTCCTCAACACAAATAATTTTATTACTCTATGCTCCTTTTCTGATAGTGCTCCATCAGTGTTACCAACGACCGAATCCATGTTTTATGCTCAATGTTTGTTACCACAATTAAATATTTAAAATGACAATAAACATGAACAAAATGGCATTGCAAGTTTGATGCAATATTAATGCAGACGTTAATGCATGGCTTGGCAATTTTTTTGGAAACCAGACTACAGTCAGGTCACAACTCCTTACTGACCTTATGAAATATTCAGCACGCTCGTGCTGATCCTTTTTTCCCTGTCAGATGATTTCGAAAAGGCCTAGAAATCTCATCATATGATAGACGTAGTCATGTCATGTTATAGTAAAGGCGCGGTTATATGTGATAGTCGATAATAATAATAATAAGAAGAAGAAGAAGAAGAAGAATATATTATTATATATTATATATATTAACTATTATATAATAATAATAATAACAACAACAACAATAATAATAATAATAATGATAATAATAATAATTATTATTATTATTATTATTATTATTATTATTATTTAAAACGAAACCTATTAATTTGACAGACCATATACTTAATATATGAGTATATTTATTTTCTTATATTACAGCATCAAGGAGCTATTTTAGCAAACTCTTGTGAGAAAATAGTTTAGAAAACGGCTTTTGATTCTGGTTCAGGTTAACTGCTTGATGATCCGTTTCTAATGTAAGCATGCTTACGAATGCTGTAACTGCAACGAACAAGAAAAGCTCATTTGTGTAGATTTTTCTGACGGAACAGAACCCACACCGTGCTGATTTACTGGCTGTGACATGCATAAACGTCCCCAGTTCAGTGTTTCATTCGCAGGTATTATGTTCTAATCATGGTACACTTCTGCGTTGCAAATTCACACACACGCCCTAGACACCAGTAAATCTGCGACATTACTGGGAATTTCTATTGGTGTGAATGTGTGTGTGTGTGTGTGTGTGTGTGGTTTCTCTGCAATTTCTCAGCTGGATCCCCAAGAACATCGCGTTGGGATTATTCAGTATCTAAAGAGAGGAAAGACATTGCATGCATTTTTTTTCTAATAGAAAAAAATCACTCCTGTAGACTCAGACACGCGCACACTCGCACCCCAACTCACAGCGTCTCTCATTCATGCAAATTCTCTGTCAATAATAGAGAGGCACCTGAACTGAGGAGAACATTATCCTGCCATGCACAGTGTCAGCACAGCTACCTTCACCACCACTCTGTGCTGTTAAATACTTTATAGTCTTCATATGGTGGACATATTATTATCGCCTTATAATAACCTATAATCATCGAATAGCCAATAGTGTGGGATGATGCTGGAGAATCAGACACATCACAGTCCGCTTATTCCACCTCTCAGCACAATAGCACTCGTGTAGCTCTGTGAAATGACTGAGCGCATCTGGAGCCACTTCTGAAGAAGGTAAGGTCGCTTTGCATGAGTGTAGTGGAGTTTGTGAATTGATCAGAGGAGCACTTATTGTATGCTTGGAGGTTAAACGGGGTGCGTTTAAAGTGCGGGATCTAACTGTTTTGAGCTGGAAACGCTTTAGGTCTCGTGTTTCAGACAGGTGTGAAGCTGTAAGAAATATTTTAAGATGCTTAAAAAGTGATCGATTTCGTGTCGATGTTTCATTTCAAGTTTTTGCATCATGATATTGTTTCAGCCAACTTTCTTCTACGTTCTGAATGCCATATTATATATATATATATATATATATATATATATATATATATATATATATATATATATATATATATATATATATATAACAACATATATATATAACAACATAACGACATGGCATTTGGGCAATGTTGCTTAACCTGGTAAAACGAGCAAAAGTAACGAGCGACACAGAAGAGTGTGTGTGTGAGTGTGAGAGAGAGAGAGAGAGAGAGAAAGAAAGAGAGAGAGATAGAGAAACCTTTCCAAACGCAGACTGGGTTTTTTTCACGTTTCCAGTGTCCAGGGGGAAAAAATGACGGGTATTATGGTTTTGTATTAACTGTGATGCGAATGCGAGGCGACAGAGCGCAACACATGCAGTTGATCATCCTCGGATTTAAGTCATATTAACAGCCGATTGCATAAGGCCAATTACTTCTTAACCTGTGGGGGGAAAGTATTACTAGACTCTGATTAGGCAGTTATATATCAGCTCTTGCATGCAAACGGACGCTTAATGTTTGCACTCAATAACCAGAAACATATTAATCTCAGATAGTGAAAGGCTGTTCAAGTGTCCCGGTGCAGTTATTGTGTGAACATAAAAAAAAGACCAAATGAAATGATCACGGTTTAACTCTATGGAGCTTTATTGCCAAGAGGGCATGGATAGGATTAATAAACTGGATCTGACCGCCCCCCCGCACCCCCCCCCCCCTCCCCTCCCGCTCTCTCCCCCTCTCCCTCTCTCACACACACACACGCGCGCACACACACTCCCTCCCGCGCGCTCTGTCAGTCAGCGCGCCGCTGGCACGGGAGAGATTGAAAGTGACACACACTCACACGCGGCCGACCTCGATCTTTTATGCCGAAGAAGAGACTTCTGCTGTGATAGGTCGCTTCTGAGTAGCGAATCGACAACCGCAGGTCCTTATCCTCTTTATTTCCTTTCGTGTTCCCGCACACTAGAAGGACTTTGTCGGTTTGTGACGCGCGCTTTCTCCTCGCAGTGCGCTCGCGAACTGGCCGCTTGAGCTCGCGACGGACAAAAAAACCCGCACTTCCGTTACTGGGAACTTGTGTCGCTTTGCCGGTCGGATCTCCGTCTCTGTTTCTATCTCTTTCTCTCTCTCTCACACACCCACCCCCCCCCCCTCTCTCTCTCTCTCTCTCTCTCTCTCTCTCTCTCTTTAACTGTGCTCTGTCTCCAGTCATCCCTACCGCCTCCTCGCTTTAGACTCTGGCTTCCAGTCCCGCGCTCACACACAGCGCAAGTGTCAAACCGCCGATATCACCGAGCCGATTTCAGCCCACCGATATTACCAACAAGCCGATTCCAGCCAGCCGCGAAGCAGCAAGAAGCCCAGCCCTGGATTCACTACTTTTACTCAATGGACAGAGCCCTCTCAACGGCCAGCCCCGATACCAACACGCCGTGAGCAGTAAGTTCATCTCCATACTTCTCCGCTTTTCTCCATTTCCTCCAAGCTTTAGCCACGTGCTGCTTTTTCCTCTGGCTTCAACCTGCATAATATCCGAAGTGTCACATTTTAAACCAGCTCTTGTTTTGTTGTTGCTGCTGAATTAACACCTCTAGTGTTCTAGAGACTGCGATAGCGTTTATGATGTCCATCTGCTCGCACTGGAGAAGTGCTACAGTGCTCATTTACCACTTAGGATTTTGCTCTCTAGCCTCATATTAATATGCTTTCAATTTCAGGGAAGTTCATTTTGGTGTCCACTCTTATTTCTACAGGCATTTATTAGGTTAATTGCATGCTCAAAATGGCAATACTGAGCCATATTTAATTATCCAAATTAAACCTACTCCAGCTCATTTGAAATAATGATGAGTACCCAGAGTTTGTATGGCAGCACATGCATGCAACTCGTATAACACCTTTGGACTCAGACAGCTAGTGATGTTAATCTTCTAATATTAGTGAACATTAACACACAAAACGGATACCGGCTGTTATAAGAGTTCCTGTTGCATTATAATTTAACATCTGTTAACCTAAAATATTAAGTCTAACTTAGGCTTGTAGTGTAAAAGCTGACGTCTACAGTACAAGCTTCAGTTTAATTTGCCAGTCTTGTTTTATCACTCAAACTAATGTGGGCTTGTGACAGTACAAAACCCCTAGATAGAATATATTATTAAAGTATATTAATATCACTGATATGTAGAGTTTCCTTTTAATAAATAAGTCACAGTCTGATGGATAAAGCTGTAATTCCAGGTTAGAATAATGGAAAAAATTAAGCGATTATAGACTAAATGAATAAAACTTTATAAGAGTGTATATACATATACACACACAAATATTCTTGTATATATAAGATATATATAAGATATATTATATATATAAGATTCTATAAATTGTATGCTAATAATAAGACTACTACTACTACTACTACTAATAACAACAACAATAATAATAATAATAATAATAATAATAATAGTAGTAGTAGTAGTAATAATAATAATAACAATAGGAAGAAATTTCAGCAGTCTCCCTGTAAAGATTAGCACTACTACTATTATTACTACTACTGATAATAATAATAATAATAATAATAATAATAATAATAATAATGAATTTCACTGGTGTTTCTACAGACCCTCCCTGTAAATGCTATTACTACTACTACTACTAATAATAATAATAATAATAATAATAATAATAATTTTACTATGTGCGTTTGTTGTTATCTACACTTAGCTAATTTACATTTCTTATACAGCAGTGTTCCCATTCGTTTGCTGAATTGAACTGACACTTTCAGTTGTGTAACAGAATCGTGTCTGAGGTTGTGGAGTCGTGTAGTTTTTCTCATTACAGAGCACATGAGTTGCAGGTTATTACAGCTGCACACAACTGAGTAACACATGAGCTCACCTCGACAGCATGTCGCGCTTTAGAGACGCCGAGTGCTACGCGTTAGTGGGCCGACTAGTTTCAACAATATTAGCTGTACGAGTCTGAAAATGTGAAGTTTCTTTTCATGGAAAGAGCCTTTGGAAAGAGACAAATGTCCAATAGAAATAGAAGAAGCAGAAGAAGAAGCAGCAGAAGAAGAAGACAGAGGCGTTTTGGCTTTCCTCGCTTACAGCCACCGCTGACCTTCTGCCCCGTGGAGAATAACCGCACCGCGCACAGCCAAACTCCCTACCATCCAAACCAACCTCTGTGTGTGTGTGTGTGTGTGTGAGTGTGTGAGTGTGTGTCTGAATATTTTACCCATACATATGTTCATCATAAATAGGTTAGAAGGAGACGAATAAAATTGTTTGGCTTTGGGTTTTTTTTTTTATCTTATATTTTTTTTATCCTTTTTTTATCCTTTTTTTATCCTTTTTTTTTTTTTTTTTTAGTCATTTTCCTTTTTTTCGCTTACAAACTGCATCAGGTCCATCTGCACTATTTCATTGTAGGATAGTATGCAATAATCACCATATAAATTCATTTCTTTGTATACTGCATGATCGTTTGGATTTTGGTGTGTTTTCTTCTGAAACTTGTTTAAGGAACAGGTTTAATATATCTACAACGCCATTAACACACTCGTCCACAGGAGTGTGAGGTGTTTTACCTGCACATCCATTTTTCTGGACACCTCTATTTATTTTTTTTTTCTTTTACAACTATTTAAAAACAGAAAAATTAAAAAGAATTCACGGTGGTTTGTTTTATGTTATGTAAATAATATCTTGCTTATTAATCTTATTAACTGTCATTCTCTAATAGGACTTATTAAAACATATTTACGCCAATATGCAGTAATAATCTTGCATGACTTATTGATATAGATGATCATAGGCGATTAAAAAAATACGTCTGTAGCCTATATGAGTAACATAGTGATTGACTTATACACAGATTTATTTTTGGTAAAACGCACAAACTTCTGTAGGGACACAAATCCCCATTTGAAAGATGACTTTCTCTTGAAGTCGGAGGAAGAGATAAACGAAATAGTCCTAAACCAAAACAAAAAGGAACTCTATATAGGCTGACTTAGGAAAACACTATCTGTCATTCCACAGTCGAAAGGAATACTTCTGAAATGCAAATGGACCCAAAATGCAGTGGGGAGTTTGACTCTTATTAGTGCCACAAACTCTGGAGTAAACACGCAAATGAAAAAAGCAGAAGCATATGGCCAGTGCGCAGGATTCAGTATCGGATTGCATGTGAATTTCGCCTCTCCATTCAGGCCTTGGTTTATGCATACAATAAATGTTTATGAAATATGAATTATATTTTAGAAAGCGCTTATGCTTTTCCCATGCTTGTGAAAGACAGAGCTGTTTAGTAGAGAGTTGCCCTGGAGCAGCTGTGGCGTTAAGGATTTTATCGTTGTCCATGTTCAAGTGGCACTGGTGCGTCCAAGATTCATTCGTGTAAACTATACACCTCGCTCTTTGACTTTTTCTTCCTTTGATGAATAAGAGAAAACAAAATACATGTCAGGAGTTCCCCTGCTAGGCTTGTCTGACATGCAGACAGCTTCTTATAATTTCCTGAGACACTACACTACGACTCAAACCGCACACTACTGAACTAAATAGTGCGTCAAAATAGTGCGTCGACTCAGTGAGCAGAGTTTGCGCAATGCTGTCACACTATTTGACACGATACTGTGCTGTTTATTTAGTATGGCTCCACACAGAAGTGTGTGTGTGTGTGTGTGTGTGTGTGTGTGTTTTTAGTCACCTCAGAGATTATCCGAGTGGTTAGGAACAGATTTACAAAGGCAAAATCGTATGCCATTTGAATAGCATACCTATGTAACGCCTACTGTATATAGCCTAGTGCACTATGTATCCAGTAGGGAGCCAGTTGTTATTCAGGTTACGGCGCAAGGCCAGAGAGTCCTACTATTGCATAGGCTGTCGTTTTTATAAGAGCACAACTGTTACTGTATTACAGTCAAGGCTATTCACTTATTGCAAATTTTCTCTCACTTCGTTTTACTTTCAAACCTGAACTAGAAACACACTTCATTTGTTTTGTTTCTTTTACTTTTTTTTTTTTTTTTGCATGTTATTTTTAAGTGTTTGTGCTTATTTTTAACTGATCACTCTGCCAAGTGGTGCAGATCATGCGTTTCATTCTCAATTATCTTTCAGAAGTGTTTATGCTCATTATTAAGACAGACAATTAAATAGCAACTCCACTTTTCCCAGCCTTGTCCACTTGTAAGGTGAGCTGGTGTTAAATATAAACAAGTTGATACCCATTTCAGTGCTACACTTAATCTTTGTCAGTTCTATGGATTTTGCTGTGGTTGTTGGCCGACTCCTGTTTATATAGTACCAATAGTTAGCCAGAGTCACAGTATTAATGCAGTACTACTGCATTCTACATTATAGGAGAAGTATCTAAGCGTGACTATTTTACAGTCCTGCTCCATGTACTTGTCTGCCTTGTCTACCATATGTGACAACTGTGAGACTTACTGCTGTGAGTCAGTGTGTGGTCCCTGGAAGTGTCAGAGCAGCAAGCCTGTTCTGTGGTTAGTGTATAGGTGTGTGGGTGTGTGGGTGTCACATATGTTTTTGCCTATATTTGCCTGTGTGTGTACACACGCTTGCAATTGACAGGGGAGCATAATAAAGTCCTACCTCCAACTCTTTGTCTTTTACTACCAAATGAGATGTTTATGAGCAAGCTGAATGAGGTCTCGAGAAGGTCTGTTGCACTCCCTCCATTGCTCAGCCACCGATTCTGCTCCCTCACAACATGACACATTTACAAATGTCACCAAGTCAAGTCTTTCAAGTCTTTCTTCCATTCTGCCTTAGCCTGATTATTTATTTCTCTTTGTCATACCAATCAGAAGTGTATATTAAGGGACATCTTGAAAAAACTTTATTCATACAGCTTCCCTACTTCTCACCCTTCTTGCAGTTGTATGTGTACATGTATTGCTCTACATGTACAGTTTTCGATTAGTTTTAGTCTCCATATTGCTTGCCTTGTTATGCGCAAATCCTGTTTAATTATCTCTGCTGGTTACGCTGTGATCTGCTATTAAATGCATAGCTGATAAGTTGTTATCTGTCTTTCCCCTCCTTCCCAACACACACCTGTACAGAAGAGACTCCGCAGGGGCTTTCATAGATGTCCCTCTGACCCTCCGCTCATCCTTTATCAGTGCTGCAACTGGGCCCATATTTTAATAACCCTGCAATAAATGACTATCACACAGCTATTCTCTGGCCAGTGAGGTTAACGCCTTAGCACACTGTCACCACGCAGATATGGGCTAATAGTGCAACACGGATGAACCAAGGTTTATTTCATCATTTATTAGCTTCGTTATTAGGAACCAGAGAAAAGATGGGTTTATCAGTACTGTCACGTCACCTGTATGGTTTTATGGTGTTTAGGAGTTGGGAAATATCTTAATGTGTATTCACTTTTGTCGCTTGCTTCACTTTTTTCAATTTTCATTATTTATTTTCATGCTTTTTAAAGTACTGTTTACCTCAGACAGTCCCTTTTTGTCTCTTTTTCTCTGATTATACAGTTGCCGTCTTCCACTTGTTTACACGGACAGTATTACTGTACAATGAGTTCAGTAGTGTGGCATTTATACTGTCCTCCATTTTCTGTGTGTGACAGAGGCCATTCTCTGTGCCAGAAAGAGTGAATGAGAATAGAGGACAGCTAGAGTACAAGTGAGAAAGAGACTTAAAACGAGAGTGAGAGTCATAGGGAACCGACCTCTGCGGTGTGGTCGCGGGAGTTTGGAAATCATGGTCTCTCAAGACATGATCCCTGTTGCACTTAATAAACATGCCAAACGCTTGTAGCATGGTTTGAGTCTGAAGTGGATATTTATACTGTAATTTAATGTGATCTGTTGTGTTTAAACAGGCAGCATTGATTTAATCTTTCACCTTCCACACACTTTTTGAACACTGATCAAAAAACATCAAATTACTTAGAAGTTCCTTAAGATGGATATGGGTTTATTCTGGTTTTATCTTATTGAGAGAATCTTTTAATCTACTTATGCATTCAATAATCTACATGATTGCCTTGATGCCTAATATATTGTGCTGATATCAAAAAGATATGTGCTTTTAGCATGGCCAATAAATTTACATGATTATTGCATTATGATAACAGTTGCACAATGTTCCCATGTTTTTTTTTTTAACTTGAGGTGCAATTTTAATCTAATATATTGTATACACAAAACAACACATATATGTATATCTTTTCTACTTACATCTAAACCATATGATGTTAATTTTATCCAGCCAGTTGTTTTTGGCCTTAGCCAATCTGATTTCTAACTTCTGATTTCTTTGCCATGACTATGATTATAATATTTAAAGAATGGCTTATGATACTAAAAGTGTTTTTTTTACTATATTAAAGAAAACATTACAGCACTGAACAGTAAAATCTCTCAAATGGAGTGAATTCTCTAGTATCATTTTGGATCCAACTTATCTCCTCTGTCAAATATTTGTAGCTCAGGAAGAGGGGGTAGGAGGACAAGTAGAGCATGATAGAGAGAGACAGAGAAATAGGCACACAGATGGAAACTGAGATGCAGACCATTTCTGATTGTGATCAGTGGTAGCGTCATTAGACTCAGGCAGGTCAGGACCTGTGCTGTACTGCGAAGGTACAGAAAAATCAACGGGATCAGCATCTCAAATCAGCTGTAAAATAGATGAAAGACACTGAGACACCGAGGAGGGCAATGGGCAGAAAGAATTGAGATGTCTAGAGTGATGTGATGATAAGAGGAAGATGCAAAAAGAGATATATATGAAATATTCAGAAGGGGACCTTTCATCAAAATAAATCTTCCATAGAACGCACGCTGCATGACGTACTGATTGTTCTCACCCATGCCTTCTCATCATGCACAGCATTGCTTTTTTATTTCATGTCACAGATCTGCTAAAGCCTGTTAAAGATTCAGGCTTCGTTTTGTTAAGTGTTTATTAAGGTTTTTATGGCCCCTGTGGGATCTGTAGTCTAATAAGTATGGAGGCAAACAGGCATAGGCACACTGTTTATTAGGAGCAGATCTATGACTTTCCTTAGTGCTAGTGAAGGTTTTCCTTTAACACTAAACTGAGGTGAGTTTTGTACCACTGTTATGGGTGACAGATTTTAGTAAGATGAGTGGCTCTTCAATAGGTTCTTCTAGTTCAAAAAAATGTCTTCTCGTTGACAAAGAGTGATTGGTACAAAGTATAATCTCCAGTGTAGAATTCCCAACTACAGTGCTGATTTAAGAAGTACAGTGTTCATTTCTGTCCAGCTGGACTATAAACACTGCAGTTGTTAATTCAACACCAGAGAGCTTGTTGTACATTAGCTCAGCTGGTTTGACTCCTGCTTACGCTGAAGACGTTTTCATTTGTTTCGTTTGGTTCACATTTTACACATTTTCATCTGTTTCTCATTTAATTCTTTTATTTCTCCCATTTTAGGACCTTGCAATGAATGTAGATGGCATGTACTTTCTCTAATGTGGCTGCTGTGCATTGCACTTAGTCCACTTTGATTGTTGAGAAGTAGTTGTTTTTTTTGTTTTGTTTTGTTTTTGAGCACTCTATAGG
This sequence comes from Pangasianodon hypophthalmus, assembly GCF_027358585.1. Lineage (NCBI taxonomy): Eukaryota > Metazoa > Chordata > Actinopteri > Siluriformes > Pangasiidae > Pangasianodon > Pangasianodon hypophthalmus. Next base: position 9,706,756 of record NC_069714.1, read on the forward strand.
AGAAGTGTTAGAAGATGGCTTAAATCTGTTATGATATACAGTATATGGATGATCTATCAAACTATCTATCTATCTATCTATATATATATATATATATATATATATATATATATATATATATATATATATGTGTGTGTGTGTGTGTGTGTGTGTGTGTGTATAAATATAAAATAAAATTTGTTCTAGTGTGCTATTTGAGACACGTTTGTGAAAGTACTGTATAACTCATCAGTCTTTCAGCAGTCCCTGAATTTATTCATTTCCATTCAAACGGCATTAAAGTGTTGTGTTCCTCTTTTTTTCTGGACTCATTAAACCATAATGAATTTTGCCCCTTGCTTCGCAGCCCTACTTGGAGTTTTAATCACTCTGAGGTTAATGGTTTTAATTTATTATTCATTTTGAACATTTATTCCCAGCTCGTAATCCTCCTCCAATTTCATTTGTACTGCATTCGTGGGTTTTGTTCTTGTTTAGGCTGCAAGAACAAGGAAGTAAGGAAGTGACGAGGAGGAGGAACAGAGCAGGCGGCCAACGTATAAAAATGCACACACAAATTTAAAGCCCAGAAACAAAGGAAAGTTGCTTGCAATAGCATGTTTCTACTTCAATGTAAAATTACATATATGTACCTGATTTTAAAAGATAGATATTTGAAATAGGCTGCTTTCTATTAGCTCTACGTAAGTGAATAAACAATGTCACTTTTTCTTAACACAAGTCTCTTCTGTTAAAAATTTTTCACTACTGGAAATAGGAACACACTGAAGTTAATAATAATAATACTGGGCATAGTTGTAATTTCCACATGGCCATATCTGTTAATTTCTGTAAATGATAGCAAAACACACAGGCCTATCACTTGTGACACTAGCCATTCGTTACACTTATATTGTAAGTTTATTCTGCAACTATATTTCTGTAAATAATTTTCCCTCTTTTTGCAACATTTTGGACCTTTCTTAGAAATTTGCTTTTTCCACTTGCTTCATATGAGTCCACATTTGACCGTACCCTTTGCTCTGTGGAGGGAGTGAAATGTAAATTGTGCTCCTCCTCCTCCACTTGGTTAGTAGTGTGTGAGTACTCATTCTTTCACTCTTGGCAGGTGAGCTGCCTTGCTTGGCATTCATCCTGATGGACATTACCAATATTAAAGGTTTGGCTGAAAAACAAGAGTCTTTGGAAGCTAGCCCAATGGAGCACACATGTGTGCATGAATATGTAATCACTAGAATTGGTAATCTGTAAGTATATTATTGATAGAAGGAAATACTGACCAAAAGAGCAAACCACAAATGAAAAATATCACTCTCTTGTTGAATTTTATTAAATTATAAAAGAGTTCTTGTGGAGCCATCAAAAAAAACTCCACTTACAACTAGTAAAAATAAACACACACACACATATGCATACACATACAACTACTTGCCAGAGAGATCTGACTGACATTTGTGCCCATGCTGCATTCTCCCAACACACACACAAGGACATACAAATACACACAAAGCGTAGTTTACATTCCTTATAGACACTGGTGCAGAACGAGATGCATAGCCCGTCTGTTTGTTGATTGCAGTGATAAGCTCCTAAGGAAAGGTCCTGTGGGTTATAGGACACTGCTATCAGCTTTAGCTCAGCCACCTGGGTGTTATTCCTCATAAACCCACCCACTGTTCCTCAGGATAGACCCTGACCAGGATAAAGCTTTCTGAAGATGAATGAATGAAGACTGTTGCAGAATTTGCATCATCAGAGTATGGTACATTGTATGTGAATCCATTACATAGCATGCTGAGGGCAGGTGCTCAAGCATTTAGCAATTTAACATCTAGTAGTAGTAATAAGCAACTGGGCTTGTCTCAGCACCTGTTCAAGTGGCTTCAGTTTGATGTTACTTTGGTCTACTACTAATACACAATCAAAATGACTTGGATGACTGAAAATACACCTAGCATGGATACTTGCAACACTCTTTATATCATATGTATCTGTCTGTTTTTCCTCTCTATCCGTCTATCTGTCCATCTCTGTCCCTCCGTCAGGTCCGTACTCCCTGGCCGGTGTTCCCCCTGCAGTGTGGAGGGGGATGGAGCGTGGAGGAGGAGAGAGCCCACGTCTGAGGGAGAGCCCAGAGCGCCGCACTGCTACCAGCCCTGATCTGAGTGGCCCCCCACCGGGGAAGATAAGCCGTCTGGAGCTGAATGGCAGCCCTACTGGACCACGCAGTCGTCACAATGGAGCTCCACAGAGAGCCCTGGGAGGTACGACTCCAAAAGCAGCAAAAGTAAAGTTTCACTTTTTCCCCCTGTGTGCCTCCCACCTCAAAAAAGCATAGATGGACTGGCTGCGCTAAATTGCCCCAGGTACAAATGTGTGTGGGCATTGTGCTCTATGATGGACTGGCATCCTATTCAGGGTGTATTCATGCCTCACATCCAGTGCTCCCCAGATAGGCTCTGGATCCACCACAGCCCTGACCAGGATAAACAATTACTAAAGATGAATAAATTACTGAAAATACATTTTTTTATTCAGTTATTTTAAGGGATAGTTTAGATTCAACCTATTTAAGACAGCATTGTTTAAGTAGTGTAACATAAACTGTAGTTATTAAATAGACTAAACAATTAGAGGTTTAGGCAAACATGTGAATGCCTTGAATAGAAGAATACAGTGCTAAACCAGCTTCACCTAAATACTGGCCGAATCTGTTGCATCTCATAGCTCCCTGTGCATTTCCTTCTACAGTCTGTCTGAGCTTTTTATTAGGCTAGATTAAAAGGCTAACCCACAGCCTACAGTATGAATCAATTCCATCCTATACAGTAATGTGGCCTGTGGAGTGTCATGGGGACAATATAACACCAAGTGTACTTAATAAAATAGCACTGTAGGGGCCTGATTTATATGTCTAGGTCATTCATTGATCATAACTTCACAGATGCATGCATGCATATAGACTCATGCAGACACATGCACACAGCATGGTCACAGAAATAAAATATTGGGTGTAGTGGTCATGGCCGTTATTAGCAAACATTTCATAGCATGTTTTTCAACACAAAAGTGTCATAGAGCATTCAGTTATACATCCTCAAGTCATGTGACATCTGTGCACATCTGTTTAATTCAGTCAGTTTTTTTAATTTAATGCACTTGATGATATTTATTGAGTCAGCCTGTAATCAATATCAATTAGCTAGTTGGATTGACAGTAAGTAAGGTAACCATAAAAACTGGCACAAGCCTACACAAGATGTGTGCATGTTTGTGGATCTGTGCATTTATTAAGAAAAACAATAAAAATAAGACACTTGAAGGCAAAAAGTGTGTGTGTGTGTGTGTGTGCGTGTGTGTGTGCAAGATCAGAGATGTAGAAGGACCTTTCCAGTGTCTGTGTGCTGAAAGCTGGGGTCGATGGTTAATCCTAATGAGGGGTTGTCTTTGAACATAGGAAACTTAGTGAGCTTCCTGTAAACCACAGTAGAGCAGTAAGGAGAGGGCCACACACACACACACATATACACACACACACACAGTCATATACATTCTCTCACTTCTGTATATACAGTAAATCATAATTGGGGCTAATTCACCTGATGTATATTAACACAGTAGTATACCACTAATCACGCACATACACTATAACACACATGCATAGATCTATACACAGAGATAGCAATCCAGTTGAATGTAGTCTCAGACAGGATTTATTCCAACACACATACTGCACACAGATGACCACACAAATTGTGGTGACAAATAAAGCTGATAGATGAAACTTCGGGTGCTGGACAGAGACATAGAGAGAGAGAGAGGAGTGAGAGAGAGAGGCAGGGGGAGGGAGAGAGGAGAGGAAGGAGAGCACGCCTGGGAGCTGGTGTGTGTTGACAGTTATATTTCCCTGTTGGGGGAAATTCACTTACTTGATTTGGCTCAGGCCCATAGTGTAACTCACTCCATAAGAGCATTTGTGATTGTGAATTGGGAGCTGGTTTGATTAATGGGGAGGAAATAGAAATATAGGAGCTGATTGATTAAAACAAGAGGCTTGGTTAGGTGCTATATATACAGTATATATTATTATACATATACATATACAGTATAGTACATATAAGTTATTATTATAAATAGGATCATCATACCAAAGCTCTTTTCAGGCATTTCCTAAATATGCTGAAAAAAAAAAAGAAAACTTAGATCAAAGTAATAAAAAATGCATCAAACTGAAAATTAAGGGAAAAAAAAGCAAATCAACCTTTTTTTTTTAACTTTGAACTAATGTTAGATTTTTTTCAGTATAGAGAGAAGAGAGGCTATATACATTTAGCACCACACCAAACCACACCACACCAAACCTCTATATATTTACACCGGAGAGAGAGAGAGAGAACCCCAGAGAGAGAGAGAGAGAGCAAGAGAGAGTGTGTGTGTTTCACCCAACTTGGCTGTCATTATTAGCGGTCTGGTTTGCTCGACGCTTTCAAACCCTCATTTCTTTAATTAATTTAAGCCACCAGAAGGCTGTAGAACAAAGCACAGCAGGGAAAATGCTTTAAATGGGAGCAGGTTTTGCAGGGAGGAACAAAAGTTTATATTCACCCCAGTGAGGCAGCAGAGATCATGAAACTGTGTAGAAGAACAGTCAACCATGAGAAAGGGTAAAGTTTGCATATCTGTTGCAACGTCTAACTAATTAAATGATCAACATAACCTTCTACTATTATCCGTTAACCTAAAGAGTTATCAGTTCAGCTTGTAAAACAGAGAGAGCAATGCTTGATAATTTGTGCGGGGATGGTTTGATAAAGAATTGATTATTTGTATGGCTACTAGCCAACCTTGATCATCATTAAAAATGTTCCGATTAACCTATTAATCATTAAGCATTTATGCATTGATGACCTACGGCAAGTGTTCAGAAACAGGCGCAGTCAGAAATTCTCACAATCTCTTTCTCTTTCTCCCGGCAGGTCTGATGATTCCCGTGTTCTGCGTCGTAGAGCAGGTGGATGGAGGAATGGTGGTGGAGGGGGAGGGCCGAGAGGAGCATGCAGAGTTTGTGCTGGTCCGGAAGGACATTCTCTTCACTCAGCTGGTGGAGACAGCACTGCTTGCCCTTGGCTACTCCCACAGCTCAGCAGCCCAGGCACAGGGTGAGTCCACCAGTGGAAGTCACACTTTTTGTATATTGATCTAAGCTCAATTTATACTGATTGTGGTTCATTCTGGTTAAGTGGAGCTGACATTACGTCTGTAATGTTGAAAAGTTATAATCTATAAAAAAAAAGTCTACAGTCCACCTGAAAGGTTCATCTGACTTTGGAGCAGAACTTTTAACTGACCCACTAATAAGGTTCTTCAAGGTTATTCAATCAGATTTTACATCAGATTATTTAATCAGATTTTATATACAGTCTCAGCCATCATATGACAAAAATGTGCCTTTATGTTTTGCATATGGAAGCCTGAAAGGGGGAGATGTAGGTTTAAGGATGCTGAGCTCATTCAGAGTTCTTGCAAATGGAGTCTGAACCACACAGTCTGAGAGTTTTGACCTTGTGGGGACATTTGGCTGGTAAACTGTTTGTTGTTGTTGTTTACAAATTCATTTGAAAAAAAAACAAAAAGAGGTGAAATGTTTCCTTTTGGTTACAGAAGTTAAGGTTCGGGTTAGATTTAAGTGTAGGTATAGCATTAAATAGCTGCATTAATAATTATGCAATGGATGTTCTTAACAAGAACAGTAAGACAAACATTTGCGTGTGCTTGGGATGCTGAGTCTGTTTGAACGGCATATAGGTTGGAATACATTTGTGTGTTTGTATAATGCCTCCTGTTGTTGCATGGTATGTCTACATTTCAATCATTGTGTATATGAGTATATGTGTGTGTGTGTGAAATACTCAAATTGTTTATAAGTATGCAAGCAAAAGAAGGCTTATAATGACATTATAATTCATTGTTATACATATGGTTGGCATCTCCAGGAAGAGTAAAAGGTTTATGTGTGTAGTGTAAAGTATGCAGTGAATTTAAAACAGCAATTTATTCACAGTAACAAAGACATCATTCTCAAGAACGAGCCTAAATCAAAACATTTCTAAACACATTTTGATCTCAGTCTTTTCTCAAAGGTATAGCAAGTTAAGATAATTTTGTTTAACAGAAAGAACCGACTTCTCAAAGTGAAAACACATGTTTGCCTTACATTTTAGGTCCATTTTAATCTTCCTGTTTTCAATATAAAATGGTTTTAACTTCTTCTCATTTGCTTTGATAGATATTTAAATAGAGCAGTACTTTTAAATCCCTACAAAATATTCAAGACATTTCTATGGACATTTGATCTGTGTCTTTGCTAAATTAAACTCCGGGTCAGTGTCATAACAATTATTTAGTAGACTTCAAAAAATATCTGAAAATTATTTTAAAATAGAAAATTTGTGTTAATTAGGAGTGGTTTTTATTGTCAGTTGAAAATGAAAGTATCACACGGCGATCCAAAAATGACTGATTTCAGCAAAAACTACAGTACAAAATCCACCACATTTATTTATTTACCACCAAAATATTTATATTTATATCTCGATATATTTCTATCCATATACACTGTAAGTCTCAATAGCAACTCTGCAAGATATTATGTTTGAGGCCGTTTATCTGGTAAGTATATAATCTGTTTGGAAGACAACATATAACATATAAGTAGCTCTGGGGGAAAAAAATTGGAAATTTTCTCCATTTTACAAAAAGTTATTAATATTACACATTTGGTGAATTGGTAGCAGGACCCATGTGTGTTTCACAAAATCTGATCAGTCACTAAAGTCAGTGCTTCAACTGAGAGAAGAAGTATAAAATAATTCTTATACTGTTGCAGCTAAGGAACCATTTTTGTAGAAAAACAAAGCATTTTTAGAAGAAATTTAATATGCTGAAGACTATACAGCACAGTGCAACAGTCAAAAAGTGGCAGAAGGCCATATTAAACTAAGAGAAGAGATGTGAGAAACACACTAATGCTGGTTTTTGTGAAACGCGGAGGTGGTTCCGTCATGGTCTGGTGGTACAAATTTTAACCAGTGATGTAGCAGATCTGGTCAAAAAGAGTTTCATCATCTTTGGGTAAACAACTGAGTGGTAAAATTCTGAAAACTGCTTTCACACAATAACAATGACACAATACCCAAACATTGCAAACACAATTAAGAACTATGTGAAGAGGACGTTTGAAGGGATTGTTACATTATTAATTCATATGCTACCTTAGACTCCGATTTCAACATCACTGAAGCTGTGTGAGATTTAAGCAGTCAAGTTTTTCATTAAGCCTAGAGTTTACCACAGAATTTATGCAGTTCATATAAATATATAAAAGAGACACACATGTAATCATTAATGTGTTTAATGTAATAAAATATGATGCTATTTCAAGCAACCAAACAGTTGATTTCAAAATAATTTGCTTCAAATATAAACTTTTCTTAGGTTGCCTTAGACTCTTGCACAGTGTTATATTTTGCATATTTAAGTATAACGTATATAATTTATATGTAAATTGACTATCATTTGTAAGAATACAATATCTAACAAGAGGTATAATTGGGTCATTTTCATCATTTCTAGTCTTCCCATAATGAAGTACTGATGCGCTCAGCTTACAATCCACTATTTTTTTCCCATGTGAAAATGTCAAAATTAATGGACAATTGTTATATTTTTAGAAGTATGATAACTGCTGAACATCTGGCATCAGAAAACCAAAAAGTGGCCAAGAGGTCATCTCTGCACATTGGTGTAGTCTCTTCCAAAATAACTTAAAAACAGGAGGAGGGAAAGGCTAAATGAAATAGTGCACCACGAGAAAACAAACAGTGTGGAGACAGCCCAATTTACTCCACACCCTTGAGTCAACAGGTCAACTATCTATCTATCTATCTATCTATCTATCTATTTGTCTGTCTATCTATCATCCTCAGCACCTACCTACCAATCTCAAGCTCACACAGATGCACAGTATTTTCTAAGCTAAGAATCACCCTCTTTTACCTTCCCCTTCCCTAAAATGCAGAGAGAGAGAGAGAGAAAGAGAGAGAGAGAGACCTCATCTTAAATGAATACTTTTTGTTTTTTAAAATAAGCATTTATGTTAAATGAATAATTTCTGGCTTAAATTATACATTTTTTCCCCTGTGGTTCAAGACCAAAATTACACAGAGTCCCGGCTATTTTCTCCCTGTTTGAATTGTGTCCTGCATAGCTCTCTTCCAGCGGTGTATTTAAGCTCCTCTCCCAGCACCACGGCCTTTCTTTAATTAGCCTGGCCAGCAATTAACTGGGAGATATTGTTTATTTCAATTATAAGGGTCGGAGTATTTTTATAGAAGCATATAGACAGACCTGTAGTTTAAGGCTTCAGACAATTAACAGTGGTGATGGCTTACAGAAGTGCATTGTTGCCCTGCCACGTTTGACATGTGGCTACTGAGGGTCAAACCACCATCTGGGTCAGTTGGATGGAAAATATGTTCTATTGCCTGATATGGTACATGCGGGCATTTTGGATGCTTTCAACTGTACCAGCTGATTTTTGTTTGGGGGGTGGGGGGGGTGGGGGGGGAAAAGTAGAATTATAGAAAATGTATTTCTATAAGGATATGAACACTTTGTGTTAATGTGCAGTCATTTAGGCTATTCTCACATCTCATAAAAATACTGACTTATTACAATGAATGATCTTTGTGGCAGCATTTCAGCTGTCAGATTTATCACAGTCATAGGTTTTACAGTCTTTGTCACCCAGGTAAACTTGCCTATTAATTTGAAATGGATATGAAGTATTATTATTGCCAACTTATCCTCTCTTGTGCTAATCAAGATTCTGTGGAGCTTGGTGGTCGTCTTGACACACATCAGGGGCTTCCCCTTAGTTAGGCCATGCCTCTTAAACACAGTCAAGTGTGTGCATACAGGAGCATCTATTACACTGCATTTTTCTACTTGAGAAGCAAAGAGAGAGAGACAGAGAGAGAGAGATAGTATGTGAAAAGGGATTGTGTTTGTGTATATGAGTGTATATGGATCAGTACACATAAGCTTAAGCCAAGCCACCAGCTTCCCACAAGAAAGGCCATCACAGAGAACAGGAATTTTAATGTGGCAATTGGAACAATGGTTTGAAGAGGGGAAGAAAATGCCAAAGAACATAAGCTTTCCAAGTTAAAAATGATTCATTAGTGCCCTTACCGCAGGGTCCGAGTGTGCATTTGTGCACAGTGTGTTTTGTGTTAATGAAAGCACATCTGTGAAATACTCTGTCAAACAATCTTTTTTTAGTTTGTCCTCATGGAAAAGTTGTAGTTGGTTCAAGAATGGGACAGGTTTTTTTTTTGTGAACTCATTTGGTCAGATCATCACAAGACTAACTTTAGGACATGTATTGGTTTGATTACTCAACGCTATAGTGAAGCTATATGTGGAGAAAGATTTCCGTGTGTGTAAACTGGATGCCAGCTTTAGTAAGCTTGGTTGTGTGGCTTGTATAGACTGTTAGTCTGTGGCCAGCGTACATGCAGCATTGCACAGTCGAGACAATGAGCTAAACAGGCTCGTCCCACAGAAATCAAAGCTTGCCAGTAATATAAACATGGTCTGAAGACAAAAAGAGAGGGAGAGGAGATCTGAAGGGGGAGTGGCACAACACAAATTGTCTTCATCTGTTTCACTTAGCCCTCAAATTCTGTATCTGGGGAATACATTTGTACAGATAACTTTGGAGAACAAATGCAAGACTCCCCAAAGGCCTGTTGGTATGTAAGTGAGAATGGAGAGTCTCAGAGGTGGTCAGGCATGTGTCATGTTAGTTTTTCCCTAGCAGTCAAAACACAAACTCGCTCACTAACTTGAGAGACACAAATGAGCGGACTGTCTGGCTTTTGAATAAAAGAGTTAGTTGTCCGAAGCTAACTGGTGTTGGCAGTGGTGTATTGGCTGGGGATAGGTTAGTGTGTGTCTGCTATTGAGCCTCTTCTACAGCTGGAGCTCTTCAACTTACAGAAACAGCCTGAAGCACCAGAAAGAGAGAAAGAAGAAGCTAGGCCATACAACGTCTGTCTCTCATTTAGTGGACAGTAATGTGATTTGCATTGTTTAGCTTTCATGACTTCAGCCTGTCCTTAATAAGTCCAGGGGAAGTTAGCTTCCACCTTTCCAGCTGGGTATTTCATTTATGTGTGTTTACGCTAAGCTTGCATTTATTGTACATGCTTACAATGTGTTTGTGTGTGTGTGTGTGTGTGTGTGTGTGTGTGTGTGTGTGTGTGCGTGTGTGTGTATGTGGGTGGATGAGTGTATGTGGGTGGGTGGGTGTGTGTAAAGAAGAACTTTGCTTGCGTGTGGTGGTGACAGTGTCTTTGGAAAATAGTTGAATAATGCGATAAGCAAAGGGTTCAGTTTCCATGTGCAGCACATCCCAACAATGTTTGTGACATCTGGAAATAAATCCATTATATAATAAATTAAATTCAACCTGCAGCTCTGGCATTTGGTGCTACCAGGGCACCAATTTTGCCCCCTCACATGGCAGAGCTGTAAGTGATTATTCATTCATAGAAAAAACAGGAGAAGTGCATTTATGATTGAATGCTGAGTATTATTGAGTAACGTAGCTGATCACCAGAACAAAGTTTGTAAATGCGATGTCTACAAATCCGTTGATCTCACTGTAGGAGATCAAGGAGATATAGCACTATTTATGTGAATAACATATATAATGTATGATGAAAAAGTAACTTAGATGGAGATTTAATGGTTTAATTAATGTCATATCTGAGGTTTAAGGGGTTTATTAAAGTAAATCTAACAATATAATAGCAATCAGATATTTAATAGTAACAATTATTTCCATACTTATTAGTGAAAATATTATATTATGACAGTTGCGGAGACCTGTTGCATTTTATTGTATTATATTAAATCTTTATTCGTGTGACATCCTGACATCCCATAAATCATCAAGGTTAAAGGTGACTCAAAGAGGAAATGCTAACTGTCTCCTCCCTTGACTGAGGTTGCTTAGGGACAGCCTGATTACGCATATTATTTATGAGACAACCAAATGACACTCAGATGACTAACATGGCGGCCATTCTCTCATGGACAACATCCCCCCCAGTGGGCACATCTTTATGGACTACTCCTCGGTCATAAAAGGCCATCCCATCCTTTGCACAGTGAGAGGCATTTATAACCGTCAATTTGGGTTAATCAAACAATCATTGACTGGCGTTTATGGCAGGGCCATTAATGGAGGGGCAGACATGGGTGTCCGAAGCATACTGTAGCCTCTCCTCCACGTCTTTGCGGGCTGTAAAAGGAGCAGTGGCGTCCCAGCGAGCCACACTTTAATGGGGCAGCCGCCAATGTGCGTGTCAGGTGCTTCTTCCCTGCCTGATAAGAGTTTAATAGATAAGGCCTTATCATTACGGCTATTGTTCCCTGCTGTCTGCTTTTATAGCCTGGGATGAACTGCTCCACAGGGACAGACAGAGAGACACAGAGTGAGCGAGGGCGAAAGAGAAAGCCCCAATACACTTCCCCATATCCGTGACGCAATGCACATTCATAAACAATAAATATTGACTCATCTTCAAGTATAAACGCCTATATCATTCTAACACCACATGTGTAGTGTTTATGTCCAATAGACACTGAAGTTCAAAGTCAAGTGGTCCTTTTTCTGTCTGTCTTTCCACTTTCCATCTTCTGTTGAGATATCCAACATGTCTGATTAATAATTATTTACTAACATCTGGCCTGCTGTGGTGACGTAGTGTACCCTAGTCAGCTTTTGGTGTTTTTGGTGGAATTGCTGAGTTACGGGTCTTTCCATTCCAGCCATCACTGACAGTGGGGGCAGGACTGACCATTTTAATTGTGTAATGGAAATGGATTTATGTTGCGGAAATTGGTACAAATTAGATCAAACAGGGTTAATGAATTCTCTCTGTGTGTCTCATTCTCTTGCTCACAGGCATCATTAAGGTGGGTCGTTGGAACCCGTTGCCTATCCACTGCCTGACAGACGCTCCCGAAGCCACAGTGGCTGACATGCTGCTGGACGTCTACCACATGGTCACACTCCGCATCCAGCTGCAGAGGTCAGACAGCATAACAGCAGCAGGGTGGAAGTTGCACAGTGTTAACTCTGTTCACGATGTTATAATGTTATAATTTTTTTTTGTTGTTGTTTGAAAAATTACATTATGATTTTTGACAATTTTTTTTATTTTAAATTCTGAATTTTTAATGAGGTATTAAGCCACTGAGCTCTCAAAACCAGTCAGCGAATGCAGATTTCATCCATCTCTCTAAAGCTTGTGAATAGTTCATGGTCGTTCCTGAATTAAATGCTTGAAGGTGAATAACTGAATAATAACCTGGAGGTTTAAGGGATTCATAAATAATTGAATAGCTACATGGATTGCCTATATTTAATGGTAACAATTATTTTCCATACTTAATACTGAAAATATTATGATAGCTGTGGTGTCTTGGTGATTCTCAGAAACAGTCCATTTTGTTCCGTTAATATTATGACAGTGATTTCTACTCACTGGGTCAGAAAGAACTGGACGCTGCCAGTCACAGGCTTATCATGGTCACTTGCAGTTTATTCCTGCATTCACCGATAAGACAGGTTCCACAAAACAGTCAATGCTGTACAAATTTCCAGTCAGTTTAATTTCAAGTTCATGGATAGTGTTTTTTTCTCTGGCTCAGTGCCAGAATAATATATTGATCTGGCACTATACACTCATCAACCACTTTATTAGGAGCACCTGTACACCTGTTCATCGAGGCAGCACAATTCATAAAATCAAACAGATACAGGTCAAGAGCTTCGATTAACATTAATCTTCAGAATGGGGAAAGTGACTCTGGTTAGTGGCACGGTTGTTGGTGCCAGAGGGCTGGTATGAGTATTTTACTGAGACTGCTGCTCTCTTAGGATTTTCACACACAGAGATGGTGGGAAAAACAAAAAACATCTTATGAGGGTCAATTCTGTGGGTAGAAATGCCCTGTTTGCTCACAGAAACTGGACAGTTGAAGATTGGAAAAATTTGACTTCTGTCTGCATGATTTTATACATTGCGCTGCTGCCACATGATTGGCTAACTGGATAATTTCATGAATGAGCAGGTGTACAGGTGATCCTAATAAAGTAGATGGTGAGTGTACATCCTCAATGTATAGAGGAACAGGAAGTGATGGATGTTATTGTTTCAGCTTTGCCAAACTGGAGGACCTGCCCTCAGAGCAGTGGAATCATGCAACAGTGCGCAATGCACTTAAAGAGCTGCTGAAAGAGATGAACCAGAGCACACTGGCTAAAGAATGCCCACTCTCCCAGGTACAGACATGACCTTTTATCGTGTAACTCTTCCTGAACTGTCCAAGTCATACTACTGATCACAGCTCAGAGGTGTTCTTACAGCAATAGGGGTGCAATGTAAAGGCTTGTGAGTGTCAATAATGTTATACTAGTGCCATTAATAGTGTTTGTTGTATTTGTGTGAGGGTGTGTATGCAAGCCTTGCACTGCATGTTCACTTCCATGCAAAAAAGCAATCCAAGAGATTTGTGTATCTCTGCATGCTGTGTTTCAGTGGAGTGCTCTGTGTGGGTGTTGAGCCTCATATCAATTGCTAGCATATGTCTGTGGCTTTCTGTCTCCATTGCTGTTTGCCACCAGTTATTTCTCAGCCTCCACCTCTGTCCCTGTCCCTCTTCTGACCTTTCTCAGAGTATGATCTCCTCGATCGTGAACAGTTCCTACTATGCTAATGTCTCCACTGCTAAGTGTCAAGAGTTTGGCCGCTGGTATAAGAAGTATAAGAAGATTAAAGGTGAGACCTGAGCTCTTGTGTCACATTGTTCTGTTTTATATTTGTGTATCTGTTTCACTAATTAGATCTGGTTAAATCTGAATATAAACTTGTCTTCCAGTCAATATGCCTCAAATCCTTTGCCATTGTACCAGAGAGTACAGTGCTAAATCAGATATGGTCAGTTACATGCACCACATATGAAGCTGATAAGAAAGCGTGGGTACCCTGATGTGACCCCATTTTAGAGATTCTCCTGAGGTTTTGGGGCCTGTGGTACATATCATGTATTGTACATTGCCTCACACCATGTATTGTACATTGCCTCTTTGTCACTGGACAGTGGAACCCCAGTCTATCTCTCAGCTTAATGGAAACCACAGCTCCCTCACCACTCTGCAGGAGGTCTCCAGCACCAGATCCAGCAGATGAGCATGCTCGCTGCTAGGCTGTTTAAGCCTCTTAGCATCTAAATGCCTGTGACAATTTTTCTCCTTCCCTTACCCCATTAAAAGGCAACATAATTACACAGCAGGACAGATCAAAGTGTCGAGCAAACCCCATGCACAGCTTCAGAGAGAGAGAAAAGCCAGCGGAGAATAAGAAGGTCCTTGGTGACAGAACAAGCAGTGTTGGGTTACACAGAGCCTGCTTTCAGTTCTGTTCACTGATTCCCAAAGCCAAACACACAGCCACAAGCCACCAGATGTGACCATGGAGAAATCTTATTGATTGACAGTCATAGTCATAAATTTCAGTAGAAGTGGCTAAAGCACTGATAGGGTGTTCTTTTTACTAGAAAGTGTCTGTGTGTTTGCTTAATCTTATGAATGTGCATTGGTAACATTTGGGATACATGGTTACCATGACTCACTTTCTTCTTTGCTTTTTTAGGGGATTACTTTGAGAAAATGTGGCCAGTACGAGAGAATTCTGAAATTAAAGGTGAGTATTCATTTTTCAACAAAAGAAATTACTTGAGGAATGATTTGGTGCTCTTGTTTACTGAAAGCAAAGGACTTTGTGATCTTCATTAAGAATCCAAAGGAAGTGTTCATTATTCAAGCCTATTCATGTCATCTCTTCACAGTGGAGAGGGACACCTTGGTGGACTTCTGTGTGTTAGGACAGCGTCCTCCCCCTCATCTAGCTGGCCTGGCTCAATTAGGACCTTTGGGCAGTGGTAGTTCTCTTGTGAAAAGTGGCACTGGAGAACCTCAGAACCCTCAGTCTCAGCCCCCATCCCAAGGACAGCCACAGCCACCCTCATCTCATAGTGGCCAGCTCCACCACAGTCCGCCACTACGGACACAGGTGGCTCCTCCTACAGCCCTGCAGCCTCTTCTGGGACCAAGAGGCCTCCTCTCACCTCAGCTCAGTCCACAGCTAGTGCAGCAGCAGATAGCTATGGCTCACCTCATCAACCAGCAGCTGGCCGTCAGTCGCCTATTAGCCCATCAGCACCCACAGGCCCTCAACCAACAGTTCCTTAACCACCCACCCATCCCAAGGCCCAGCAAGTCTGGAGGACCTGGAGACCCAGGATCCAATCCTTCAGCCGCTGAGGTCTCATCAGACATCTACCAACAGGTCCGCGATGAGCTCAAGAGAGCCAGTGTCTCACAAGCTGTGTTTGCCAGGGTGGCATTCAACCGCACACAGGTAAAAAAAAAATGCACACGGGGGTTAAAAAGTCACCACAGTAATCTCTAGTCACAGCTATCTCTATATCAAAGTTATTCACAGTAAGTGTAATGTCTAGATTGTACTTAATTCATCCAAATCAGATAGCAGAGATTCAAGACTTTAGTTGAGGTCTCTGGGTAGAAAGTTAGACCAGAGTTTTCCAATCTGCAGGTCACTGCACTGAGGCCCAGCATGGTGGTTCCAGCCCCTGGGCCATATCAGTCTTCTTTCCCGCCCTCTCAGCAGCCTACACACCTGGTGCATTGAACCTCTGCAGGCCTGAATTACGCCCCATTAGAGCCAACCATAGAGTGGGTGGGAGATGATGTGGTGCAGGTGAAGACCTGGTGGGATTTGCATGTGTATACTTGCAAGACCTGGGCCTTTCTCATTTTGCTTTCATGTGCTTGTGTGTGCATGTTCGTGAACACCAGGGTCTGTTGTCAGAGATTTTGCGGAAAGAGGAAGACCCTCGCACAGCCTCCCAATCTCTTCTGGTCAACCTCAAGGCCATGCAGAATTTCCTCAACCTTCCTGAGGCTGAGCGAGACAGGATTTACCAGGAGGAGCGTGAACGCAGCATGAACCCTCCTGTAGGTCTGCCCCCAAACTCAAACTCCAGTCCTGGGGGTAACCGCCTATCTCAGGTACCCATTATCCCACTGTCAGAAAAGCCCTTCAGAACTTACACACTGTTCCTACTGAGCTTTCTGCCTGGCCCAGTATGAGAGTACCTGCATTGCAAATTTGTGTGTCTGACTCTCCATTTTTTGTATATGTGCTTTAGAGATTGTTGTGATTTCTGTCTAGGTCTGTCTTATCTGATTAGTTGTTTTGTTTGGGTTATACATATTTGTGGTTGTTGTGAGCTAAAACAGAGTTGTTTTTTTATGTAGGGTTGACGTAGCTTAACACAAGGTTAAAGAAATGTAAAGAAATGTTTAGGAATGTACTGAAGAACAGTGGCCTTATTATACATCACTGCATTCTGATGCTTTTGATACTTTTCTGTGTATAAAGACTATAGGTTTCTATAGGTACACATTTCTGACAGATTAATTCTGATGAAAATGAAGAAGAAGTACATGACTTTTTATCCTGTTATGATTCTGTTCAATATTACCTTCAGTGTCAACCTCTTAACCAAAATTAAGTATTATGACACCATATGTTCCTGAAAAAAAAGTTTCACCTTGTATGGAGTTAAACTATTGCTAATTGCATGATGTTCCGCTCTATGCAGAAAGTATGGGAGCGCAGCCTGGATGAACAGTTAACCCCTGATGCCTGGGCATCTATTTGGAAGAACAAGAACAAAATTACCAACTCGGTGAGGATCACATCAGTTCTCTCTCACTCACAAAATCCTCATTACAATGTGGTCTGACAATTTGTTGAACAGGCAGTGAGCTATTATTTTATGCTTGCGTAGCAAATAGAATAGTTTCGAAATTCTTTATTATAATATTTGTATAGAAGAAAATCTATATTGAGGATTAAAACTCATAAGGCCTTATCATTTTTGTCATAATGTCTTATGAAAACTTTAAAATATTGTCAGTATTTATTGTTGTGGTCACTTTTATTATATGTGCATACTGAGATCCTATATACAGTATGTCATTACATAGAGGCAGTTCCTAAAAAAATGCAAAATTTTTAGGAACTGTCTCTAAAAAGGTTTGTCTCTTGTATCTAGATATGTTTATGTTAAGTAAATAGCTTGGAATTTTTTCTGAACAAACCTACAGTTATAGAGGGTCATTTGAGCAGGACTCTTTTCAAACTTAGAGCATCAGTGAAACAGTCCAGATAGCAACAATCTCTCGGATACAAGGACAGAGTGCTGATTCTTTGGTCTCAGGGAATGCAGTTGTATACTATTATTATTATTATGTCTGTATACTGTTATCTTACTATCTTTTGTGTTGGGGAATGTGAGATTACTTGTCTGTGCCTGCAGAATGACTTCAAACACTGCATGTGAAAAAAAACATAACCCTAAAATCAATACACCATGATTCAAACATGAACTACAAAGTAGATGCAAGAGAATGCCTTAACTACTCTCCTACTGAATGCATCCATCTCTGTGCTTCACTAATACAAACACAGGCTACTTTTAACCTTTTATGTAAGGATTATCAATTGTTCAAAACTTACTTTGTTTGTCTTAATAACATTTGCCTTGCTCTTGTCTCTGCTGAACCTGATCTCCATGGTGTCCTGTAGTCTAAGCCCTCTGGTCCGAATCCTGACCTTCCCCTGAAACTGGAACCACTGGTCAACATCACATCATCCATTTATGATGAGATCCAGCAAGAGATGAAGCGAGCCAAGGTGTCTCAGGCTCTGTTTGCCAAGGTGGCAGCCAACAAGAGCCAAGTAAGCCCTTATGTTTGCTTACCCAAATAACTGCTTTCAGTATGCTAATGATACACTTCAAAGCCTTCAAAGCCTACAGAAACAAAAACTTTCTCTTTTTCTACTGCTTGATTTTATGCACTTATGAAAAGGTGATGATTCAAAGTCATTGGGGTGAATGGAGGGATTTGACTGGTAATTATTTGTTTCATGTTAAGGACGCATTTATGTTTAAATTATTACACACGTGCATGATTATCAAAGACACACACTGAGCAATTCCTTTCCACATGAAAGGAAAATAAAGCTGAAAATAACAAATGATGTTAAGCCGTGCTCAATTTACTGTAAGCAAGAGTCTCCTCCTGTGCAGGCGTTGGTATCTGATCAGAGCACGTCTGCACCGGTAAACAACAACACAGGCAGATAGACATGCTTTACGTTGCAGATGTCCATCAGAATGGTTTCCATTCACCCAACCATGACCCACCATCTTGACGTCCCAAGGATCTCATCCTCTATGACTCACAATCACAATCCAATCGCTTCATTGGAGGGATATGCCATTGCACTACTCAGATAGTCCTGATTACTGGCTCCTTTTCACACTGACCTGCATGTGGAGAGATAGACAGTGATGTTCTGATTCAGGTTAGATTGCTGTCCATTATGGACAAGTAGGAATGGTAGAGAAGGTTTAACTGCACAGTCACATGGCTGAAAATAAATTGTTTAACAGCACCAATATATGGGTAACGACACACTAAAAAATGAAGAAATAACTCAGTTTACACATGCATGGCTATCCTTATGAAAACTCTGTTATTGATACATGGATTAAAACATTTGAAAAGGGGGCTGTAATAATGGTGTGGTGCATGCCTTCAACTCCAACTAAAAAGCATGGAATTCATCTGTGAGTGTTGATTAAGGAATATTTTGGAAAACCTCCTGGACCATTTGTGGGTCCCTTTCCCATTTGAGAGCAAAGAGAGATAATTGATTTAGTCAAATCTGATCCCGTGCCCAGCTGCGCCTAATTCTTGCCATGAAATTGTCTGAGTGATGGCAGTGCTGTACCGACCCATTCAGACAAGCACCGTTGTGTGTGAATTTGCAGGTGTGACCACCCCAATCCTAAAATGTGTGTAGAATGTGTGTAAAGTAGTGTTGTGCTGGAGTATGTGTGTATGTGTGTGTATGCATGTGACAGATGTGGTTGGGTCCCACAGGTCTAGGGTCGGTTGGGGGGGTCATGGCTGAACGCACCCATCTGCTGCAGCTGGCCAAGTGGGCCTGGAGAGAGAGAGAGTGAGAGATAGAGAGAGAGAGTGAGAAAGAGAGAGAGAGAGCGCTCTGATCAGGTTATTAACACAGGATGCTGGTAGAGGTTGGATGCCCACAACAGCTGGTATCAAAGACTGGTCTAGTCTAGCAGAGATAATCATATCTCTCTCCATTTCACACTCTCTTTCACATATTCTCATTTCTCTCTCTCTCTCTCTCTCTCTCTCTGTCAATCTCTCTCTCCACTCTATCTGACTACGTATCATTCTACCTCTCTGTCTATATCAGGGTTGGCTATGTGAGTTGCTCCGTTGGAAGGAGAGTCCAAGCCCAGAGAACCGCACACTGTGGGAGAACCTGTGTACAATCCGCCGATTCCTCACCCTCCCCCAGACAGACAGAGACCTGGTATATGAGGAGGAGTCCCGCCACCACCACAGTGAACGTCTGCACACTGTCCTCCATCTACCCTCTGATCCTCAGGTGAGTCTGGATCAAAAGTCAAATTGCATTCATATTGCTAAATCAGAGTTTATGAAAATTTTCAGTGCTGAGGTTTCCTGTTGGGTTGTGGAGTTGATAGAAGCATGAGATTATTAATATATCATGGTAAGAGATCAAGAAAACAGATTTATTAAAGATTTATTGCACAAATTTCCCCTAAATGGTTTGTGATTTACGATATTTTTCCATATTTTTATTGCTGCTGTGGAAGGAAAAAGTGGTCATTGTGATTGTGTTTCATTGTGTGGTTGTGCACACATCTTTGGAGCTTTTGTTTTAATATCAAGGCCTCTGATGCAGGGTCCCTGCCAACCTCTAATAACCTAATACATCCAGCCCCCTTTAATCATAGACACATACACACACACACACACACAAATAGCTCCAAATACAGCACTGATTAAATGGACTTTCCCCTCCTCCAGCCAGGGTCATTACAGTATACACTGAGCACAGTCAAAATTCACACCTACACACATGCACATCCATTTATATATGTAAATGCATACCTTACATAAGGGTACACACATAAATCTATTTTCCCCCAAACAATTTATATTCCCTCATTACATCTGTAGTATTCTATAGTCTACAAAAATATTCTCCTTTTTTCTGTTTAGGTTCTCTCTTTCTTCTTCTTGCTCCAGTTTAGTTTCTTTTTATGGTAGCGGTTTAAGCAGTGTATATTTGTGTGTGTGTGTGTGTGTGTGGTTGTACTTATTTATGTGTTTTGGGCGCAGTAGGAAATGCCCCATTAAGACACACCCTGACAGACAGTACCACCACAGCCCTGATATTATTAATGGCGGGAAGAGAAAGAACACACACGCGCACACACACAAACACACACACACTTGTATACACACGTATACACGTTAGGTGACTCATGGGAATTCACAGTAGTGGGTGAGTATGGTTACTGTACAGTGGCTTTGACCATAAGCTATTACAGAATACTGACCATAAAGGGACTGACACTTTTGGGATGGGAAGCCTGCACCCCGTACCTCAAAGCAAGCCCTAGTGTTATTTTTATTCTTCCTTTTGAACAGACTTTGCGTAATTCCTTTACTACCCTTCATATTCCATAATACACTTTGATGCATAATATTTATCCTTGTGTTGGGCTTCCAGAAAGTTATTCTGGATTATGGTACAACCAGCCCTGTCCCCTGCCAGTGTGTGTTACATTGTTATTGTACAGCAAAGGTGGTTGCGTGTTTCAGCACTCATTGCTGACAGTCTCTTCCATGAATTGAAGTCCTTAGTTTTAAAGTTTAGCTTGACTATTTTCCTTGAAGTCCCTTAAAGTCTCAGTGTTCCATTTCTAACTCTTTATGCTTTTGTGTGTTATTAAATGCTCATCACAGGAAGGAAACTGTGGTCGCTCCATTAACACATTCCAGGTCTCCTCTGACACAGAGCCCAGACAAGCCACCGCACTGAGGACAGAGACAGCTAAAAATACAGCTCACAGGACTCAAACAGCTGTACCCAGAACAGTTGTGTTCTTTCTTTTGCACATGATTTGTTCCATGCACAAAGGCTGTGCTTTTAGATCTGATTCAGCTCTTTTAAAGAAAGGAATCAGTGACCACAATGAGTTTAAGCAGATAAATTAGGTTTTGTATTTTTAATTCACTGTCAGCACAAATTTTAAAAGGTTATGTAGCCAACGATCATAACAAGCACAGCTTTGTCTGTGTGCCTGTCTGTCTGTCTGTGTGTCTGTGTCTGTGTGCCTGTCTGTCTGTCTGTGTGTCTGTGTCTGTATGTCTGTGTATATGCGTGTGTTTGTGGGTGTCTCTCCTGCTGTTGTTTTCTTGACACAGTAATGACGGTCCCTCCCCAGATCAAAATACCCAGCATCCCCTTGGCTCCAGCCAGCCTGTCACCACAGACCACACATGTGTCCCAGCTGCTTGAAGACTCAAATATGCTTACACACTGTACATACACACAATATATATGTACCTACATGAACACAGAGACACAGGTTTTACTCAGTTTGCCATTGTGTGAACAATTAGTCCAAGAGTCCCATACTTCAGGCTTTTTTGTTTACAGTGTCGGTAAGCTTATTCGACAGCTGTCCTCACAGATTCAACATGCCACAGCTATGAACATACATCACTGCACTTGTCCTTGCATAATGTCTGATGGAGTCTGTACCTTTGTCACCATGAATTTATTGCATTCCAGATCAGTTCATGACTTCACTGGAGAGCATATTGTCCTTGTGACTCATGGCACACACAGGATCAACATACACATGGAGCACACACATAATGCACACCTGCTAAGTGCCATAGCCTCCTCAGCACTATTCCTTCCATGTGTGCACAGTGCTCATGGGCATAAGTCCCCCCCCCCCCCCTTGCTCATTTGGCAGGTCTCTCCTTATGAATAATTTCTCTTTTGTTTTTGCTAAATTGGATGATGCTATGTGCTGGGTGCTACTCCCCCAGACCCTGCCATGTGTCCTGACACTCCAACTGACTGATGGAGTAGGAAGGGATAAGATTCTTAAAGCTCAAACAATACACCCTTTTCACTCAGTATTTTAGCTAATAAAATAAGATGATTTCTGATCAGTTTATGATGATTTCTGATCAGTTTATGGAATGTATTGTGTTTTGTCTGTACATATCAACATGTATACACATTTGTAGTGCACATATACTGACTTGTACAGATAAGCACAAAACACATGCTCTCTCTCGCTCTCTCGCTCTCTCTCTCAAAAACAGATACACACACACACAGTAATTCATCTACTCCCAAGGAATTGCAACATGGGAAAAACTAAAACAGAAATTATCATGCATGCCTATAATTGAGGTAGGTGAAGTCATGCAAAAGGAAACTAACAGTAAAATGTCTTCACATCATTACATATTTAATGTCATGATGTGTTAGCAGTGTCTCCAGTGACAAGACAAATCCCCCACCACCCCAATCCTCATTAGAGTCAGCTAAATCTTTCATATTATACCCTAATTCTTCATACTTCTGTGCTGTAATTTGCACTGATTTGAAAGAAGGGCTTTTTCCTTAATGTAGTGAACTCACAGACCAATCCCTGGTTGCAATTTAAAAATGCAGAGAATGGATGAGGTTCAATATTGAATTATGCCATAAGTGCAGAGGGCAGAACACATGTGTCCAAAGTAGACGCTGTGGTTGAGGAGTCGTAGTGGGAGCAGTAAATGAAGTGGACGGAGGGAAAGAGAAGGAATGGAGGGGACTGACTTCATGGCTTTAACGGTGTTAGGGTTGATTTGAAGATGGAGTCATTCTTCTGGTTTGGCTTCAGCTCTCTTCATTAGTGTCCTACTCCATTAGAGGAATGGAGCAGCCTCTTGGATCAGTGGTGTAAAAGACTCTGGGTGCCTCCTAAAACAAGAGAGTTGGGAATTGAACTAGTGCATTTCATGGCTTTTTGCTTATCTTCTGCCACAGTTCACAACAGGCATGAATACAAGTGTAAGAAGTGTTCTCTGTATGTGTATGTATTTGTGCTTGAGGTATAGAGTTTGAGAAGAAATGCTTCATAAGAAATACACTTCAAAAGGGGAGTCTAGGAAAAGTGTATGTGTATTAGTGTGTGGGGGTCAGTGTGTGGTTGAGTGGGTGGGGTGTGTGTGTGTGTCTATGTTTGTGTGTTGCAACTGAGTGCTGTACTGTGTGTGGTCTCTGTAGGTAGGTCAACACACAGATAGCAGTGTTATATCATGTGGCCGGTTTTAATGTTCATGTGTCTCAGCCCCACTCCCATCCCAGTTTCTTAACTCTTTTTGTGGTCTCAGATTGTTTCTCAGAGACATCAAAAATAATATAACAGAGAAAAAGAACTGAAAGAAAAAAAGACAAACATACACACTTCCTGTAAAACACTAGCCCCAGAAAGCCCCCACAAGTGAAATCGGAGCAATTCTGTGGTCTGGCCTGCCCTCAGTATTATTTAAAAAAAATACCCTGTTATTATTGAGTGGAGAGAGCAAGCAAGAGAGAGAAAGAGAGAGAGAGAGTGAATGACTATTATCTTTATGTAGGTCCTTTAATTTTAATGCACCGCAGATTTATAGCTTAGCATTCCAGCGCAGAGGCAGTGGGCACCCCACCCTGGTCATAAACTCAGCAGGACAGCGCCATAGTTTTCGATAGTTCTGCTGTGACATGCTACACCTTCCATAGTTTCAGAAACACTAGTTGCCTTGCACCTCCATCATTTTACTGTTTATGTCAACAACACTATTTACCACACCCTTACCACACCCTTTCTTTCTCTGTTCCATCTTGTCTGCCTTCCTTCTTACTTTCACTCCACTAAATTTCATTAGTTAATGAAAAGACAAGATCAAAACAATATTACAAAGGGCTCCTATGCCTTTGCTCATATCATCTCCATATAATCGAGATGTTTGAAATTACAGATAATGGTAATGGTGTGGGTGGCAACAATCCCATGTTATGTGTGTAATACACTTGGTTAAACAGTCATAACCCATGACAGTGTGGTTGGATATTTACTAGAGGTGACTAGACATTCTGGTCAAGAGCCCCATGGACACTGGGTGAATATTCATTGATGGAAACCTTTGTACTCTGGTGCACTACTTTACTCATTATTCATTTTCCTCTTTTAATGATCTCACTAACCTGATCTTTGGTCTTTCTTATCAGGTTCTCCACAGACAGCCTGTGCCAACATTAAAGGACCACTCTCCCATGCGTGAGGACTCAGTGCCCAACTCTGGAATGGAGGACAACCCTCAGGGTGGTAGTGGCAACACTGGAGGAAGTAGTAGTGTGGCCAAAAAACCCCGCTCCCGCACCAAGATCTCACTTGAAGCCCTGGGCATCCTGCAAAGTTTCATCCAGGATGTGGGCCTCTACCCTGACCAGGAAGCCATCCACACCCTCTCAGCCCAGTTGGACCTACCCAAGCACACCATTGTCAAGTTCTTCCAGAACCAGCGCTACCATGTGAAGCACCATGGCCGACTGAAGGAACTGGGAGCTGAGGGTAGTGGAGTTGATGTCGCCGAGTATCGAGATGAAGAGCTACTCTCTGGCTCAGAGGATGCAGAGTCCAGTGAAGATGGCCATGAGGAAATCTACAGTGGACAAGAAGGTGCCTCAACAGGAGCAGCTGCCTCTTCCTCAACACCAATTTCCACCTCAGGCCAAGAAGAGAGCAAGGACAAGGCTTCATCTCTAGGGTCAGTCCGGCCCAGCTCCCTCCCTTCCTCCAGTTCATCCCCCAGCCCACGAGACCAGGCAGATTATCAGAGATAAAGCATTCTGACCTGGGAAAAAGGGGCACTTTGGGAAGAGGATAGTGGAAGGTGGAACAAGTGGAACACTAAAAGCAGACTAAAAGAATCCGGCACAGGGTCAAATGAAGATTGAATAAAAAAGGACAAGAGTATGTTTGAATACTGATTATAGAAACAAAATGTGTTACGACAAAATAGCTGAGATAAGAGATTAGTAGTTCTAGCAACAGATTAATTGGCATCAGATACTGTAAGTTCTGTCAACGTGATGAAGGAAAATTTAGGTTAGTGGCCCAAAATTGTTGTTTATTTGTTAAAATGGTGCCAGATATCTGATGACACTGAAAGTGGATTTCTTATCTTAAACTGACAAGTGGTCACTTTTACTTGTGGTTTCTCAAATTAAGATGCCAGTAAGTCATAGTAGGAAAATGCTAAGCCAGTGATGTTTCTCCCAAGTCCCTAACACATTAATTGAAGAACTCTTTCATTCCTAACCTATAATCAAGGAGATCATTAGAAACCATTGTCCCACCCTTCCCACCTCTACAGCATTCAGATTAATGACAGTGATTGAGCTTTAGATAAGTTTTAGATGAGCCATGGACATCTACAGGAACCCACACATCTTTACTTGTGTCTGATCAAGGAGCCTGGTGGGTGTCTGCGGCTTCTCTTTTCCTCCCATCTGTGATGGGGAATTCTTTATGTCTCTAAGAGGTGGCTGTGTTTGGCCATTTAAGTGGTTGAATGGATGGGTGGGTGGGTTAGAGGTAGTGATGAGGGCTGGGGTGTATACATCAGCCTTGCTCACTGATTCCACTGTAAATACATGTGGTCTACTGAAATGTCCAGAGTTAGCTTTGCCTCCCCTTTGAAGATAGAGCCATGTCTCCCACAAACAACCACATCATTCCATATAGTCCAATGTGGTGGGACAAACCACCAGCCTGGTACCCATGCACCCATGCATGGACTTCCCTCAACACCTCTGTCAGTCTAAAATTAGTGATTGGTTGTTTTATATAAATACGTGTACATGAGACATCTTGTCACTATGCCTCTTCATACTTTCTTTGCACTTACAATGGCTAGAAGCATCAAGAAAAAACCCATATGTAGGCATCCATTGACTGCTAAAGACAATGTAATGACAGATGAGAGTGCAGTCTGACTGCCTTGTCCTGCTTTTGGCCAAGTTGAGGAGAGTAACATATGTGTCCAGCCACAGTCAACAATCAGTCATTTCACGTGTGGGACTACACCCCTTCCTCTCATCCTTTCTGTCCTGTGAGTCTTTTTCTTACTGGCACACACAGTGTACCAATTTCAAACCACCTACCCCCACACTCCACATCTCTATTTATTGCTATCTATATCCACATTTATTATTATTGTTGTTGTTGTTATTATTGTTATTATGGTTGTTCTTTCTGTCATTGCTGTTATTTTTGGTTGGTTTTTTTTCATGGTCTAATATCAGCTTTTGGCTCAAAGCTGTTGTTTTGGTAATGAAAGACTTTACGAAAGAGGGGAACACTGCCAAAACAGTGAGAATTAGAAGCAGTTACTGAAGAAATTTAGTGAACCCTGTGATATTGTGTACTACCATTTCAATCGCTCCATACTTTTCCCAAAGAAAATGGCAGTAGGTGAGTTGAACCCAAAAATAAGACAAAGCATATGAAAATATACTTTTTTTAAGAAATATTGACAATCCATTTATTGAGCCAGTTAAAACTCTGTATCCTGAATGGAAATGTGTTAATTCACGTCTCGGGAAATGGACTTGTGTACAAAGCAACACGGCTCCTCTGTGGCAAAGCCTCTGTGGATACTATAGCAAAACTTGGATCCAGGGTCCTGATTTGCTTTTGAGAATCAGCTGCTACCTGCTCATTTCTGGATAACAGAGTAATCATCATTGTTAACCTTACACTGACCTTTAAACTGTTTTTGTTCATGAGGTGATGTTTATGTAGATGTTTTATCTATTACAAATGACAGCATTTTCTTTATATGTCTTTGATGTGCAAATCCTAACAAATGTCTCCACTGCAAAACATTCACTCCCATTAACATATCTTAAAAACAGTAGAACAGTTTAGTTTTTGGAGTTATCAACAAAATGCATTCCACGAATTTTAAACAATTGTAAAATTTTAATCAAAACCAGACATTAAAAACTACAGTATATTTTTTACTCGATTGCTTGTAGCAGTATGGATCATTGCTTTCTAGAGATCTACTCTAGGTTCCTGGGCGTGAAGCCTCTACATCTTTGAGCTGGCTATGCAGTGTGACTATGTCTGGCTTATGTTTAGTACTATTCAATTAGAGGCCTAAGGGGGCTGGGGATGTCTAATAAGACATATGCAGGACTGACTATAGTTCACATGGAAGTATTGAGACACACTGAGCAGCCATGCCATACTGCAGGGAGCCTGCTGCATTTCACACTGAGCAAACTGTGACACAAAGAGAATACAGTGTAAAGTGTGGTGTTTAAAACAACTGCTGTCCTGTTTTGTTTACATCACAGTGTGTATCTCCTAGTCAGTGATATTTAACCACTAACCAACACACCTTAATGATGCCATTTATAGCTTTTCCTGGTTTCATCTTGATGGTTTAAACTTGGTTATAAAACTGTGTAAAAGATTTCAAAGCCATTTTTAGCCTTGTTTCAGAGCAGGGCTGGTCTTACTGATCCTGGTTAAAATTCATCTCATAATTTCAATAGAGCCTAATATGCAGTGATCACTCAAATGAAATTTAAAAGTACAGTAAGTAACACACTTGACTCTAAGCTGTATAGTGAATTATTTCTATGCTGCTGGTGGATAAATAGCTTACTTTGGTTCCTGAAGCAATATTCTGTGTTGCCCAAATCACTGTAGAAAAGATTTTTTCCAGCTTGCATACCCTTTAATGTGCAAAACATATCCTGTCAATATGTAATACTGATTTTTCATATTGTTTTAGATTTTTAATGGAAAGCCCTAGATATTCACAGTTTTAAAATAATTGCTAAAATTTGCTTGTTTTGTGACATCCTGAGGCATGTAAAATTTTACAGCAGTCCTGGAATGGCAAGAGGAAGACTTATTTTAAATCTCTTCCTTAAAATGTCAGATATTTGCAGGCTCTCATAAGGGTGTCTAATAACAGAGTACTGATTGTCAGGTCGATCTAAACCTTAATTAAGCCTGTCAATCAGCTATAGCTGTAGGAGGCCAAAGCCCACCCCTACCATTATTATCCATCACCCTCTCATGGCCCCGCCCCCTGCAGCGCCCAGAGAAGTCTGAAACAAGCAGCTTTGATGAGTCTGTCTCTTCTCTGCTCCTAAATTATCCACAGTCCTGGTGAGACAAGTGTGTGCATGCTAGACTGGTGTTTAACCTGCTGCAGGGGTGGCCTCCCACTCACTCAGCTCCTTCATCACCTCCTCCTCCTCCCTGTCCTATACAGAGTTTGTGCTAAGTGAGAAAACAAAGAGGATTCGCAGAGTCCCTGATGAGCGATAGGTCAGGGTCACTCACCAATTATCCGTCTCTTCCGTGACAGGAGTCTCGTCTTTGCCTTTTCAATTTCTAGCACTTTGTCTCATTTTCTCCTTCACCAGGCAAGAGACAATCGCTCTCACTCACGCTGTGCTGTCAGGGTTAACTGGAAGTGATCGTGTCCCCTTGTGGGGAAACAAGTGGTTCCTAGAGAGCATCAAACCTCTCGCCATAGATATTTTTTGAAAATTATTTTAAATAACAGAACAGACAGAAATAGGAAAAGACAGGAACCAGTAAAAAAATTAATCCAGTGATAAAAATACAGATCACAGTTACTAACATGATTTTCACCCACTGACACACACATGTACACACGAATACACTATGTCTCATTCTGCTTCAACTCTTCTTCTGTAGCACTTAAAGATTCATTTCATTCATTTTTGACATTCCTCTGACTAATGGATAAATTGCAGAATGAAGCACTTGGATTTCACTCCCTTGTTTTTGTATTCTTTCGGTGCGCCTTAACTAAGCACAAGGCTCTGTCTGCTTGCTTTGGAGACAAACTGTTTATCCTCATTAACTACAATGTGAATCAGGTTTGCCACTCCAGGATTGGTATTTTTCCTCAATCAAATGGATCATCGTTATCACTAAGTGATAATAAATTATGTGCATTACTTGGCTTTTTGGTTTGTGTGTCTTAATGTTTCGTTTTGTTTTCTTAAATTGCTGTCATTTAAATAAAGTGCATCAATGGATCAGTTGTGTGCCTCTGAATCTTGTACTTCATGCTCTAAGTCAGTTCCTATTTGATCAAAAATGCAAATTCAATTGGTTACGGACCGTAAGCAAACCGTAACAACTGACATTTTACCAAGTATATTTTAAAAGTTCAAAAAGCACAGCGGTTGTCTCTATAACAATGCAATGTTGTCTTTTGCAAAGAGACTAAGTCTTGGGGAAAACGAGTGGTGCGGCCACAAGAACCAAACACGCTTTCATAAAAAGCAACCAAAACAAACCATAATAGGAAAAAATTGTCCATTTGGAACTATGTTACTGGAAATGATCAGTAATGATACAACTTTTTGTAATCATTTGCTGAAGAAGATCTTTAAATAAACCATCAAAATTGTGTGGGCAACTAACCATCACTGGTGACCCCAAAAAAAGCTTTTTATCACATGTTTTTGGATTTCATGAACCCACATGCATATAAAAGGAAACTTTTGAAATCTGCAATATATAAAATTTATAGACTTCCCTTAAAAAGCAAAATACTAATTTGGGCTGCACATTTGCTGGTTAGTCAGCCACTGATATCCCTCTTTTTTGGTGAACTGAGTATTCATTATGCTGTGACCTCTAAATTTGTCTTTATTATAATTATTTCAATCTACCTAGTTTGACTATCACTTTTGTATTTGAGAGGTGGTTAATATGTTTAGCAAAGCCAAGGATCACATGACTAGCTGCTTTTTAGCCTCCATAGTCCCACAATGCCTCCATACAGCCACACAGCCTCTACATAAAGTCTCCCCTCATTCCAAGTCCCTGGCCACCTGCCAGTCCTCCCTCCCTGCCACTGCTTCCTTCTTTTCAAAAGCAGCTTGCAGTGGTGTCCTCTGGTTTTCATTCAGTGCCAGTCCCCCAATCTCCTAATTGAACTTATTATTCGCTCAATTGGCTTGTTTTAACCCTTTCTCCCCTCCAGGTTTGAAGCTGGATATCGTTAAGCTGGGGATTTTTCAACATCCTACAAGGGTATTAAGAGAGCTATACGGGTTTTGATATAAAACCGTAGCGCTGGCAAGAACTGCTGCTGCGTCTGTTAGCTGCTAGCTGCAAGTCAAGCCTTGTTCTGGCACTGTGGCCATGCCAGACCACCCAGAGAGAGGACCATGCAGTTTGTTTTATGGATGATGAATTCTCATCTCAGTCGACATATCAATTGACCTAACATCAGTCGCACTCTCCTTTGTCTCCACACTGCAGATAGAGGCAGAGTGACACTATATCCTACAAACCATCTGTGTGCAGTTCTCTCACGCTCAGTAGGAAGTGGTTCATGTACGTCCTGTGATACCATGTGGATGTCATTTGCAACAAGGCAAAAGGGATGGAAACTGACACATCCTCTGATCTATTCTACTTTTATCAGATATATCCCTAATCTGCACATTGCACATTATTTTTTACTGTAGTGTATAGATTGCACTTTGCTACTGTGCATATGCAATATTACTGCTAACTTCATGTATCACTATTCATTGCTATGTTCCAGAATTATTATACCATACGGTATAGTTCAATATACAGTTCTGCTATTTATTTATTTATTTATTTACACAACATACCTTTTACCTCTGTATTTTATATTCCACTTGCCTTTTATACTCGTTATCGTGTAATCTGTGATGTGACAATATATTTAAATCTAAATCTAATCACTGGGATCAACTTCTGTTTACTGTTTGAATTTGTATTACCTGTGCAGTTTAACTACACTTAGCTTTTCATTGGTTTGAGACATTTGATTCCATATTTGTTATCTTGATTCTTTTGCATGTTCTCCGCATGTCCACATGGGTTTCCGCCCACCTCCCTAAACCATGCCAGTAGGTGGACTGGCTATTTTAAACTGTCCTAGGTGTGAATGAGTGTGCAAATGTGTGCAAATTGTGTGTGTGTGTGTGTGTGTGTGTGTGTGTGTGTGTGTGTGCATGGTGCCCTGCAATGGACTAGTATCCTGTCCATTGCGACCGTGAACAGGATAAATTAGTTACTAAAGATAAATGATATTCATTTTTTTTGCAGTATAGCTCTAATAACATGGTTGTTTCATATAAAGGGGCTTTCAGATCCATTATAAAGAATAAATCTGCATCTGCAACACTGTTGCCTGTTAATAATTATAGACCACAGAAAAGCACATGTAAGGAAGCTCAAGGGGCCCTTGTGGCTAAAGGCTTTAAGGGGACACAATAAAAGGCATTATTGGGGACACAATAAAAGGCATTATTGTTGCAGCAGTAAGGTTTCAGATGTTGCATTGTGTGTAATAAAGAGTTATTTGGGCGGCACTGTTGACTGATTCCTGTGTTTCTTCATGTTTTTTATATGTGTGTCCTTTTTTGCCTAAAAACCATGGCTTAGTTTACCATTTATATCTTTGTTTGACCACTGAACATTTGGAGTCTTTATAGATGAATGTTTTTTTTTCCTCTGATGTATTTGGTGCATCCGTGATGGACGGTGAGCAGGAAGGGAGATTGACAGCTCTCTGGCGGGGGAGCAGGGGCAGCTGCCAGGGCACTGCTGCTGGGGTATTAAGGCCTGATGGCAGCATGATTAGGGGCCATTAGAGGTGAGAGCAAGGGGGCGGCAAGGGACGCAGGTGCACCAATGCCAGCTATTACCCAGAATTCAGTGGGGTGGAGTGCAAAAACACACCTGTGGTCTCCCGTTGGCACGCTGTCACACTGCACACCCCCTCATCTTCCTCCCGCACATTAATACACACACTGATAAACAAGCTAATACCCAGAGCACTCTCTCTCCATCATGTGCTGTTTCTCCTCTTCCTGTTTGCCTGCTTGTCACTCAATCCAATGTGATATTTTCGTATTTCACATTTACACTGCCTTTGTACCATCAGCTGCAGCCCAAATATTTTAAATGATTTGATCATACATACTATACAAGATCTCATCTTTAACACAAATAAACCAACTGTGGACATTAACTGGGTAATGCAGTTTAGTTATCTGCTTCCTACACACTGAAAACATTTATGATTATGAACTGTGGCAATGAATGAGCATTATGAATCCCTGTTCTGGGATAAGTAGCTCAGCTAGTGCACTCAATTAAGGCCGTAAACCTGACAGACTGAGATGGAGAGAAATGTGAGCTGTGGTGATGGCCTCCCCAGGGACACCAGGCTAAAGCAGGGCATCTGTCACTGGCCTGTATCAGAGTGTCGTACGCCGACATTAATGCACTAAACAACAACACTCACATGAACACACACACACACACACACACCCAATAAG
The DNA here is from genome assembly GCF_027358585.1 of Pangasianodon hypophthalmus. Classification (NCBI taxonomy): domain Eukaryota; kingdom Metazoa; phylum Chordata; class Actinopteri; order Siluriformes; family Pangasiidae; genus Pangasianodon; species Pangasianodon hypophthalmus. The sequence goes on from NC_069714.1 coordinate 9,739,344, forward strand.
CACTCATGAGCAAACATTCAATTACCCCAACCAAGCAAAAACATTATAACTGTCTTCATTTGATTGGTGTTCTCAATTAGCATCACAACCAAATGAGAAATAGCTTTTGGCATATGTGAGAAGACTTTTATTCTACATTCCCAAAATTAAAAGATGTGTCTCAAAGCAGCAATCATAACTTTTAAGTGTAACCATCTAGTATATATAATCTTGAAAGAGAAAGTCCTTGTTAGTGGTTCAGGTATCGGATGAACAAATTATTTACACCAAAACGAGCAACTTGGTGCGTTGTGCATTGTGCTTGATTTGTCTAATTCAATCAGTATCAAGCATTGAGCACAATATTCAATAAGAGACTAAACAGATGCTGTGATTAAAAATATATTACTCTCTGCATTTCTCTAAATCCCAGAATTACTCGTCACATCCTTACGTGAAAAATGCATGAGGGGAAATGTAATGGTTTTGTCCATCAAAAAAAAAGAACAAACTTCAAGATTAAGAAGAGTATTTACCAGGAATTTATCTAGGAATCTATTCACATTGTTCAGGCAATGTGGTGGACTTTCACATGAGAATATCTCAGTTTAGTGGTTTAAATGAGAAACAGCAGGTATTCACTCCAGAGCAGAGTACATCTATAAGCAATTACATCGTTTTTAGATGAAGTATAGTAATACTGTAATATATTCATTTAACCATGTGCAACACAGGTAATTCATTCCTTCTCTTGTGAGTAACAAATATACAGTATATTAACTGTATATATACAGTATATAATATTATACACTTGTAATGTTATCAGTATATATTGTTTTCAGTTGAATACATCTGTTTATAAAGGTTTAGTAAGTTACTCAGGGTTGTTAACTGGTTGAACAACAATTCCACTCACAGAACACCACTTAAATGCCATCACTGCCTCCCCCTTCAGCAAGCGTGGGCATGGTGACAGGTGTGTGAAGCTGGGGTGCCTGAGGCAGTCCCGAGGCACCCACACCACTCTGCCCACTACTGATGCCTTCTGACAACATGTACTGCTATGAAGAAAATGCTGCAAAATTCATTCAGCTCAGAACATACTTTCTAGTCATTTCTGGAGACACATTAATGAAAAAAAAACACCTAGAGAATCACTCAGACGCCTGAGACCAAAGGGTTCATCAGCTCAAATGTAATGTTATTCCCTTGTTGTTAGGTTATGTCTCATGCGAAAGCTTTATCTACTTTAACTGTGCGTTCTATTTGATCTTTTTTTCAAAACCAATGATATATGTACCAACAGAGAAGAAAATACAAAGCTCTTGAGTTCTATCATTATTGTCTATAAACATCAGTCAGTTCTAATTCACCCTCTTACATGCAGTGACACACATTCTATGAATGATTGACCCTCTGAGACACGACGGTTTTTGAACCTGGCCTCTATCTAGGTATTAACTGCTGGACGTGACTGCGAGGACTTAAGTGGTGTCACTTATTGGCTCCGCACTGGAGGACTTATTAAAGAATCACTGGTCATGTCACTCTCTCACTCATCAGATCCTCTCATTCTCTATCAGATATTAAACTGAAAGCATACATTGTCAGCCAAAATAAACAAAGACTTTTAAAGATTTACTGATTTACAGAAATGCCATGTACATTAATAAACTTTTAAGAAACATTCAAGAAATTAAACTCTCAAAACTCATGTCTTGGGTGCTGTAAAATAGATTTGTGCATGTTATAAACCAGGCCCTGGGCAACACAGGGAGTGGCCTTTACATTGCATTTGTTCTCCCACACATACCATTTAAATCATCATCACAGACAAAAAAAAACACCCTCACAACCTCTGCACGCCCTCACACAAATATCTCTATACATGCAGTTTTCAATATTCAATGGCAAGCTGTCACATAATAGGTCTCTTCCTCTAAGACAATCCAATGCTGACAATGCAGCCCCAGAACTCTCTGCAGCTTCCCTCCCTCCAGCTAACCAAGCCACTGTGGAATGAAGGTTTCGGGGGCTTTCAGGTTTCCCATCTATGTATAGCAGCTGAACATCGCCTGCGAGGCCACGTTTATGCGGACAGTTGCGGCCGATTGTGCCTTTTACAAACTGTGGGCCCCAGTGATTGTTGGTCACTAGCGACTGTACAAAAATAGAGAATAATGATGGCCTTGGGGCTCATTGTGCCTCTTCATGGTATTAAAGGTTTGAGCTGCACACAGGGCAAGAGACAGAGAACTCGTAAAAAAAAAAAAAAAAAAAAAAGACCAGGAATAACCCCAGCTTTTCTGGTCAGCTCAATAATGCTTGCCCTGTTATAAAGCAGGGCCTTTTACACAAACTGGGTGTAAGTTTTAGCTCTATAAAGTTTGAATTGTGCAAATCAGAGTAAACAAACAAATCAAGCCTAAACAGGCTTAATTTAGAGATAGGTATTCCAGCTGGTTTTGTTGTAGGTGCCTCACTCACACTATCAAAACTTGGATGATGACTGGGATCAATGTAACATGTTCTCAACTCATTCACTGCCTTAAGACTTCAGTGGGGGGGGGGGGGGGGGTCTTTGTTTTCCCTGTCCTTTTTGTTTTTTCAGAAGGGATTAATGTGTGACAGATAGTGGTCAGCTCCCAGGCCAGTGTGTGCTTTAAATGCTACTGCTCTCTGACCCTGTAGCGGTTAATGGCTGAGTGTCAGTCATTAGGACAGTCAGTGCCATCAATGTTAACTTTCACCATTCAGCCGAGGGAAGGGGAAGGTGAATAAGGTCAGAGGCAAGGACAAAGAATGTCACAGAATGGAAAAATAATCAAATTTGAGTCCAAAGTTGTACTTTTTTATATAAATATAATTATAAACACATAACCCAAATACACTTGTTAGTTTGGTTAGCATAACGACTGTATCCAAAATTCAACAAAATATAGGGGTGTGTGTGTGTTTTTACATAACCATGTGTGGGCGGCTGGGCTGTATTAGCTCACCTGTGCCGCTCAGTACCTCCTATCCCCTCCGTCACGCTCAATTAGCCTCCACTGAGCGCGTGCAGAGCTGCCTCTTCTACTGGCTGCCATTGGCCGATAGCCTCTGGAGATAGGATTGAGCTGCTGTCTCCTCTGCAGCCCCAGCATGCAGCTCTCTGTCTGAAGATGGCTGGACTGATAGCATTCACAGCTATGGCAGCAGTCTTTCATCTACTGCACATCTCTCAGTCCCACACCAACTACAGGCAAGAGGGAACAAGCACTGGACCGTGCCACCTCTTATGAGGCTATCATCAGGCAGATGAAGTGTTGGAAGTCCTTGGCATATGATGTGAAGACATCCTGACTCATATATAAATATCATAGTTAAATGTTGGTAACTGGTATAGTTAATACAATATGACACAATGGATGACATTTTGAAATTTCAGTTAAGTCCAATTATTTATCACATTCAAGATGTCAGTTACATAAGGTTTTATGGCTGTTTTCACATCTGGATAATCAAACACAGAAATTTGGGTTTATAATGAAACTTATTTCATTTAGCTCTTTTTTATTATTATTATTATTAAAAGCCTTCTCAACAAAACATTAACTCAGTCAATTGTAATTTTAACTCCAATTCTAATTTTGATTCTTGAATTCACTCTGTAGCTGATATTTTTATTGCCCCCAGTGGAACCTCTGTAGATCATCTGTTGTAGTGTGTTTGTGTATTTGTGTGTTAATGATGAATCAGTTTCCACACTTCAGAGGCAGTGGCCCAAGACGGCTTTAAGAATGTTAACCTTCTCCCTAATAGATGACCACTGAAACTGTGACTGTTCACTCAACACACACCATTATCTGTGAATGAATCATTTGCTCATGTGTTCATAGCACTTTCACTAGGGAAGATGTGGAAACTAGTGATACTCTTAGGTAAGACTGCTCCAATTTTTAATCTTTATTTGCAGTACTTGATAATTAGTTAATGTTACACCCTTTCATTGCAGTAAGTCTTCTTCATGTAGGTCTGCACTTCCTTTTCTGCATGTCTGTAAACTTCACCACTGTTAAGGAGCTGATAACTCCTTATCCTGAACGTCAGCACTTATCAGAATGGGGATGAATGTGGGATGCCCACCCTCCAGGGCAGAGTTCTCTCTCCCCTCATTCCCCAGAGCCCCCTCTCCCTGTCCAAATCTATAATTGTGGTCTAATGGCTGTGTTTGAAGCTGATCTGGTGCATAAACAGGCGGAGGAAGTCTTTAGAGCCATAATCACTCTATTCCTCCTCTCTCCTTCGCTCTCCCTTGCTCTGCATCCCTCTCTCCACTTCTCTTATTCGGCCCGATTAGGCCCCTGCCTCCCAGACAACTGCAAACAATTAGGCAAATTAGTGGCTCCACCATCACCATCAAGAGGCCTGCTTGTTTATAATTTAATCGAAGCGAATGTCAAAACAGTCAAGCCTTGAGAGAAACAAGATGTGTCCGTGAGATGAAATTTAAACTGCCAGCCAGTCCAAAATATTAAGAGAGTTTGTTTAATAGGGAGGCAGGAAAATAAGAAAAGAGAGAATAAAGGGGGTAAGAGGTGGAGAACAAGTAAAAAAACACTCAGCATTTTTTCACATTTGTATAAAGATGCAGTTGGGTTCCTCTCAGTTCCCTTTTTCTCACACTCACTCACACACAAGCATGCATTTGTACTCGCTTTTCTCATTCTTTCTCAGAGTTTTAAGGGCGCCAGAGCTTGTGTTGCTGCAACTAAGTCAGATTTCCCAAACGAAAATGCAATGTTTACAAGGTTCTTTCCACACCGATCACAGGCAAACAGGAGTGACCTGATGTAGAAGTAAAAGGGACAAAATTCTGAAAGACATCTGTAAAAGTGCTGGATTAACACTCAGCACAACTGAATTTCCCAGCAAATATTGATAGATTAAAAAAAGAGATACAGAAGCAGCAAGCTACAGAGTGAGTGTTGGGCATCAGGCATATGTAGTAGCGAATACCACAAAGTGACATCTCTTTCCATATAAATGTTGCATCATCTGAATTGTAGAGAAATAATGGTTATGATCTAGGGTCAAATCACGCCATGCTGTCACTGATCATTTTCATATAATGGCGTGTCCTGCCATGTTTTACTCCTTATGTATAGCATGCACTCTAGGTTAATTCTAAACCCCTTAAGGGTACTTTGGCCTGTCTTTATGGAGGTTCTATGTTGAACCCTACAGTCAAGTGTTTCCCCATCAGAGAGAGTTTGAAGTAAAACAAGAAGAGCCCCTTTAGGAAGCTTGAGAATCCAGAGTTGAACTTATTACAGAAAGAAAGAAACAAACAAACAAAGAAGTCCATGATAGTACCATAAACAAGAGGAAATGATTATTTAAAGAACAAATTTCCTGTCAGTGGTCCTGATGCTATAGCTAAAGAGAGCATTGTTTAATAGGTAGATAGATGGGCATGGGGCAGGTGAGCTGAGAGCTTGGCTCCAGCACTAATGGCCCAGACAGACACACAGGCTCTACCTATCAGCCTCCAGTCTGCATACAGCCCACGAGTATCAGCCCTCTAATTGGATCAGTGGCACGAATGTGATTACCGGCGGCGTATTTATTTACATAATAATTATTACTGCCAGCCCTGTGGTGCTAGAGTAGAGAGGGGGCCTAAAGAGACGGTCAAACTGTGAACATGTTTGTGTGTGTTTGTGTGTGTGTGTGTGTGTGTGTGTGTGTGTGGGTGAGTGTGTGGGTGGGTGGATGGGTGGATGTTTGTGTGGGTGTATTGTGGGTGTGTGTGTGAGGGACATGCCTCCGCCCTCAGTACAGAGCTGATCTGATGGTATTATTCTATTAGTGCTGCAGTGTGAAGTTTGAAATGAGCTCTGATTGGATTAGTTAACAGCAAGGACTAGATAGTGGGGAATGAGGTTAGCGCTCGCACGTGCAAGCAGGCAGCCCGAACACAGACAGTCATAATTAGGCATCTGTCCACGATAGAAAAGCTGGACAGGTGCCAGCGCACAACAATAACGCCTTCTAGCACGCATATATAGGCACTCACTATAAAACACTCACTTTCTATTATTCTACTGTTTGTTTCCAGATTACGTAAACCCAACATATATCACTGCCAACTGATATGTATCTCATTAGATGACTTCCCCCATGATCTCCCCACCACCGCCCTACACACCCAAACCCAGCCCCCCCCCCCACCCCCCATCACTGACTGGGAACTGATGCTCTCTGAGGCTGGACTTTGGTAGGAGTGAAATGGTGCTTAATCACTGCATGCCTAAAACAGGCCATTACAGGAGCATTGAGCTCTGGCAATACATGGCGCCTGCAGGGCCAGAACAAACCACCTTTTGTTAATATCCCTCCATTAATCAATCATTATGGAAGCCACAAGACCAGAGGGCCATGCAACTTGATAAATACCCTCCAAAAAAAAACAATTTACTCACCTAGTCTAAACCAACCTCCCCTGGGTGCTTGTGTGTGTTCTTTTATATTTGTTTTGATATCTGTAGATATCTATGCATGCATAAACACATGGCTAGCTTCACGGTGAATGTGTGTGTGTATATGTGTGTGTGTGTGGTTAGCACAGGGTGGAACAGGAACTACACTCTATGGCTAAAGTGACCCAGAGGAGCAGTTGAGGTTGAACACTTGAGTTGTGTCTATGGGCCAACGAGGCTGTAGACACGGCTGTGTGTCATTCAGTGATGTGTGAGTCCTTTTCTCTTTCAGTACTACAGCTCCATAGGACCAAACACAATCCATCCACCCTCTTAGAACCCAATAAACTATCTAGCACCCATGCTGTTCTTGTGGGGCTTAGTAATATAATCCAAGTAATCATCTCAACCAGGACATTGGAACATGACCAATGACTAGTGAACACATTTATGTGCAACATAGCTGTGATCAAGTTGAAAATACAGAAAGGAGAGAAGAGCTCACACTGAATCTCAAGAAACATTAATAATCACTGGTCATTCATTTATTTTCATCTTGGTCAGGGTCACAGTGGATCCAGAGCCTATCCCAGGAACACTGCAAACTGGGAGATTTCACCACTGATGGGATGCCTGTCCAATGCAGGGCACCACACACACACACACACACACACACAAACACACACTCACATCTATGACAATTTAGCTTAGTCATCCCACCTACCACCATATTTTTGGACAGGGGAGAAAACCAGACAACACAGAGGAAACCCACATGAACTCAGGGAGAACATGCAAAACTCAACACAGAGACTAACCCAAGCTCAGGATCGAATCAGAGACCCTGGAGCCGTGAGGCAGCAATGCTGTCTGCTGCACCACCATGCCATCTAATCACAGTTCTAAAAAGAAATATTTGTATGAAGATAAGCCTCTCATGTATAAGATTCTTTTTCCTCTTTTCTGACATCTATTTGTCTCCTGGTTTTATTCTTTTATTTTTGTCCTTCTTACCTTGATACAGCCTAATTTTTCTGTCATCTTCATTTTTGTCCAACCCATTTGCTCATTAGTGGCATTCTGTTCACTTTGTAATTCCACCCCCGACCAACTCCCCCAACCCCACCCTCATGCCACATTTCTCTCTTTCTCCCCTCTCTTCAGAGTGCCTCATGCTAGTGGTGGGATCTTCACAACAGATAACAGCACTAATTTCATTAATTATAAACCAATATGTTACTGCAATCCTCCTGAGAATCCTGGCCCAACATCTGTGCACATATTGAGGAGGGAGGAATAGCAAAATTTAGGGGTTCAGACATGGTTAGAAAAGAGAGGAGGATGGGTGTAAACTTCCATGTCTGTCCTTGTCATTTGCAGATACAAGTGCAACAATAATTACTCTGAAGTGTAGGTTATATGATATGTTAAACCCTCTTTTGTGGGGTCACACAGGGACCACCTAGATAACCCTCAGCTTTCAAATTTCAATCTGCATAGAAACTCTAGGTTATATGTCATACATCTTAATATTTTTAGCAAAAATTCCAATTCTGTTTTTAATGCTCAAATGCTTAAAGTATGTGGAATTTTGCCTGGTAGAACAATTGTAAGCTACATGCAAGAATATTTCATAATATGGGATGTTCCGTGGATCTTTTTACCTAAAGATTAATCTCACATCTGCAAGTGTGTAGTCAATACACATTCAGAAAGAAAAAACAAACTGGATAATGCACACTAAGTATTAAGCCTAAATATGTCTAAATGACTCCAATATTGTACTGAAAAACAGTTTACTAGTGTGCAGTTTGGGGCCCAGGTATTCATGAATGTGAGGATATAATTATCTGCTGCTATTACTGTTGTTCCCTCAATATTACAGAAGTGTTATATGAATAAAACAACTTGTATACACTGTACAAATTAATGTGACTGTCACAGTTGAGGACCAGATAAAAAAGCAAAACCTTCTCTTTCCAGAGCTTGACATTTAACTACGGTCAGTTGTGACTGAATGTTCCAACAGGCCATGGTGGAACCAATGCTGTGGTGTAACTGTGCTCATTCTGTGGAATCATAAATAGCAGACAACCTACAGAATGAACTAGTCACCTAATGCTAGCTAGCTAAAATATAAATTCTGGCAGAAGGGGAAAGGGTTGCTCAGCTATAAGCTCACAACACCGTGCCACAAGTGAATTTATTTGTTTTCTCAGAGGATCCATGCAGGACTGAAGCTGATGGTCACGAGCTAGCCATAAATATAGCTAGCTAAAATCCAGTCTAGATAATAAATCACTTCCAATGTTTGTACTCCCTAGTGAAAAAAAAGTATACTTTATTGTATTTGTAATATATTTCCTGTTTCAATAGTACATTGCAAATGTACTAACAAAAGATTATACTAACTTTAAATATATAAAAAGTGTATTACCACCATGCTTTTACCTATTTTTACCATACAACTTTTAACACACTTTGAAATAATTGTAATTTAGTATATTTTCTAAAAATATATTTTGAAAAAATATACTTGAATTGAAAGTTTTTATTTTTTTAAAAGTGTATTTATTTGCACTTATGTAAATATATTTTAGTATTATTTTTAACTGTGTGCTGAAAATGACCATTGTAACAATGCATTGAAAGTATACTTTCAAAATACATTATTAAATAACCTGAAGTTGTAGTATACTTTAAGTTAAATTTTGGAGTAATTCTTTAATATCACTAATCAAGCATGCAATTATCTTACACAGGCATATACTTAAAGTGTCCTAAGTATACTTGAAATTATTCCAATTTAGCACATAAAAGTACACTAAATACACTTAAAGTTATGCTTTACTACAATTTAATTACAACTAAAATATACTTAGCACAAAATTAGTTGTTCCAAAATAGCACACTTCAAGTTAACTAATCATTAACACACTTAAACTATACTGACAATTAGTCTGGCTCCAAGTGTACTTAGCATATTTTTTTCTTCTTTAGGGCTTTTATTAACTAATCTGTGTTCTCTGTTAATTTTAACTGATCTGTGCATTTTGTAATCCAGTTTGTTTTCCCCAGCCTGGCAAACACCTTTTGTTGGATAATCGCTGGATATAGTTAGTCCTCTAGCTAAAACACTTAGCAGAAACTAAAAGACATATCTGTGGATAAAATATACACCAATGGCATTATCACAGAGTTTGAAGTGATGAAGTGAAGTGAAGTGACATGTAGCCAAGTATGGTGACCCATACAAAATACACTTGCCCACTAGCCTGGGTAACAATAGAAACTCCACAATGAGGATAAATTAACTGACTATATACGAATTTATATATAATCTATACAAGAAAAAAGCTAAACTCCATCTGTCCTGAATCCTTTCTCCTATCACAGTATTATGTTGGACTGTCACAGTCAGACAGCCATGTCTGTAGTTGGGGCATGGTGGTGTTTGACATATCTGAGCTAGCATATGACCTAAACACACACACATTTCCTGTGGATTCTGACCTGACATCCCTGATACAGCTCTGGCTGTGAATTACTTTTACTGTAGCTTTAAAGTAAAACCCTTAATAGTTATTTTATATACAATAAAGATTACCAACTTGCAGTCTTAAGCATTCAACATGCAGTAGAAGTAAGTACCAATGGTGAATAAACAAAACAATGTGTATTTTGCATATACTGAATAGTTATTCAACGTGTGAAGTCTATTTCAGTATTTTTTCTACCACAACAAAATGTTCCACAAATATGAATAGGCTGGTTGTTATTTTTTATTGTACTATAATTAACCATGACTAAGGAGCAAATTTTTTTTCAGGAGAGTGTAGTCTTTTATTTTGCTTTATAATAATTTTCACATTTGCAATTTACTGTCAAATAACCTTGATGTGACCATTACTGAACATTTTTTAGAGCTCATAAAATACTTCACTTATGCATTATAAACATTTTCAAAGCATTATTTTACATTCAAATGCAGCCGGTTTTCAAATGCATTTTACATTCAAATGAAGCCAGCCATTTTGTGGCCAGAAAAGCACATGGACCAAGTAAGGTCTATGGCCAAGACTAAAATTACTAAGGTTTACTTTTTTAATGCTTCTAAAAAAAAACCCACTAGTTTATATATATTATAACAGCACTTACAGCACTTTTGTATGTGGTTATGTCCCCCACCTTTTTAAGGGACCAAAAATAGATGAACAATTAGCTAATCAGCAGTTCCGTAACCAGGTGTGTGTTCCTACAAGTGAGCAGATAAAAGATGTAGAGATGATTTCAAGTGTGGCATTTGCATTTGGAATCTGTTGCTGTTAACTCTCAATATGAAGTCCAAAAAGCTGTCACTGCCAGTGCACAGCAAGCCATCATTAAGCTTAAAAATCAAAACAAACCCATCAGAGCGATAGCAAAAACAGTAGCTGTGGTACATTCCTAAAAAAGAAAGAAGGCACTGGTGAGCTCGGGAACACCAAAAGGCCCAGAAGACCACGGAAGGCAACTGTGGTGGATGCTTGAACTCTCCAGGAAGTAGGTGTATCTGTGTCAAAGTCAACAATCAAGAGAAAACTTCACCAGAGTAAATACAGAGGGTTTGCCACGAGATGTAAACCATTGCTAAGCCTCAGAAACAGGAAGAGTAGATTAGAGTTTGCCAAAACATCTTTTAAAAATAAAACATACAATTCTAGAACAGCATACTATGGTCAGAAGAGATAGAGATCATCTTGTACCAGAATGATAGAAAGAGAAAAGTATGAAGAAGGGAAGGAACCACTTATGATCCAAAGTGTATCACCTCATCTTATGGCATAGGCATGTATGCCTTTCAATGGAACTGGTTCCCTTGTATTTATTGATGATGTGACTGCTGACAAAAAACAGCAGGATGAATTCTGAAGTGTATAGGGTTATATTGTCTGAGCACATTCAGCCAAATGCTTCAAAACTCATTAGACAGTGCTTCACAGTGCAGATGGACCTGAAGCATACTTTTTTAAGGCAAAAAAAGTGGAATGTTTTACAATGGCCAAGTCGATCCCCAGAACTGAATCCAGTTGAGCATGCATTTCACTTGTTGAAGGCAAAACTGAAGGCAAAATGCTCCAAGAATAAGCAGGAACTGAAGACAGATGCAGCAAAGGCCTGGCAGAGCATCACCAGGGAAGAAACCCAGCATCTGGTGATGTCTATGGGTTCCAGACTTAACATAATCATAAAATTTATGATTGTTATTTTGTCCAATTACTTTGGGTTCCTTAAGAAAAGGTGTTGCACATATAAAAATGCTGTAATTTCTACACCATTCACCCAATTTGGACAGACATCCCTAAATTACAGCTGAAAGTCTGCTCTCTGAAACTCGTATTCATTATTTAATTTCAAGTCCAATATACTGTGGTAGACAGATAGTAAGTGAATAATGAACTAAAACTTGAAATGATACCTAATATGGAAAGTAGAATGCCAAAAGTGTCAATACAGATGAGAATGTAGGAAGCCATTGGAGTAAGAATTTGGGTGAATTCTGGGATCAGATCCTGACCATGTCATTACTACCACTATAACTGTACTACATTTGGCAGACACCCTTATCCAGAGGAACTCACATTTATCTCATTCATACAACTGAGCAGTTGAGGGTTAAGGGCCTTGAAACTTGTTGAGGGTTAAGGGCCTTGCTTAAGCCCAGCAGTGGCAGTTTGGCAGCACAGGGATTTGAACTCACACCCTTCCAAAGAGCAAGCTAATGTCTTAACCACTGAGCTGCCAGTTCCCCATGTCATATACCATGTACATGATGGGTCAATGTTTTGGAGTTATGGTACTCATTAATATTAAAATGTCCAATTTCTTGCAAATATCATATTGTTGCAAAATTTCTGTGGTGCTAGCACAGTGCAAGGCAATATGTTGTTTAGCAATTAGTAACATTAACCCAGAATACATAAAATATTGCATGTAACATTTAAGATACTACTTGGTTTCTGGTTTATATTATTTAGATCTATATTTTTAGTGAGTGTTGAATAAGATATGACAGGTGATTCCAAACTTGGTAATAAATAGTAATGTATATGTGAGCCACCTAACTATTTTAGGAAGGATCTACATAAAAGATATGGAAGCGTCATGGTAGGATTCTGCGTAAGGCTAACAGGTGTGTCCCTCACGCTACGTTGCCTCCCGGTGCACACAACAACACCCAATCAGTCATGCTTCACATCCACACAACAGCATTGCAGTAGATAAATAAATAAAGGAGGCCCCTGTGTCTCAGGCATTAATAGTAATTGTGTGTGTAAACTGTTTCACATCGTCCTCTTCACTCACAGCTGCCCCTTAATCACTACTATGCCAAGCAGATGATGAGATGTGTGTGTGTGTGTGTGTGTGTGTGAGAGAGAGAGAGAGAGAGAGAGAGAGAGAGAGAGAATATGGTCTCTCGTCAGTTGGTGAAGTTGAATAACACTGAAAAACTGATTTCAAATCTCACATCAAGGGAGCAGCACATCTGGCCCACTTGCAGATAAATGATTTTCCCACCTGCTTTCAGTTAGGCAAATTATGACACAGCTCAATGAGAAAGAGGGTGAAAGAGGGACAAGTGAGAGACTTCATAAACCAAGAAATAATAAATAACAATAAAAGAGGCAGGAAAGACGTGAAGTGGCGAAGGGTGGACATGATGATACAGAATGCTGCTAGCACCAAACCAATAAAAAGTGCCCTGTAGACCCCAGACAAATGACTGTCAATCATACCTACAGTATACAAACAAAAACAAAATGACAAAGCAAAAAAAGTGAATCACAGCTTTCTTAAAGTCCACGTATTCTGTAACTTGTATTTAGAGTTGTGCCAGTGTTAATATTAACTGCTGAATCACTTATTTTTTATGATTTGGTTGACATGCTGAAATCTTGTGTCAAGAGTTTATTTACTTATTTGCTTGTTTGTTTGTTTGTCTGTTTATCTGTTTATCTATTGATACAATGTAAAGGAAGTACCTTTACACTATAGTATCTACTCTGCTGGGAATGTCATTATTAAATATTCAAGTTCTGTTTCCATCTTTGGCTCCTTCTTTTTAAGAAATCTTATCAATAGCCATTTAAATAAATTTGTCTTTTGTTAGGTTTATTAATGGTTAAGAGCACCATTGTTTTAGGAATTTTTGTGCATTTATTACAGAATTTAGAGTGTTGTGCTGAGCATTAACAATCCTGATCTAATTGTGATTTTTGTGATGTATTATGATCAAATTGTGGGACAAGTGATGAGTATTGATCAAAAGCTACATGGCAATACTCAGTCCAATGTTAATACAAGTTAACTTCCATAACACACAGTAAACAATGTTACTTTTCCAGCGCATATTCAGAATAGTGTTGAATCTCAGCAGCACAATCCAGATGTTGACACATACACAGACAGTCCAACAAACATGCACACACAGTCCAATAAATTTATCCCAGATTTAATCAGTGATAGTTTATTAACATGTGGGCTTTCTCTCTCTCCACCATCTTTCCTGATCCTGATATATCTGTCTGCATAGTCTATCTCTCCTCCAATCCCCTCACTTTTGCTCTTCTCTTTACTGCTTTATTTTTTTTTTATATTTGTCCTCTGACCTCTGACAGTGTGTATATATATATATATATATATATATATATATATATATATATATATATATATACAATAAACATGTGAAATATGTCTATCCACTGAAAACCTCCTGCCTTTAATACAACTGTGCTAGAAATGAAAAAATAAACTATATGGCCAAAAGTTTGTGGACACCTGACCATCATACCCCAATCAACATCCCATGCCAAAACTTTGGGCTGTAATATGAATGTGGTCCCCCCTTTGCTACTATAACAGCCTACATGGGGATTTGTGCCTATTCAGCCACAAGAGCATTAATGAGGGAAAGCTCTGATTTCAGGCGAGAAGACTTGTAGTTCCACTTCATCCTAAAGATGTACAGTTGGGTTGAGGTCAGGGCTCTGTGCAGGCCGGTCAAATTCTTATGCATCAACCTTGGCAAGCTCTGTCTTTATGGCGCTTGGTTTGTGCACAGGGACATTGTCATTTTGGAATAAGTTTGGGCCTCTTAGTTCCAGTGATGGTAAATTGTAATGCTACAGCTTAAAAAAAGACATCCTGTACAATTGTGAGCTTCCAACTTTGAGGCAACAGGTTGGGGAAGAACCACATATGGGTGTGATGGTCAGGTATCCTAACCTTTGGCCATAAACGTAGTGTACCTCTTTGAACATGCAAAGAACAACAATATTTCAATTAGTTCTTTTTATCATGGTTGAGAGCTTTTATCAATGACAACCAAACACCGAACTTATTTTCTAAATAGTAGTGCATTGGAGTCCATGCTGTCACACCATGTTCTTCACTGGCTTAGAATCCAGACATGGGATCAGAGGGCACATCTTTCAGAGGTTTGTCAAAGGCCATGCTCTGGGTAAAATTCACGGTCTAATATTAAACTCTAATTGTAAAATCAATTGTTGCTGTGCTGTAATTTTTCAAAATATAGTTATTCTGGTTTGCAAATTCCATACATGAGCACACAATATTTTCCACTGAGTTACTAAAGACAATAAGTAATATTAAACTTAATAAATAAAATTTATTTATTGAATGCAGCAATATAATAAACTGTGCACTTACGTATGGACTTGAATTAATAGTTTTGTTTTATTTATGCTCTTCTTAAAACGAAAATGTAAATATGGATTAATGGACAAGCAGCAAAGTCAAATCAGTGTGTGCATTAACTTCTTGTATTAACTTCTAAATATGCAGGCTTAGTTCAACTCTAAATATGAGCTTACTTTTTATGTTTTTTTATTGCATTTGAACCATAACAATACTGGAGAACAAGACAAGGAGATCTGTTGTGGTTGTCAGATGAATTGAGGCAATAGGTGTAATCATAAAATGGGAGGTTGCTCATCTGTAGCCACACTGCCCCTTGTGCTGAGTGAAAATAACCGAATGGTTTTCAAACAAGATTGTTCAGTGCAACAGAAGTTAATCTCTATAAGATATTGATCTGAGTGATACCTTCCCCAAGCACAAACACATATAAGCGAATCCATAGCAATCTTTTAGATTTAGCTGTGCTTTTGGATAAAGTGAGGGACATAAAAACAAAGGCAGAAGAAACTGCGCCCTTTGGACTTAAGGATAATCCCTTGTCATAAACATACCCATCTCCTCCATAACCATGGAAAGACACACCCCCACCCACCCACATACACAGTCATCAGCACACTCTATCTCAAATGTAATGTACTTGTGCATCCAAACACAGAGGTTACAAAGGTTTAGGGAAACAGCATCTCATTGGATAATCTACTCCTTAATCAAGCTTGGAAATGTGGATGTACACAGTTTACAGGAAACCAACATTAGACAACAGCAGTGAGAACACATAAGTGTATTGGAAGAGACAAAAAGAACATGCCTCTTTAGTAATGAAAGACTGGGAGCAGAGAACAGGACTGACAGGCTAGTTTAGTGTTTCATGGGCTACCATAGCTTTCCACATTGTTTGTGTAAGCCAGGCTCTGTGATGTTTCCAAAGGTATCACATGTCCCTAGGTTCTCGTGGAGTGTGTGTGTGTGTGTGTGTGTGTGTTGATTACCACTGGAACAGCGTTGCTCTGTAATCAGACAGGTCAGAGAAAGCCTTGTTTTAAAAGCTTGTACTGTGTTTTTGCTACACCCTTATACATATATATTTACACACATGCAGATATAAAGTTTCCTTTAAACATTTGGACAAACACAGTGCAGACTTGCACAGTGGAGATTATCTAAGCAGAGGAGCCTGTTTCCTAACAAGGTAGTGGAGCTAAAATGCAGTTGTGTAACTATTGTGAAAAGGGGGGGCATAAAAGACGTAACAAGTGACCAATTCATAAACAGACTTTTAGTAGAACAATATGTTCATTCTGTCAATTTCAATTTCAATACTGGTGACTTGCTAAACTCAGCCCAGGCGGCCCCTGGAGTTTTTCTGTTTGCTCGTTTCCTAGCCAAGTACTAATAGCAAAGTCTTCAAATTGTGACTTCATGGGTGAAGACTATATAAGATCCCCACTATATCACAGTCATCCTCCTTCCTGTTCTTGCCTTGGAAGAACAGCACTTACAAATCTTAATAGTTTTTTTACTTAATAGTACTTAATAATAACGAAAAAAATTGTTATGGTAAAATATGCACCATCAAATAGAGTGTGTTGATGTTCCCCTTTGGTGGTGTTAACTTTATCATTTTATTGATATTCACCAGGGACGCAGAGATAAGATGTGGCCTATTGTCTATGTTGCAATGGAGCAGAATGGTGATGTGAACACAGAGTAATTAATAGCATAATGTTGATTCATTTATCTACTTAGTCACTTTCATAACTTTCTAACTTGAACTGTTTACTCCAATCTCTTAAGCACCTGGATTTCAGGGAACAATGGAGAGTTGTTTGTGCTGTCAGACCAAATTGTTTAGGACATGCAGTTACACGGCATTGCCCTAACTCAGGTTATAGAGGAACTGCTGCCTATTCAGCATCTTCTCCCAACTCTGTAGTATTGCAGTAGGAAGTGGGCAACAGATGTGACTGCCAGGCCCGCTAGGAAAAGGAAGCCGAGCTCCTCTGTGGCAAAAAGAACAGCAGCCAACAGAGGGTTTGGCTGTGCAGCGCTGTGGAGAGGAGAAAACGAGCGGCCTTACGCAGAGTAGAGGAGCTGGCAGCAGGCATGGGCCAAATGCAAGAGCTGTTAGCGAGTTGTTAAAGTGCAGAGCTCGGTGGAGCTTAATACAGCTTCCTTGCATATAGAGACAGACCCTGATATATTTTCAGTGGCTTCATTTGATTGACTAAGCTTGAGGCCCACCTTGGAGGGGAGTGTTAATAGCCCGCCAGTGGAGCATTCTGAAGGCCTGTGTAACAGTTGAACACAGCAAAGGAGAGGTTAACGCACTGCAAGCTGGCATTGAGGCATCCTTAGCAAAACTAAAGCTCCACCTAATGGAATGGATCAAATCCCTGACCCATTTTGTGCTATATTTTGAGGCCGCTGGTGCATGGGCAGGTCTCTGGCACCCAGGTTTCAGGAGACATGGGATGATCGCCTGTCCTTGGTTTACAAACTAAAAAACTAAACTAACACTAACTATGCACATGGGATGTCAGACTACCAGTAGGGGTTAGCCATGTTAACAGTGGAAGTGCAGTAATTTTTCAAGATATCTTCTGATTCGAAAAAAAATACAGGGTGGAATCTGGCCTTTCCTAGATTTGACAGACTTAAATGTCTTCTGAAAACAGCTGTGATTCTATATGCTTCACATACCAGATGTGATTTGAGCAGTGAACAAACCTGAAAAAAATCTGAAAGATGCATATCTCCACATTCCAATATGTCCAGACAGTTTGTCTGCTTGGACATAATTGGAGTGATCTTTCCCTTTGAGTTAGCTCTAGCACCCAGAACTCTAGGGCAAGTGTCTGTGGCAAGTGCAAGTTGCCCTAAAACCCCTGCAAATCCAGGGACTGTGTCTACTTCTCTAGCTAGACGATTGGCTTCTATGGGGACAGTCTCAGCAAGTGATGAGACAGAGCTCCTGATTTTACATATGGAAGCTCTGGAGCTAAAAGTAAATCATGAGAAGAGCCATTTGACTCTTCACAGACTGTGCAGTTCTGACACAAAACAGAGCAGCTTCAATTATGAAGCCAGTCACGGAAATGCAAGTGGCCACACATCGCCTATATGCAGCTTTTCTTGTGGGGATGTTGGCAGCAGAAACCCCAGTAATAAAACCAGGAATGCTTAATCTCAGCCCATTTCAGTGCTGGTTGAATGCTCAGCGCTCGGTCCTGAGTCTGGCAAAAGTCAGGTAAGTTAGGAACTTTTTGTTTACAGTTTGGCGTTTCACCGGGAGCTTACTGCTAGCAGTAGGTGAACAGATCTGAGGTAACACGTAAGACAAAGAGCAATTATAAAGCAGCCCCATCAAATGTACAAAAAAAGACTAAGTGTACCCTGCCTGGATTAGGGTTACTGGGACCCATCCCTGGAGCCAGGCCTGGGGGTAGTGTCTGCAGACGAGCACCCAACGAGAACCTTGTTATTGTTTCTTTTGACATATAGTGTCATAGCAGTAACCTACTGTTGCAGTGAATACATTATTGTTGCTAATGGATGAAAAACACATATCTCCACTTTTTTGCAGTATAATTGGAAAGTGCATTTACCACCTCCGTCCTTGAATGACCAAAACACACCTCACTAGACTTAGTAAGACATCACTGACGGCATTTATTTCTCTTTTATTCTCTAAATGAAGCCCCACCATACCCCATCCAGGGTGTCCCCTTCCTTGTGCCCCAAGTTCCCTGGGATAGGTTCCAGGCTCCCCCGTGACCCTGTGCAGGATAAGCGGTACTGAAAATGGATGGGATGAATGAAGCGCCACTATATTGGGTGGAAAAAAAATAATAACCTTGCTGGGAGTGTGTTCTCACCTACCACATTACTATACAACTGCATGCTGTCAACATGTAGTTCCATTAAAATGTGTTCTGCTGGCTGTGTTCTTCTGCATCAAACTCAGCCCAACTGTTAACTAAAAGAAGTTGTTGTCAACCACACAGGCAGTAAGACTCATTCTTAGTATAACACACACACAAAATTGTCATACTATCCTTGTGAGGACCTTTCATTGACATAATTATTAATGCTGCAATTAATGCTTTGCATATACCTAAATCTAACTCTAACCTTAACCTCATTAAACAAAATTAAACGTTTTTGCTTTTTCAGTTTTTTTCAATAAAAGCTGCATTTATTCTTGTGGGGACCAGCCAAACGTCCCCACAAAGTCTAAACGGTCTGTCTGTCCCTCTCTCTCTCTCTCTCTCTCATACACACACACACACACACACACACACACACACACTTTCTTAGGTTTTCTGTGTAGTGATTTTTTTTTCTTACCATATTTTGGGTTTATGCTTTGTTTGTGTGTCTCTGTGCAGAAATATTTAGCTGATCATGTGTGATTGTAACGTCGGGCAGCAACACCCAATTATTACCCTAAGAGGAGCCTTCTATTTAGGCTTATTCTATGGCTACTATATTTACCCAGGCATGCCTTGATGCCGCCGCACTGAAGGCCTGACTCTAGTATTCAGAGAACCTGCGCCCTGCTACATTCCTCTCTGCCCATAATGGAGGACTCAGTCTGGCCGAGAGATCCACCGACTCCCAAAAACAGAGTCAAACAGTGGAGCAGTGGTGTGCAATCCTTGTAGCATAAAATGCAGAACTTGATCTGAAAAGCATCTGGTTTATTACAAGGTAATGTTGTTTGATCAGTTGAATTGTGTTATCTACAGTGAACATAATCAGCTTAAATGAAAAAAGAGACATTTCAGATGCCCAGTATTGCTATTCTCACACACAACTCACCCAAGTTCCCAATTTTAGAGTCTGCTGGTAGCAACGAAGATTGTGTTACTTACATGCAAATGGAGCTGAAAGGAAAATTCACCCCATACAACCAAGCAAATACAGTCCTATATTAGTAATGTTTGCAGGTGCGTTTAATAATGCAGAGGGTTTTCTCTATAAGATTCATAGTTGAAGGATTGAGCAAAGAACATCAGTACAAACAAAAAAAAGGAGAGGAGGAAGGTGAATCAAGTAATTCATCACAGGGCTTAAAAAGCACTCATTCTCGGGTCATGAATAATTTGGCAACACAACACTAATTTTGCATTAGACTAACGATTCACAGCCCAGGAATACTTTCCAGCTCTCATGGGCTGTTTAGCCTGGTGTAATTTTTTTTCCATTTAGTAATGTTTTTCCTTTTTTCCCATGGAACATGGTTCATGGTGAATATAGGTCATATGGAGGAGCTTGGAGAGGCTGTGCAGGGACTCCACAAGCAGCAGGGCTTCACGCCACGACGCTATTAATTCAGGCCTCGGCAGCTTTAATATTTGATTTCGCTGATGGACTGCATCTGTGCTGCTCTGCGATGCAAACATTATTATACGTACTAAGTGGCTTAATTGTAATTAGAGCTGAAAATTTAATTAAACCCAACAATAAAGCAGATCGCTGAGAGTTTTTCCATCCACCTCTCCTCCCTAATGTGCTCTGTTAACTCTTTGTCCTCTCTAACTATCACATGTCCCATTTTTAGATATTTTAATGTATACGGGATATTTCAAATATAATTCTGTTTTATATTTATACTCATATTGTATATTAGTAATATTTATATTAAAAGTGTTTATATATGAATACTGAATCATAAACGATATATACTCGTTCTGCTTCATGTGACAATTAGGTATTTTATAAGAAAAATTTCTGTATATTCAACACTGTACTCATGAACTTTGTATGTATGAAAGGAACATTCAAGACAGATGATGATGATAGTTCGATCTAACCTCACAATTTCAGACCTATTTCTAGTATTTGAAGAGAGCTGTCTTAATTACTCACACATACATAGACACACAAACAGTGAAACACACTCGTTGCCTTACCAGCCCGTCTGTTGTGCTATATTATTTATTAGATGTGAGGCCTGTTAGTGAGGCTGCTGCTGGGCTGGTCTGTAAACAGCATGGTGTTGGGCTGACATGCTTTTGCACTCTGCTTACAGGCCCTGTGAGGCTGATCAGGGCCGAGGTGAGGCGACAGGCTGCCAAATACCGCCTCCCCAAACCCCTTTCCCTTGCTGACAGCTACAAATAAAGGCCACTCCATTAAATGCGTACCCAAGCACTGGCTGGAAGGATAGAACGAAACTGTCACTTTGGTGTGCAAGGTATTACAGTCAGTTATGGAATCTTTATGCAAATAATTATTTGCTTTAGTCAGTGATATCTGTCTGTATATGCAATGTCTGTGTGAACATTCACACTAGAGGAAAACAATAATTAGATTTCTCCACTCCAGGATAACCACATGGTACTGTTCAGATATTCCCAGATGTGTCACTGCTGTCCTCTTGTATTTCATCCTTTTTTGTCTACACCTTGATGCACCTCGTGACTGCTGCATGAACAACAAGACAGCAAGCAAACACCTAAGAAATAAACAATGAATTATTCTGTAGAGAGAAAAGGCGTGTTCAGACATTTTCTTGTCTGGATGGTCAAAGTGAATTAAGTGATTCAGGCAAAACCAAAATGGACCACATTCACATTCAACACAGACATTTCATTGTTTCTTTTTACTTTACTTCATCAAGCTTTTTGGGAATTCTTCTACATCACGTTAATCAGCAGGCCAATGTCAGTATATCTTCCTGAATGATTGACTTGCCAAGTCATTAAGAAATAAAAGGCAATATGTAGGAGTACAATGGTAACTCTATAGTCACCCTGCAGCAGCACTACACCACTTCATTCCCTAATGCCACACAATTTATCAGTTATGTGATGTTTAAAATCTTGACGCACTGATTGAACTCCTACACACCACATGCTATACAGCATATCTTCACTCCCCAGGATCCTAGGTTCCAGCTATAGCTCAACAAGACTTTTTGGTTTTTTTTTCCATCCTTTGCATGACACTTTTGCTTAACAAAGAACAGCACAGTACGCCTGCGCTGATCCACGTCACATAGGCTTTATAATGAAGACTGACGTTGTATTGTCAACGGCTCGGTGCACGTGACTATGCAAAACTATGTATAGCTCCACCTCTATCCTAGTGCATTTAAAAGGAGGCAGACTGTGTGGTATGGCACAGTATTGTTACCAGACTGAAACCAGAACTATTTGTACTCTGGCAAAGTGCTTTTTTCATTGCATAGCATTATTCATAAACGTTGGAATAATTGTGGATGTGGAGTGGCAACACTATTCCATAAGCAAAGCTAGTGTTAACAGTAACACAACAGAAGCACCAATAGAAGAGGTCAAGCTTCAAGTTTTGGCATTTAGTTTTATATGATAGAAACAGCAAGCATTTGAGCAGAATGTACAGTCCAACAGAAAAAGGAATGTTATCAGCAATACTAATATTTTTCTAGCTAGGAAGAGTTTTTTTTCCAAAATGGTGATGGTCTGAATTGAGTGAGACAATTCTGTGAAGATTGTGTTTGACTAATCAATGATCACTCTTCCCAACTCATCCCTTTTTGGTATCCAGGCAAGAAGGGTTAACTAATTCATCATGGGTACTTAGTCACACTATAGGTCATTTGGCAATGGTAATAATGACAAAATGTGAGAGTTTTTTTTTTTACCCTACCGTGGTGTGCTGCACTTGTCCAGCAGAAATGTGCTGCAAATTTGGGCATTTGGTCAGTTCTAGAACTAGAGTTTGAGTATTTTTCTGTTTCAGCTGTAATAACAGTGCCACTGAAATGAGCCACTGATTTTTGTCAGTGATGGCACCAGTATAAGACACTGCATCTGTGAGAACAGTGGAGATAGAGGCAGCACCAGGAGTGAAAGTGAATTGAATGTGACCTGGCAGTACTGTGTGTGTTTGCAGGAAGCTGTGAGAAGCACTGCATGTGGCTGGGGCTGGCGCAAGGCAATGGGGCATAGGCCTGCACATCTGCTGGCAAGCTGGAGCAGCATCAACCACCGCTGACTGCTTTTACCCCACTGAGCTTCCCACAGCCAACCGGGGCCAATGCAGCATAAGGTGTGTGTGTGTAAAAGTAAAAAGTGTGAGGAGGGAACATAGACAGCTACCTTGATTCAACAATGCTGGTTAGGTCGACCTGACTAGCGATGATCTCTCTCAGTCTGGCTCTATCATGCCATCTGTCTTATTTTCATCCACTTCATGTTCTTAATGTGGTAAGGCACAGAGGTTTAGTGTTTGGATATGCTAGCAGGTATTGTTCTCTTTTATCTGCTAGACTCATAAACATCCACAGCATCATCCTCAACAAGGCAGACAGCCTTGCATGAACTGAAGAACAGGCAGTGAAAAATGTGGAGGGTCTTGCAGTCTGGCACAACGAGTGTATGAGAGGGTGAGGGCATGCGGTTGAGTGTCACCAGGTTGTCATTAGTTCAGCATCTGCTCCCATCACACATTCCATTATTCGAGTGAGTGCTGGATTTCACATTTATTGGATCGTTAACTCAACCAGGCAGGCAATCAGTGTGGATGGCCTCCATGCCAGGATCCCCAGCTCCTCACATTGAAGACCTTTTTGCTCAAAATGGTGATTCTACAATTGCTTAATGGCCCCCCACTTCACCATCAACTGCTTTTGATATTACTGTTATCTTGGAATGAGTTCAATTATGTTCACTAATGAAGGTCCTCCACTGCAATAAATTTTATTTCAGTCCAACATGTAGCCCTGTACACAGTAAGCCCCAGGGCTTCAGTTTTCTAATGAACTAAAATAGGAATGGTCTGCTACAGTTTTGCCAAAAGAAAGGCTAAAAAGTATCATGATGAATGCTATTTTCCAAAGCACAAAAGACGTTAATTGGTATTGTTGATGTGTATTTTGATTCTGTGTGGTTTTGCTTTTTTACTGCAGTCTATTTTACTCCAGTAGGAGAAAACCTAATGATTGCTTCCCATTAATTTAAAGTGGCTGTAATGAACAGCTGTGAGTGGTATGAAGTTCATGGTGTGGTCACTAATTAGCAATCACACCAATGATGATAGGTACTTAGTAATACAATGACACACTTTTTTTTTTTTTGGAAAATGGGCATCCAACGTTGACTTCTTGAACAGCTGAAAACGAGCCTCAAAGAGCCTGACCTGATGTGCAGCACTCCTGAATATGACACACCTTCTGTAATTATAATCAGTGTTATATAATCTTTACAACAAGGAAGAGTAAACATGCTCACACTGACACTATCTAAAATCCTGCATGACCTTATGAATCCTGTGTGCAAAATATCTTTTAACCTCAATATTGGCAGTGTACGAAAGTGAGCTTTTTTTATTCTGAATTTACTTAAGTATAACTTAGTGATCATGTGGGAAGATTGTTTTTCTTAGATTTGTTTGAAACAAACCTCAAAAATATACATGGAGTCCTTAAGAGCTTTTTATTCAAACTGACAGCATCCAACCCTCAACTATGAACAACACAAATAATATGTATAAATGGAGGGCAGCATAGCAGTGAAATGGATTAGCCAGTAATGTGATTTCAAATGCCAATAGGTCATGGTCCTTATTTATACAGTAAATAAATGTTATCTTATATATTATTACATTGGAGAGAGAAAGAGGAAGAGATATGACAAGTTGAATCTCCGCAGGGATGTTGCATGTGAAAGGCATCTCTGTTCATGGAATGGATCACAACTGAAGCACTAGTTGCTCTATTGACAGTAGCCAGATGTTTGCCATGGATCGAACAAGAACTTCTCTTGGCCCTTCATGCTGAGGGAGTGACAGAAGCCAGCTGAGTGGAGCCACAGTGCCACAAGTTCTGTCTAACCTCTACATGCATGCTCACCACAAATCATTCTCCAGGTACAACACTTTTTCCTTCAGCACTGTGCATTGTAAAGACCTGTAGTAGTAAGGACAGCACTGAACCATAGGAGTCACCACTGTATCATTAACACGAAATGTTAATTCTGATGTATTTGACTGATTCAGTCTCCTGTGCTCATATGTATATAACTCTGTGAGCAATTAAATTGTCCTGCCCTCAAAATGCAAATAAAGGCTTATTATTATACTGCCACTGGGCTTTACAGTACATGTACAATATCCTGATAGACCAGAGTTAATGATCAGATCTAATGTTGAACTTGCTGTCCCTCCCAGTTTCAGTTATGACTAAATGAGGACACAATATGGCAATATGGCAATTTTATTAGCTATTGAGAAAAAAAAAATCTTGTAAAAATGGTCCTCCTGACCCCATGTGTGTAAAGCCTCTGTGTTTATGAGCTTTTCAAGGTTTCTCTTAGTTTGTAGTAAGTGCTAAGTCAGTGTGTTTTGTTTTTATTACCATATGAGGAGCATACTGCTGAAGGCCACTTCACTTAATAGATGCCCTGCTTTATGAGACCTTACTTGGCATTACTCACCGTGTCACTAACTGACATTTTGATTCCTGCCACTTCAAAGATAAAGCCTTTTCAAAGATGCATCATAATGTGGTTATACACACATCTCTCTCAGCCACTGTCCCATGACAGATCAACAGAGAGATAATTATTACCAACCTGCAGAATCCAACAGTACTCCAGTGCTTTTGTGTATATTTATTTGTGAGCAAACAGAGATAAGCAGATCCAGCATTAGCTTTTAGTGCATTTTGATGCCAGTTAATACAACAGGAAATCATGATTATATCAAGGATTAAAATTAATTTACAAAAATAGTGCTGTTGTAGTCTCTCTGCCTCCATGGTTCAATGTGTTGTGCATTCTGAGATGCTTTTCTACTCACCACAGTTGTAAAGAGTGGTTATTTGAAACTGTCAGTTCAAATCAGTCTCAAAGCCTTCAAAGCCATTCTCCTCTGTCCACCCACAAAACTGCCCTCACTGGATGTTTTTAGCGTTTCACACAATTTTGTGTAAACTCTACAGACTGTTGTGTGTGAAACTCCCAGGAGATGATCAGTTTCTGAAATACTCAAACTGGCACCAACAACCATACCATAGTCAAAGTCAAAGTCAGTGAGTCACATTTTTCCCCATTCTGATGTTTGATGTGAGTGTTAACTAAAACACTTGACCTTTATGTGCATGATTTTATATGCTGTGATGCTGCCCATGATTGGCTCATTGGATAATTGAATGAGTGTGCATGTGTATATAAACTGTATAGATACGTAGATATATCTGAAGAAGAAACCAGGGAGTAACTGCAGTGTACGTCAGTAAATTAAACAAACAAACAAACAAATAAAGAAAGAAAGAAACAAACATAGTGCATAAAATTTCCAGAAAAACAGGACATTCTGGACATACATTGTCAAATTAATCTATAATACAAAATGTATCACACTAACTATGCAGCTATTTTAGTCCCATTACATAGAAATGGTTAACGATGCATCATAATCGTTAAGTGCATTATTAAGACATACCATGTTAGCTGTTATTACACTGTGCACATGTAATTAGATCAACAGTGACCAGGCCTCCTTCATGAGCTTTCATTAGCCGTTCATTTTAGAATGGAAGTCAATGGAGGAGGCAGGCAATGAGAATCGATGAGGTCATTGGCTGTGATAACATGGCGGGTCTGTTTGCCTGTTGCACTGTCTGCCTGTCGTTTAATTCCCTATTAAAGTCATAATGTGTGGGAAAACATCATGTGGACTGTCCTACCACTCTATTGATGACAGTCATATGCCTTCCCACTATAAAACAAAAGCGAGTCATTAAGCCAAAGAGACAGCCAAGTCATTTAACACTACTTAACGGCTGCTTTTTATTTTTACTGCAATCGTAAAAATAAACGTGCACTTTACAGCATTATTGTTTTTAAACAGCCACTAAAAAGTAATGATAAAGGTGAGCAGAATATCTTATGAATGTCATTTTTGAGCCAAGATGGCATTTATAAAAAGCTCATTCTCACGCTAGGGCTGTCAAAAAGCTGTTGATGAATTATGCATTTAAGAGGTCATTAAATGATCAAGGATGTGCTATTCATGACCTACATGAGAGATAGTAATTAGAGTCGCATTTAACCCATCTGCATCATGCAAATATCTTAGTAAACATTAACAATGAATATCTGACTATCCCTTTTGCCCTATAGCCTTCATCTTAATGTCTTGAGAGTAAAGGAATTGATAAGACAATCACGAATGCAATCAATTTAACAGAGGTGGGGCATGGATGCCTGGCCATGTACTGAGCAAATCTATAGAAAGGAGCTTCGCTCTCTTATTATTGGGAATCACAATCAATCAAACAGTGAGGTACTGGCAAGTCTTGCCATAATAATTACACTCCTAATTCAAACAATTCTGTTTGTGGTTTATGGGTTTAGGTTTGCCTAAAATCCTTCCACCTACATAGAAAACAGATCCATACAATAGCCTCATCAAAACAACTGATAGCCTGAAATATCAGTAATGTATCAGTAAGTTTATTGGTCTAATTTCCAGATCATGGAATTATTTATTTATCTGCACTTACTATTCATAGATTCATATTACTGAATATGAGAAGCAGGCAGTATTTATTAGAGTGCTGTCTGATGTTGCCACTTGAGTGTCAATACTGTCAGTGATTGACCGGTCTGTTCAAAAGGAATCAGAAAGCAGGGTGTAACGACATTAATCTGTTAAAGACATTTGAGATGGTGAGTGTGAGACTACATTCATCATAAATAATTGCTTGTTAAAATCGAATAAATAAGAAATGAACATCAGTGATCAAAATTTTATTTCAAAAGGAATTAATTAATTGATATGAAATAATTTATAATGATTGGGAATGTAAAGGAGCTAT
Source organism: Pangasianodon hypophthalmus (assembly GCF_027358585.1). Lineage (NCBI taxonomy): Eukaryota > Metazoa > Chordata > Actinopteri > Siluriformes > Pangasiidae > Pangasianodon > Pangasianodon hypophthalmus. The sequence continues at coordinate 9,767,295 of NC_069714.1, forward strand.
GTAAATGTCAATTTGAAATAGAATGAGTTTGCCAGTGAAAGTATACATAGGTGAAATCAGTGAAGAATATGTAAAAAGTCATCAGATACCAGGTCTAGCCATCAAGTTTAGATAAAAATTCAGATAACTATTCATCAGTCACTGAAGAACACAGACACACCCACAAACCTCATATAAGATGGTTCACAAAGGTCAGAATCATTAATGGCTTGTCAGAGATGGTTATCTACATCGCCTTCTACTCCTCATCATCCTCCTGCACCTGCTTATCTTAAACGATCAGATCTGGTATTTACAATGGTGTCATAAAGATCCCTCAAAGCTCCCTTTCCGTGCCAAAGATGCACCACACACACACACACAAACACACACACGCACACAGACATACACACACTTCCTCTTCACAACTCACATAGTGACATTCATCACTACACTTCCCGTAAAATGCACTTTAACCAGCCTGGTCATTGAGGGAGGAGCCATGCATTGTATCTATGGACACCTATCAGATCACCCGATGTCCTCCCACTTCCCATAATGCTCATAAAAACTGGTGCTGCAAATCTCAGGGATGGGCACATAAATGCACCATTTTGCAGCTTGCTTACTACTGAAGACATACTGCAACACACACAGAAAGATGCACACATACACACACACACACACATACAGAATGTACATATAATTGGACATATCATTGGTTTTGAGCCACATGAACTTTCCTGTCACATTACAGTACCTAAATCATGACAAAGTAGGCCGTCCTCAATTCCAGTTAATTCATGTGCTCTGATCTCACACTCCCTGTGCCACACCGCTCCCCAGCCAGTAGTGGAAGAGTCCTTGGTGACAGCAATTCAGCCCCAGCAAAGACAAATCACTTAGATTGAGATTCAGTACCATCTGAAAATTGGACATTGGCTGAACTTTGGCTGAACTTTGAATGAGGCCAGTTTATCATTACAGCTACAGTGACCTTCCAACAAAGTTACCAAGTAACGTATGACACAGTATTTACAATAAATACAGCCATCGTATAATCTCTATCTATCTATATCTATCTATCTATCTATCTATCTATCTATCTACCTATCTATCTATCTATACCATTACAGTACTTTGACCGGTACGCAGCCCCATACGCAGCTAGCTGCGATGCACTCTGTTCTGACAGCATTAACTGTTTCAGAAATTAAATTAACTAACTTTCACTCTGTTCTGACAGCATTAACTTTTTCAGAAATTTGCGCTACAGTAGCTCTTCTGTGGGATCGGAACAGATGGGCTAGCCTTCGCTCCCCACATGCATCATGCATAGCCTTGGTGGTTTGTGACCCTGTCGCCGGTTCACTGGTTGTCCTTCCTTAGATGCCTTTTGGGTACATACTAACCACTGCATACCGGGAACACCCCAGAAGACCTGCCATTTTGGAGATGCTCTGACCCAGTCATCTAGCCAGTGATTATATGAGTTACTATATCCTTCCTGGCAGCTCGAACCAGTTTGGCCATTTCCTCTGACCTCTCTTATCACCCTATCACTCAATGTTTTTTGTTTTTCGCACCATTCTGTGTAAACTCTAGAGACTGTTGTGTGTGAAATTCACAGGGGATCATACTTAAACCAGCCCATTTGGCACCAACTACCAAGTCACAGAGATCACATTTTACTTCATTCTGATGTTTGATGTGAACATTATCTCAAGCTCTTGACCCATATCTGCATAATTTTATGCATTGTGCTGCTGCCACATGATTGAATGATTGGATAACTGCATAAATGAGCAGGTGTACAGGTGTTCCTATTAAAGTGGATGGTATATGTATATTTCATTAAATAAAAGACAAATTGTCTAATATTTCTCATTATGAGATTAGTATATAACAAATATAAGACCTATAATCCTATTTCTAGACATATTTGCTATAATCAAGCTTAGTAATGTTCTTATTCTATTGGCAGATAAGTTTGATTCTTTCTAGAAATAAACACTTTATGTAAGCACAACTATCTGTCAATAGAAAAAAAAAATCAAAGGAAAAAAGAAAATACTGAAATGAGTAAGAATATCTGGAGATAGGCTTGCTAAGATGTCAGTTTTTACTGTGTATTTTTCCCATTCTTCATATCAGATCACATGTACACTATAAGTAGAGTAGGACAGCTAACCTGACCTCCAAAGTTGGCAAAAGCCTCCTCTCATTTTTCTTCCCGTTGACTGTTTTTTTTGTGCATTATCAGTGCTAGTTAAACATGACAGAACTCCATGGTACCTGCTAGCTTAGCACTGGCATTCCATATTTAGCATTTCTGGCATTATTAGCTATCACTCATGGTACTGCTTGCTAGTTATCTCTACATATTTGCAGAACTTGCCTGTCATTCCCCCTGCCAGGGTGAGTTCTCCCTCAGTGATGTATCTTCCGAGTAATTCACATACCCCATCTAGCCAGCCAGTGGGACGGTGACTATGTGCAGGTAGCGTGGTTGACCCACTTCCCCTACTGAGCCTAATGAGCCTGCTTGGTTAGCTAACTACTAATGCTGGGAGTCGGATATTGGATATATCAATATATAATTGTATATCAATCATTAGGGCAGCACAAGGACAGAGAGTCTCTCTGCTTTACACGAGATCTGCTCAGGTGTTCCCATTCATGGTTAGCCTCACTGAGAGCAGCTCATCAACCAGGGCTGTACAGTAGTGCAGCAGACACATTCCCAAAATATATACTATTCTTCAGGAATCATTACACAGCAGAAAATCCCCAACTACATTAAAGGTGTGTGTGGCAGAAACTGCAGCATATCACAGCACCATAAACTTTTATATAAGAAGCAAGACACCTCCAGCTACTACAGTTCCTTATTGTGTGAAGGCCCCTCTAAGGAGCCTATGCAACATGCTGGTCTCAGATGGGTGTCTCTGAACTGTATTTCACCACTGTTCTCTTAATGGAATATTTAACAGTTATACCTAAATAACAATGAATTCAGTACATCAGTGCTTTCCTGTTTCCTTTGTAACAGGAAATGTAGGATCATTCCAGATGCATATATCACAAAAGTCCTTTAGGTCAATTAAATGACCAATAAACCACAACCTCATACCACAAAATCACCAGACCAGTGTAGGGCATATTTGAAGCCCATTAGGTCCACTCAAGGGTCACTGTTTAACCATTAGGACCATTTATGTTGGCATATTAACCCATAAGAAAATATTATATAGGATGACATTTTCATATTGCTGCTCTACTGAAAAGGCTATAAGCATGTTGTAACTGTCCTGGTTGACAACTTATAAATGTATGTAACATGAAACAAGAGCTTTCTTAGGACAATAAATAAGTGAGTGATTCCTAAATAGCTTTCGGGACAGTTGCACGCACACACCTGCTGCCAAAATTGTTTTTTGTAATTAACCTGCGGACAGTTAGTAGTCAGTCACACACTGTGCTCTGTGGTGAAAAGAAGCAGTGCCAAGCCAGGCCCAAGAGAGCCGCTGCTGCTCGTGTCTGCGGCTGCTGTGAGCCCATTTCCATGTGGGCACTAAGAGAAACCGACTCCATCTTTATGTGGTCAGCTTGGGCAGCATGCGGGTCGCTCTCTGGCTCTGGTCCTGCTCTGGCCTGCAGTTATGACCCAGGCTGGCCTTGAGAGCAGGCGCCAGGGGCGATGGCCCAGTGCGGTGACTACGAGCAACCGCACTGCACAGACAATCAGGGGCCACTGGACACTCTCACCCGACTGAAGAGATTGTGCTGCACGGTTTGGGCACATATCTGGGCGGACAGAACTCGCCTTCATTGCTTATTTAAGCCCTCTCTCACATTCTTAACCACATGCTTGTCATTTTTTGCTCAGACTGTATTTTATGCATTTCCTTTAATATTTAGGATGTTTTTGTATGTGCACTGATGATGTGTCACTCTTTTGCTACTGCTATACATATCTTACATATCAGAAGTTACGTCAGTTTTCCAATGTTTTATTTCTTATTTTGTCAGAAATATTTCTTCTACACTCTTGTTCCACAGCCCTGTTTGTTTCTCTAGTTCTTTCTCAGTTCAGCAGTAATTCATAGGGATTACACTGTTTATGTGGAGGTGGAGGTTCTTGGATGAGTCTTTTGTATGATTGCCCACCTTTGCAATAGAGTACAGCTGGAAAAGTCAGTCTGGAGATCAGAGAAGCTGACGAATTAAAGGGAGGACCACCAAGCAGACACAACAGACCTCAGGTCAGCCTTTTCCAATGTGATCTGGGCCTGGGCATTATGGTCTCAGAATTGGAACTGAACAGAGGTCAGAGAATCAGGTTAAAGTTTAGTGTAGGTCAATTTGGTTATTTGAGGCGTTCCAGCTCTGGACACAAAGTGTCACCCATCCCACTTTCTCTCCTAACATACACATGCAACACGCCTTCTCAACACACTCATAAAAACAGAGCCCAAAAAGCTTTCCTATACTTAGGGTGGTAATTACTGGTACTATTTTACAGGGTTATATATTTTGATTAGTCTATAATTTTGTTTCCTGTCATGTCTGTGTGGCTGTGAAAAGGACACGAGACATCAATGGAAAACAATGGCACCAGCATGGTTTCACCTAACAGTTACTTATGTGAGGAGTGTGCAGTGGATGAGCGTTACATCCCAGGTCGAAATCTCAGCTGTGCTTAAGTGAGTTCACTGGATAGTTGTCTTCAGGAATGCAACTGACAATGTTATGATGAAGAAGCTACAACCTGTCTGTTCTTACTTTTGTCTTACATTATGGAGATTGAATGAAACATGACTTCACACTCACGAACCAGTGGTGCTACCTTGACACATATGTGAGACATTCTGTACTGAAAATTGATTATCAGAGAACTCTGTGAGGAAAAAAATTAAGAGAGAATTGACCAAAAAGTGTACATCCTTTTGGGGACAGCTAGTCCAGGTGCACTAACACCTCCAATGCCCAGGAACCACTGGTGGGTCCAGATTTACTCTCATAACACACCCTTCCCATTAATCACATTCATTACTGAGTAATTTATAGTAGTTAATGTCTAATATGCTTTAGGATGAATAACTGAACAATGTACTATACAATGGACTCTGGCTTCTCAAGGGTTCTGTGGAAAGATAAGGGTTCTCTTCTTCCTAAAGGGTTTTTATTTGGAATTCTTTCTGATAAACATCCTGTTGCACAGGGTTTTACATATAACCTTCAAGGGTTCCCTCAGAGAGACAAATCAGAGAATTTTAAAGGTTCTATATTTAAGGGTTTCTTTCTGTTTGAATATCTTTATTATCATTCAGGCATGGAAAAAATAAGGTTCTGACTACATTTTCCCCATTTCCGCCTCAATCAGTAATTAGGCTGGAAGTTTGGAGGGTGACCGAATAAAGTAAAACGTACACACGCACACACACACACACACACACACACACACACACACACACACACTGTTTATGCTCTATCAGTGGTGTGTGTCTGTCAGGGCCAAACGTTTTCCTGTGTACAGCACAGTACTGTTGATGGATCCTTCACAGCACAACACCTCAGGGTCTGCCAATCAAAACATACACATACTCAAGCCAGAGCACATATTCAGAGCCCAGCACTAACGCAATTTGCACTGAAAAAAGTTTAAATAAGTCAGAGCACAACTTTAATAGAAAAAAATAGCTCAAATCACATTTTTACATTGTATTCAACATGAATCCCAAAAACACAATTTCATACGCCCAGAAACACACTGGGGAATGTAGACTAGCCATATTTTTGACACTCCAATACTAAATGGCAGATAAAGCCTAAATGGTAGATTAAGACCAACAGCATCAAAGGCTCCCGACCTGTTACTAAGACTTTTGCTCCCTCTAGGGGTCTATAACAAAATCCCAACTCCCAACAACACTCTGTAGGAACACACTATTTGCTTCTCAAATTTAAGATAACCTCAAAAAGAGCCTCTACTATGTTTGATGTTTAGACAGTGGTGCACTCTGTTTAGTACACAGAATATAACAGTCCTTCTCCACCCAACAGCCCAGCACAAAACCACTCTTCACCTCACATAAATAACTCCCATTGTTCTGGGTCAGGTGTGTATAAACCAGACTGTTTGAAGTGGACAAGTGTATTGTTCAAATTGTGTTTGCTTTGTGGAAAGGGTTTGCTTTGACCAAAAGTCACTGAACAGGATCAAGTTTCTATACAGGCAGGCCCACAAAGAGAAGTGTACTTTCTCAGTTGTGTGCTCTAGAACTGTAATTGTATACATACGAATATAAATATATTGTATATGGCCACAAATTAGTTCCATTTATGACGACACTGCAACAGATCGTGCCAATTATTTGCTTGCATTTGGCTAAGCTTGGCGTTGTTGGTCCACTCCCTTTCTGTCACTCCGACTCAAATCAGGTTAGGTTTATTAGAATGAAGTTAGTTCCAATGAAGTGAGATCACCTTTATTCAGTCTAATTTACTCTCAATAACAGGCATGAGTAGCACACATGGTAGCAAGGTAATAATCTTTACCAGGTAATGTAACAGTGCCGGTCATAACTGAAGGCAATATAGGCTGTAGGTTTATTCAAGTAATACCATCATTTGTTACTTCATATAATAGAGCGCTATTTAAATCTATAGAATGTGGTTTGCTGTATTATATGCTGGATGTGCAATTAGTATATAGTGATGCCCAGTAAATTTGGTATTTAGCATTTAATAATACCCCGTAAATTTGGATTTATAATATTGATGAATTATTTTTTTTATTTTACTGTATTTATTCTGGTACATTAATCAAGTTTATAGCCTGTATCTGTATCTGATTATTGCTGGATGTATTTATATCTGTATCTGTAATCTGTATCTGTATACGTGGGCATGGGTTTTTGTTTGTTTGTTTGTTTGTTGGTTGGTTTGTTTTAATTATTATTATTATTAAATTTTAAACCTGCCACTATGCCCCCAGAAACACAGGAAAATTCAGAGAAAAAACTCAAATGTAGAAATGTCCGTACTCTTAGTATGTTCTGTGAATTTATCTCACCTTATCACTGCAGTTCAGATTTCGTCTCAGCTAGGGATGTATGCTCGAATCTTTCTACTCCAACTCACACAGTTTTTTTTATACCTGCCCACGATATTTTCTAACAAATATATTTGGTTATATTTGCCAAATTACAGTATAAACAAATTAGTAACAAAAATCACTGCGGCTCTGACCAGGCAGTTGTTAAGGGCTGCCATACATTCACATTAATGTACATGGTCTTTAACTGAGCCTCGTTTACGAAAGTAAAAACCACTCGCTCATCCAACTTTTTGTTTTTTGTCCTACTTGTATCTGTATTTGTATCCATTTAGAACACACTATCTGTACAATCCTATTTGTATTTAGTTACATCCCTACTGTGTAAGTATCTAGGTAATCTAAGAATCTGGGTTATCCTTGTATCTGGGTTACATCACTGTGAATACAGTGATAGATTGCATGTATCATTCTACAGCACAGTATTAATAATTTTGTAATTTGTTCATTTTAATTGTATCCTATTACATTTGGAATGACAGTTGGTATTTTACTGGTAAAATACTGGATGATTACTAAATGTGGAAAAACAACTATGCACTGGTGATAATTTCAAGTTCTGCTTACATGGCCTTCCAAGTTCAGCCAGTGAGCACAATACAACAAACTGGTCTGTCAAATGAAATGCAAAGGACTGCAAATGCGGGTTGTACTGAATGGGTAAAGCGTTGTTGAAGCACCACTGTGCATTGTAGGTAAAGGGTTAAGTCTTTGTGAACGAGTGGGTCTGTGCTGCACTGATTGCGGCAGCATGGCATGCTCTCCTCAACAAACATCAGACCAGGAGCAGGAGCCTTATCTGCAGCTTTATCTGTGTGATCAGCATCAGGGAGTGAGGTAGAAGGAAGGAGGGAGGGAGAGAGGGACGGAACGAATGACACATACCCTGCTTGGTTGTCTAACACAGGGTTCTGTTACCAATGAGAGGAAACACGGCATGGCAAGTTTAAAAGTTTATGTGTGTGTGTGAGAGAGAGAAAGGGAGAGGCACATGGACAGAGAAAGAGAAATTTTACCAAGTGGTAACATTACTCGCTGTCTCTTTCTATTAGAATCCCTGTCTGTGTTTGGCCATCGTCTTGCTTCTAAGTGGCTGTATGAAGAAGTGTGTGAGTACATGAGATCCACAGTGTGTGTGTGTGTGTGTGTGTGAATGCACTATATTTGACAGTTTTGTCCTTGTGGAGACATTTGACTTGTCCCCAGGAGGGAAATTCCTTTTGAACAAAAAAAATGCAGTTTTAATTTAAAAATAAAAAAACTAAAAGACCCAAAAGATCTCCTATTGGTTGCTTAGGTTATGGTCAGGTTTAAATTTAGGCATGTTAGGCATGTACACAGTGTTAAATTGCATTAATAAACAGAGGACAGAAATGAGAATAAAGAAGTGATACGACAAGCAAAATACAGAGAAGTAAAAAGACAGGGGAAGGAAATAAAATAAGCTAAATAAAAACTAAAGAAAGAAGTGAAAACAAAAAGATTAAAGGTCGAAGGATGGATGCAAGGAGCAAAGAGGGAGAGACAATGAGGGAGGGAGGAAGAGACGCATATGTTATTTATTTCTCTGGTAAACAGAATTCGAGGCAGACATAATCAATAGGAAACTCCAGATTGTAAATAGGCTGTTCTAATAGCCTAAACACAGGGCACTATGGTTACACCGGCCCATCAGGACTGGTTAGTTTCCCCAGAGAGCGACGGAGCCCGACCGGGCCGCCGAGCCTTATTTACCAATAAAGAGGCTTGATGATAAGATAAACACATCGGAGACAGAGCTGGCTGGGGGAGGGAGAGAGCCAACGAGGGAGGAGAAAAGAGGGCACAGCTTTCATCCTCCATTTAGTACTACAGGAGTGAGCCAAGAGGAAGGAGGCTAGTGTCAAAAGGTATCAGAGTGACGCTGCACTGTGACCTGCCGACCCCATGCAAGCACACACACAGACACACACATATACACACACACACACACACAGAGACACACATTTTCTTTCTCATACACGCACACACAGAGTTGCAGATTGAATAGCAAGGCCCCTGACTAAGCTGAATGTTTATGATGCTGACTGTGGTTTTGTGGCAAGACCCAGAGTCTGACTCTGTTGGTGGTCCTATAGTTGCTCTATAGAGTCTGCAGCATGAAACATATCTCTGCATGACTACCAGTTCACAAACATCCACCATCAAAAAGAGAAGGGTTCTGCAGAGAAACACGTGGTGTAGAAAATGCACTATGCACTGCCTGACCTGGAGTTTAAGAATGTGCATTACAACAACATAAAAGTGAAGGGGTGTGACACAGGCAACTGAGTGACAGCGAGCAAAACAAAGAAAAAGAAAGAAGCGAGGGATGAAGGGGAGGAGGTCAGAGGGACGGTGGTCAGGACTAACCCGCTCATCTCTGCTCTCCTCTCTGCACAGACTGCGGACTGCAACCATTAATTGCTGGTGTTGTGTTTGTTCAAGCCAGCGCTTATTTTGTCAAAGGAATGCAGGGCTAGGCAGCGGGAGAGAGGGAAGGAGAGAGAGATGGCGGAGAGGAGTAATAACAGGGCAGAGAGGAACCAGTGTTTACCAAGCCGACCACGCAGGCCAGCGCTCCTCGTCCCCAGACGCCCCGTCTCCCAATGACCAGAGCATGTGGAGTTACACTCTAGACTAGAGTGTGCGGCAATCAGGTGGCCTGAGAGGCTTAAGGGGATTTACGCGCCATTGTCCATCGGTCCTTACGTGCCAAATTTATGTTGATTATTTCATCTCTCTGTGTCTGTATATGTCCTTTGTCATGCCACTGTCAACGTGTCACTTGATAGGCCACCCTTTAGTCCAAAGTACAAAGGATCCTCAACCATCCATCATGCAGAAGCCGCAATGCATGTGGGGGAAACTGCTGATTCTTCACTTTGTTCATACTTTGCATGAAGAGCATTTGTTTCCATCAGTCCTTTAATTTTTTTCCTTTTTTTTATCTTTCTCCTCATTCTCATTCTTTGCTATTATTTTTCTATTGGTGTTCTTCAGTCATTGTGTTTTCTCTGTATCTTTCTCTCTCTCTCAGTCACTTTATGCTTTCTCTGTATTTTCCTCTGTGTCTCTTTAGAAGAGACATGGATCTAAAGACTCTACAAGGAATAAATGATCTGAGCAATTCCCCACAGTCGCAAAACAGCAGGAGGCAAATGTCACTCACTTTTTGTGTGTGTATCTCTGTATGTTTGCAACTGCAGCTCTTACTGGAATAAGATGCAACTCATAATTTAAGAGTCTTTAAAGGCGTCAACTTTCAGAAATTGACGTGTTTAATGGCACACACACCATCACTTTTTGATGGTGCATTGATTCTTCAATAACATGTAAAGAACAAATTTCTAAAATGTCATTCACATCATTGTATGTCATATTTAAACTTATAAGATAAGTTTATCAAAATGCCTAGTACACTCATACACATGGCTTTTGAATTATGGCTGTTAAGCAAAAAGGGTCCATCTCTGGTCCATATTATCATATCATCTTTACTCTTAAAAAACATACTAATGGGATGATATTAAGTCAGTCATTTACCTTTGTACTGAGAGGGTTACTAGAATGCTCTTTCACTTCCTAATTGCTCAAAGAAATGCCAAAGGCATGCAGTAAGCCCTACCAATTAGCCAAGTGTATTCCTGCTTCTCTTAAAACCCTCTGTGTTTAGAGTGAAAGGCACTGGCTTGCCTCTCACTTGTTGATTTACCCAAGGGACCCTCTGAAAAATCATACACACACACACACACACACACACAAACATTTCATATTTCCCTTATGTAAAGCATCCGTGCACACACACATAAACATAAGTACGGCAGTTATATTTGGGCGCTTCACATTGTCCAGACGGCACACTGTCAGAGAGTGAAATGAATGGCTGTTTATATTAGAGCTCTGGTTTAATGAATTAACCAGCTGCCTGGCCATGTCAAACCAGAGGTTCATAGAGAGCAGAAGGGCCCACGAACTCCCCCTCTCTTTCTCTTTCTCCCTGCACACAGTGGCACACGATGATTGCATCCTGGGGGAGCATGTAGGGCAAGATGCCCAATGCCCCTCCATGGATCCACAATCATTTAGAAGAGGGCGTCTGGTGAAGGGCTTGCCTTCTCTCACCCCTCCACACTCCATCTCTCCTCTCCTCCTACTCTGCTTGTCTCACTCTGCCTGTGTGGTTGCTTCCATTTTTCAGAAATTGGCATATGTTTAAACAAATGGCAAAAATATGTATACAAGCATTGGGCTCCACTGAGTCTCAACACAGGCTCTGCTTTTTAACCAAGATTCTTTTTTCCCTCTCTTTTTTTCCTTTCGGTCCTTTTAAGTTGTCCTGTATTTTGCCACCACCTACATACTTTTTGATCTTGACCTACCTGACTGAGTTCTGGTTCTCTAATGACTTTTTTATGCATATTTTATAAAAGTGTATTGGAATACTGACTGTATGTGTGTTAAAGAGATTGGGTGTCATTTCAGACCTCCACTGACAGCCTTGGAGGCCTGAGATCAGAACTCCAGTCATCTAGCAGATGGAGAGAGATAAAAATCACAAGTCCTCTTCTCTGACTGGACTGTAACTTGGTACTATAGGAAAATCAGGTGTCACCTTATTGATGGTTAATCACTGGTCCCTGTCTATACACACAGATGATGGTAAAAAATGGTATTTTTTAATGGTTATGTAATTTATGTGAAATTATGAGAAATTAGATTTCTTTTTTTATGGGCATAGTTGTTTTTCAATTTAAGGTATTTCTAATGAACAGCCTCAGAAACTTTGGGAAAGAAAGTGTCAAGATAAATTGCAATGAAGATGCCTTTGTCATTTTTAAAATAACATTCATCATTACAACGCTTGTCTCCTCAATATACCATTAAGCAAAACTACAGCTCATGTTCTGTACAAACCTATGCCTCGCACGAAGACTTACATGTTTTAGCTCTGTTGTAAACACACCCTTGGGCTCCATACGCCGCTCCCGCACTAAATGGCCAATAATAGCCAGTTATTATATTTAAATCTCTCTCTTCAGTCTCCTTTGTTTTCCTCTGCAGTTTCTCTCTCTCCCTCTGGCCTCGTCCTCCTGCTTCTGCAGACTCCTGCAGGGCCCAGTTTCCTTTTAGGCTTTGTGTGGTCCAGGTCAGTGTGTGTGCAAGTGTATGTGCGTATGGTGGTGATGGTGGTGGGGGGGGAGGGGTAAGATTGCAGTAATTACCCAGTCATACCTGTTCATTAAGCTCACAGTTGGATTCTCACTCATAAACGGTTAGAAACCAATTAAAGCAACGTGGGCCATTAACAACTCCTGCCTGGCTGTATGGTACTACAGTGACGGAGAGAGTGCAAGGAAAAAAGGAAGGAAGATTCATCATAATGAGCAAAGATAAATGGCAGAAAGACACAGTGTGTTAATGACAAGGTCCTCAGCTTTAGCACAGTGAGTGATGTTGAAAGAGACTGGAGGAAGCAACCATGGTAGGTATAGAAGAGAAGAGAAGAGAAGAGAAGAGGAGAGAAGAGAAGAGAAGAGAAGAGAAGAGAAGAGAAGAGCAGAGCAGAGCAGAGCAGAGCAGAGAAGAGAAGAGAAGAGATCTGAACTGAGGACAAATAAGTACAACACAGTAACAGAGAACTCCAAAAAGCAATGCAGGGTCTAAATTAGTGGGTAAAAAAAAGGAATCCTGGCTAAATGGCTTGTGAAATGGAGGATAATGAATCCCGCCATGTAAAAGCTGAAGTGTGTGAATTGGAGTGATTATGATACAATAGTTCTTGGTGTGAAGTCTGATTGCACAGGTATCCTCTCATCAGTAGGAGGTAACACTCAGTCCACAGGGCCAGAGGAGGGGGCTAACTCTCAGCCACATTTGTACAGTGAGACAATTACGCTCCCTCTCCCAAACAACTTTCTCCTTAACTCTACCCCACACTTAAACAATGGGCAATGATTTAAGATTGACATAAAGAACCACAGAGTCCTGCCTTCCTCATTTGGAGTCTACTTCCTCATTTACAGACTACTTAGGTGCCACTGCTGTGCTGTAAAGAGGTTGTCCCTCAGGCTCTCAATCAGTGATCAACTTTTAGACTTGAGATGAATTAGCTTAAGAGTAGCTGGTTGTCCCCTTTGTATCATATACTTACTTGGATGTTAGTGAGCCCATTTGATTCATCAGAAACGTGACCGCTGTTTCAGTCGAGGATGGTGTCTAATCTGCAGTGATGACAGGACTTGAGAAGTCTTGTGCCTAGATCTGGAGGAGAGAAATATCTCTACTCTAAAAAAACGTTCAGGGCAGCTCACTTAACTCAGAGAGTGTAGGGATGTATTAAGAATCTAAAATGAGTTGAAATAATAGCTTTTAAACCAAGAGATGTATTGGAAGATAAAGTGACAGCACAAGACTGCTACAAAAACTTTGCCTGACAAACTTTTCAATCATGGCACATCAGTCCTCCTGTGCCACTTTTAATAGAGCCCAGATAATGGCACTGGTAATTGGTCACAACACACTTCTGCTTAGGAGGAAGCATGCCGCGCTATTGTCACCATCCCTTTTGTTGTGGTTAAAAAGAGGGGAAAATAAGATGCAATTTAGACACTTTTAAGAGGTGATCTTTTCTTGCTCTTTTTTCCCTTCCTCTCCTCCTCAATCACGGTAAAATTGCTGCTCGAGTAAGACTGTAATTAAACCCCAAAGTGGCTCTCTTCGGAGCCGCACGGCAGGCTTAAATTAAAAAGGCCCTATTAAGGCGGAAGTGCACCATGCTAGCGCCGGTGGCTAAGCATCTTCATAACGTAACTGCTTTTGGAAGGCTAACTAACCACAGAGGGGCTCCAGCTGCTAATGCTCGGCTGTTTTAGCGCTAGCTGTGTTCAGCTACTGATTGCTCTCTTGCTGTTGATAAGTAGGCCTACAAGCTGATAATGACGCGTGTCACTTTTAACTTTCTGAATGCCAAATGACTGCCTTGCTTAAGACATATCAATGGGGTTACCTACTTTAACATTTAACTGATTTCTCTTTCAAGCATTTAATAGGCTATGTCACTTAGTCTCTCAGTTGAGATATTAATTTCAAACGTATGTTCTCCTGAAGGTTTTAAAGCTACAGTGATTTTTTGCGATTTCTGTGAAATTAAACAATTAAACATTTCAACAACATAATAATATCCTTAGCTTTTTGTTAACTACAAATGAGTATTTGAGTAAATGAATATTTTAAAATATTTTGTGCTATTTATCTATTAACGTTATGGCAAACATTCGGAGGGGTTTGAGTTAGCCTGTGATCCTTTTCCTGATTTATAAGTGCTTTATGAAGACCAGACAAATCACTCTACACAATTTATTGAAAGAAAAATATTTTAAAGATCATGTCTGCACAGTGCACCTTTTAGTCAGATCCTTAGGAACAAGCCAATAGTTATAGGCACAGCGTTCTTAACTTCCTGGACAACTATTGCTGAATCAATGTGCAGTTACAGATATAAACAAATGATGAGGCAAATAATTATATTCTGTACACAGATCCAGATGAGGAGGTGAAACAGATGGAAAACCCGACCATCACACCCATGTGTGGTTATTCCCCAAAATGTTGCCACAACGTTAGAAGCAATAATTGTATAGAATGTCTTTGTATGCTGTAGCATTACAATTTCCCTTCACTGGAACTAACGGGCCCAAATCTGTTCCATCATGATAATGCCCCTGTGCACAAAGCGAGGTCCATGAAGACATGGTTTGTCAAGATTGTTGTGGAAGAACTCGAGTGTCCTGCACAGAGCCCTGACCTCAACCCCACTGAACACCTTTGGGATGAACTGGACTGACTGCACCCCAGGTCTTCTCACCCAACATCAGTGCCTGACCTCACTAATGCTCTTGTGGCTGAATGAGCACAAATCCCCACAGCCACATTCCATAATCTAGTGGAAAGCCTTTCTAGAAGACTGAAGGTTACTATAACAGCAAAGGGGAGAATAAATCTGGAATTGGCTGTTCAACAAGCACATAGGAATGTGATGGTCAGGTGTCCACAAACCTTCGGCCATATAGTGTATATGCAAGACAGTGTATATAGTTTATATTAGTATAGTATATATCAGTGATATAATTTATTTAACCCATTTTTAAATAATCAAGATTTTGTATAGAACCTTGGTGCCTGGATTAAAGGTAATTCTACCTGGAGCTTGATTTCAACAAAAATTTGATAAAACATTGAAGATGTTGGAAGATGTTTATTATTTGTTTTGGACTTTTTTTTTTCATTTTGGTTCACATCAGTCCAAATGACATGCTTTACCTGAAATGTCTTGTTTATTTACACACTGAAGTTAACATGGATCATGGAGCTGTCCTTTAACAAATTATTATATTATACTACTACTATATTTAGGTGTTGACAGTCTTACATGTAACTACTTTAATTCTATACTGAATCCAGCTATAATGTAGTTGAGGAAGTAGCGTTCCCTGAGATCCCTGAAAGTGGCTTGGCCCCGAGCAAAATCATAATGTAGACGAATGTGTGTTGACACACACAGCAGCAGCCAGATGTTGCCTACATTAGAGGCTGATGTCCTGTCATGTCACCTGTGTAGTTATCATAGTGTCCCATCTGCTTATGTCTGCTCCATCAGTCCCTGTGAGACACACAACTCCTAACAATATTGTACGGGGGCAGGAGAGAGAGATACTTTTACATATACTTTTACTCCATGTAGTGCACTAATTCAGAATATTTGTAGCTTTGCACACTGGGGCTAGAATCCCAAGTAATTCCAACAAACAGAAATACAGTATATTTAATTTATTTAAGTAATCATTTTATTCTGTGCAGGAAAAAACTGGAAAACAAAATTCTCTGTACCTAAAGTGAGTCTGAAATGAATGCATAATCTCAGTTGATCTAAGGTTTGAGCAAACTTCTGTCTTTACAGAATAATTTTATGACAATGTCTCCACCTAGAGGTGCTTATGCTAATAACAACTTCCAGTCTCTGGTAGTGTAGATGCAATGCAATGGGAGTGATCCTCATTACTGTACCTGAGATGAAGGCACAATGACAAAAGAATTGAAAAAGACTCTTATTCTAAAATAATTAAATCAGAGTTACAAACAGCTGCAAAGATTACATTACATTTTGTATCATCATTTGCATGTATCAGCTATATAAGAGGTCTTGAGAGTTAGCACTTTGATATGAGAGATTTCAAAGCAGTCAAAGAGTTCCAAAGAGGCCAGATAGTGAGGGCATAACCTGCAGCTACATCAATACAGAAGTGCATTGCAATAAAAAATCTTCATCAGCATCTCATTATTACAAGAAAAGCATCTTTTTATTGTGAGAAAAAGCACTTTGTTACTACAAGCATCTCTTCATTATGAGAAAAGCATGGTGGTATTACCAAAAAATCCATCTTGTTATTATGATATAATTGTTATAATAACAACATAACTGGCATAGCCTATTTGATTATGTTGATTCTGACAATTGGAGCAGTTGACAGCATCACTAAAATATTGCTTCATATTGCTTGGCTTAAATCACGATGAGTTTTTAATGTCACTGAGCAATGGCTCCTCAGATCCAAGTGTTTATACAGATGCTAAAATATTCTTGTAATATAATAACAAGATAAGTTTTCTTATAGTAATGAGATGTTTTCTCAAAATAGTAAGAAGCATCTTGTAATAATGATGCTGATAGGGATTTTTTTCTTGCATGGCAGCAATGCCCTTCTGTACATAAGTCACGTAAAATGGAAAATTGTTTAAAGTTTCATGGTCAACAGTCCCAAAAGTCATGGCAGCATATGGTATTTGCAAAGAGGGACAGTGGTCGTAAGTCAAGCCTCACTGACAAGGACAGACAAACATCATACAGGATACTTGCTAAATGCCCCAAAAACCTGTTCCGATGAGTAATGGAAAAATTAATACAGTCGGATGAGTCAACTTTTGCCATACTTCCGACATCTGGAGAGAAGAAGACAAAAGATGCCTGTTGCCAGCTGTTAAGTATTGTGGGGGATCCATAATGGTCTGAGTAGCCATCTTGTGGAAATCATTAGGTCCACTGATTGCTTTGCATGGTCCTATAACCACCAACTCATACAGTATGAGGCAATTTTACAGGACCAGGTGCACACTATGGTGCAAACACTCTTTCCTGATGATATTCCTATATTCCAGGATGATAATTCTACAATTACAAAATGATAATAATATATACTGCTAAAGGTAATTGAAGAGTGGTTTGATGAACACCAGGATGAAGTCAAGAAATTCTGGAGTGTAGACTACGAAGTTGATATCGACTGCCACCATAAAAGATCTTCTAAACCACAAACTATTCAAGACATGTGACAGCATTCCAAGAAGGATTAAAGCTGGCAAAGTGTAGCTCTTTGTTTTGTCCATTTTATTTTGTCCAACAAAAATAAAATTTAGAGCAATTCCTATCAGAAATGGTTATATACTGTCAATATCATTTACTTTGCAAGGATTACAGTACAGAATAAGGAAGTAGTTTGTTCTAGCCTAAATTTATTAAATGTCAGTGCATTTATCTTGCTGGTTTCAGATCTGCTGTCTCAAGCTGATGTTTATTTACTAAACATTGCCACCTAGTGGGTAAAATGGGAGCTCATTATAATAAGGGATAACAGAATTACAAAAATAGAAGCATATTGCATTAAGAAAAGAAACAGGCAAGTCAGTCTGACAGTGAATTAAAAAAAAAAGTACAAAAATAACAGAGACAGTGATAGTCAGTAAAAGATTTATTTAGTCTGTGCCACATCTGTATTATATTATCATATGTTAATCTTTAAGAATACAAAATGGCTTTTCAAAATAAAAGCAAAGTCGCTTTAAAGTTAATTTTCTTTAAAACACACTTATCACCTTTAATAAATACTCTGTTTATACAATGACAGCTGGGGATGGAATGTAGGCAAAAGCAGGTTTGTTTTGAAAGGTCAGAGGAAAGGCAGACAGAACAGAAGCAGGCCAAGCGCAGAGGACAGCAGTCACACAGGAAAGCTTTTTAAGACAAACTGGACTACTGTTGCAGATTCAGAGAGGTCATTCGGGTAAATAAACAATGCAATACCAAAGCACCATCTGAAGAGTTCACCTTCAGGCTACTTAATACCGCAGAGCTTATCTGGCTTGTCAGCTTGGCAGACTGATACAGTACATTTTTCATCTACGTGTAAATAGACCACAAGCTAGAGAACAAGCTAGAGATAAAAGCTATAGGTGCGCTGATACCATCTGTTAACCAGCATACTGCAAACAAGTCCTTCATTGGTTGGTATTGTTTCATTCCACACAGCAATACAAACTATCCTTTTTAATATAATTTACTTGTTTACTTGTTCATTCATTCATTCCCCTAACAAGTAGTACTTCTCTAATCTCACAGACATGAACATTGCCATGTAAAACTAACCTACTGACTACTATTCAGTGTCAAGGCAAAAAACTGAAACCGAAAGCTAATACTGGCATTCATTATTCAGTCATGAGTCCAGCTACAGGTAAGTGGATCCTATGCAGGATAGGCCATTTGTGGATCACGCATACAGGTCATTAAGGAATGCCTCAGTGCTCTGCTCTAGGGAGTGGATGTGTAAGTTTGCATTACTGGGATTGGTGACAGTCTCACCAACACACACTAACTGTTAATTAAGAAGCACTGAGTACAACATGATGCACATAAGTATGCACAAGCAGGGCTATACAAGTTCACCTGCAGACATTCCTCACCAGAACACCACTGTAATTAAAATCCCTTGTTCAGAGACACAGAGAGAAAGAGGGGTAAAAAGACAGACAAAACAAGGTAGAAAAAAGCTTTCATAATGTGTACCGCTGTTGAGATTTAAGAAGAAATGGTAAAAGGAGAAAGATAGGTACAGACAGACTGGAATGATTAGAAATACATACATTCATGCTAAGAAAATATTACATTGCCTGTTAGTTCTCTAGGTGATAAATCCAAAGTGGCTCTTCTCTGATTCGTTCAGATAAACCAGGAAACAAGAAATGAGAATTCTCAATCATTCTTAATCCTTCTGAATGCAACAATCTTTCAGCAAAGTTATTCATACACATTTTTTCCCTAATAATCACACAGATTTACGTACCTAGCTACAGATATTGGTGTATTCACACAAATACTGACTACTCACACATTATCTACTTGTCAACAATACAAAAAAGAAAAATATGCATACATAGTCAAAAGTCACATATTGGCATTTCTATATTACTATGTTAAAGTAAATTGTAGCATGAAAACACAGTCCACTTTCAGTGCTGTTTTTAAAGCAGTTGAGAAAATACTTTGGAAGGTTTCTCTTGTCTGTATCACAACACTGTTAATAAGTGTTAAACAATGTAAGTCATAACATTAGCCATGAAGTTGGTTAATGCTCCAGTGTTCTTCAGCCATTTCAGGTTTTAGCTGGTTATTCGGTGCTTACTTTTAACTAGGTGAGCTGGTTAAAGCACATCTTTCCAACATTCACCATGACAGGGCAGTCCTTTTCCTTCTTTGTCCTAGGCCATTAACTGCTGGTATTGTGAAGGATGTCTAGGTTGTAGATACAATACTCATATTATGGTGTGAATAGCATTGTTCACTCTTTAAAGGAGTTTGATCAGAGAGCTCAGTTAATGCAAGTGAGCAACACACACTGCAATTCATGCTCTCTCTCTGTAAATGTGATGAGACAGGGGGAAAAATCGCTTCCTTTTAAATATGTGGATATGTAAAGTATGTATCTGAATCCACAAAAGATTTGATATATTCCAGTCATAATGGGCCGGAGGAGAATGCGAATAGGATGTGCAGGAGATGATCTCCTCTATATGCTGGATGAGAAAGGATGCATGAGCTTGCTAACCTCCAGTGATACCACTTATCAGCTCTCAATCCAATTTTGAATTGAACAACTGGAAGTACAGCGCTGAAGTGACTGCACTCACGTAATCAAGGAAGTGATTACTGACTTATGGCAATATCAACAGCTCAAAGTTTAATGTTCCTTGCAAACCCAGGAGCTTTTAGAAGTTTTTACTTGCCACTACGGAAATATTGGATTCTCGTAACAAATAGTTGCCACAGAGCAAAACCGCTAACCAATTTATATGCTCCACTCAATAGTATTACAGGTATGCTACACAGTTTAGTTCTCAGAAACCAAGAAAGTTTAGAGTCAAACATTTCTGGTCATCACAAACAAGAACCTGCCCTTACATGTTTTTGAGGCATTACCTTTTATTGTCCCTTGGTTCTATCACACAGTACTTATATATTGACATGGCTACTGTCCAAATCACATCACCTGGCTACACTCTTCAAGAGAGGCTCTCATCTCATACAAGAGGCTCTCTTCTCTTATTTATTGCACCATTTATCTATATACATTCTCTGCAGATTCACCAACCCATTCTCAGGCCGGAAGGGCTCAGATGCGTCCATTGCCATGGCTGCTGCCCCTTCTGGAGGTTAGGCTGTGTGGTGTGTACTGGAGTTCAGAGGTCAGAGTCAGTCCGGAGGCTTCGCAGGCCAACACCAGCTGCCGCAGAGCATCCAGGGCATCCATTTTAGCGCTGCGCAGCAGATCGCACTGACCCTGGGATAGGGAAGGAGAGGTATCATTTGTTTTGTGAGTGACAGGCACTGAGACTACTGAATACTGAAAGATTTCATCATTCAACCGCTGCAAAAACAACATGGAGAAAAAGGTCTACAAAGAATAATAATACAGTGCTAAAAGCCCCAGTGGCATTTAATCTGAGAAGATTAGGGGAATGAGTGAATGTAGGAAAAATGAGGAGCATGAACCTTTAGTACAGTGATGTTCCAGATAAAGCTCTCCACAGCTTTACTCAGCTTCCTCTCCTTCAGGTTCTCCTTCTCCCCCAGCTTGGCCAGATCCTCATGAAACACCATGCCTTAGAGAGGAGTACAATATACATTAATGCATGTAAATAATTATCACATTCAAACAGAAATACATTATTTATGGTGCAGGAACCAAGTTGACCAATAGTGGCCCGTGTCTATTTCTGCTTGGAAAACATGATATTTCTCTTGATGGAATCCTCTCTGGTTTGTGTCTCTTCTCTCAGCTGCCCTCTTGCCTCTCTCATTTTCTCTCATACCAGACCAGCAGTGTGGCGCTCATCCTGTTCCATTACAGTGTTTCATCCTCATAAGGACATAAGCACCATCATTCCACCTCCCTCTGGCTGGCAGCTTTTTTAAAGTCATTTGCACACAAGATTAAATAAAAAACTTAAGTTTGGCTTAATAAGAAATGTCACGCAATATGTGGAAGTGTGTGTAGAGAGAATGGTAGCTGGAGAAAAGGAGCTTTATGGAGTCCCAATATATATCTCCATCTGCTTATCCAGGATAAGCATTTCCCATGACAGAAGATGGCACAGTACTATCAAACTGATCTTGGTTTATAGTCTGTGCTTTACTTATAATTCTACTGCAATAACTACTAGATGTACACTCTGATGGCTGTATCTTCGTCATGGACAGTCTGATATAACCAAGATAAGCAGAGCAGATTTACCCTCCATTAACATACTCACCTTCCTTCTGCACCTGAGCGATCCGCTCCTGTACAGCATCCGCATTCTCTATTAGCTGTTTATTAGCTGAGATCATCTGTGAGGACACACACACAGGCAACATGACTTTTACAGAGGACATATACTCACTGCCACACATTGTAGACTTGTCTCAGACTAAGCAGAGACCCTGTTTGCCCTCTCCCACAGTGTAGATATTTATAACATGCAGCCCAGCCAGACAGCCAGGCCAAACTCCTGCCTGTTTCAGATGCACCACATGAACCTGAGTCAACAGTCCTTCTGGAAGAGAACAAAAGATGGATGCAAGCTAGGAGCACAAATGACCATCACTACGCCAGATGTAATCACACCACAACTGGATTCTAATCAGTGTGCTCCACAGATGAACGATTCACCAAATTTGGTAGAGAAAAAAAAAGATGAAACCATGAGTAAAAAAAGAACTCTGTTGAAACAGGTTTATAGTTTGTAGTGTTATGCCGAGCTGCTCTGCTGTGTCTGAACCTGTCTACACACAGAGATATAAACAGAGAGAAATAAAAGCATTGGGCTCATTAG
Organism: Pangasianodon hypophthalmus; assembly: GCF_027358585.1. Lineage (NCBI taxonomy): Eukaryota > Metazoa > Chordata > Actinopteri > Siluriformes > Pangasiidae > Pangasianodon > Pangasianodon hypophthalmus. The sequence goes on from NC_069714.1 coordinate 9,789,616, forward strand.
CAAGACAACTTCAGGTGGTTGCCCATGTGGAGCCAAGCATTAACGTTACCCTAAATAGCGCAGTGGCTCAGTACTGTTATGTTTGTGGGGACAAACAAGACAGCCCTCTCCAGCTCACTAACAGGAAACACCCGTGATGAGGGCTCCATATATTTGGTAACACTTTACATTACGTTTTCCTTAAGTGATATTATTTATTGCATAATGCGTTACAGTATTAACACTATAAGTGCTATAAGTAATATTAACGAATTAAGTAACTAACACGATAACATAACATAATAAACAAAATTATTCAAAATTGTTATCCACTGTTTATCCCATCGAGTAAAATTAAGTCCACTATTAATTTTTTTTGTCATTTACCATTCCTTGTGAGTACTGATACTGTGTTAAGTTTTAATATCTTCCATTTACAATATAGTAATCTAAATCTAACAACAGGTGATTGACTGTCTGTCAAATGACACTAGTGTCTTATTTTGACGCTTCAGGCCAAAGTGTTTTTATCCAGACTCACACAGCTGACTGATATTTATTCTTCAGGAAGCACTCAATATTCCCTCTGGGTATTTATGTAAATACAAAATTCATATAAAAACCTGAGAAGTTTAGCTTCCTCTTGTCCACAAAGAGTATCTATCTGAAGGCATGTTTGTGTATATATTAGGGATGTAACTGAACATGAATATATTATTCCAAATGAAAAGATCATGTGTTCTGAACAGAAGCAAACAGAGATAGACAGCTTGCCAGAAAGGTTCACAGGGCATCTGGTTGAGACTAGAGGTGTGCAGCTAGACTGGGATCCAGTGGGACACAACTAAAAAGTCACATTTTTTACTTTCATGCAGACAAGCAGTCAGACAAAAAGCTCAAAGGAGAAAGAAAGACCACATTCATTAACATGAACGTGATCGATGCATTTACAGCATGCATTCCTTTGTCCTTAGTAACTGCCTTAGTAACAGGGTCATAGTGGTTTATATTAGTCTGTTAGTTTGTTTATATTTTGTTTACAGTTCATTTGTGAATTCATTAGAAAATGATGCATGCAGTTACAAAACAAAAATAACAACTACTCGAGTGGGACTGAAAAAACAATTCGGGTTTAAATTTGAATACAAACGCAGATATGAATATTTGAATATTTGGAGCACTAAGATGCAGATACAGATAGTGGCATTGCTTGTGTATATTCTGTCTCCAGACATGAGTCAGGCTAAAGAGAGGCTCTGCCTTCCAAGATCTGTTTCTCCTTAAAATTGTTGCATTCGTATCTTAGGAAACAGTTTCAATGTAATCAATAAAACCGGGCATAACCCTTCAGTCTTTGCTGTGTCAATTACAGAGCTTTGAGGTCCTTCGAGTATATTTTTTCACAATAAATTATTGGGCATGTGAGTTATTCACCGTGTCATAGGCGTTAAGCAGCTTGCGTGTGGTGTCGTTCAGGTTTGCAAGTGGCTCCAGGCAGGGATAACCGTCTTTCAGGATCAGGCTGGCTCCTGGGGGACCGTCAGGGCCCTGCAGCCTTGTGGCTAAACTCTGCATGCACTGCTTCAGAGTGGACACTGGGGGGAGCCCACATTGCTCTTTGAATGCCACCGTAGCACTCTACAGTAAAGCAGAAATAATAAATAACTCATTGGTGATACTGTATGATTATTCACAAATACACACAAACAAACAAATGCAATAAAGCAAACATGAGCAAGAACACACCACTTTCATGTTTTCTATTTGCTTACAGTTATCTTTCCATATAAATAGTGTGGTGACCAATCATTGGACACTTCCTGTTAAATAGCTGGATATAATTAACTAATCTTACAAAAACATTGTTTTTGTCCTCTGTTGTTGTGTGATATAGTGACAGTTTATGAAAAGAAGCAGGGAGCAGTAATGCCAGTGCTTATTATTCAGTTATTAATATTAAAGAATATTATTTAGGAACTACTATGAATTATTCAGCAACTACAGGAAATGAGAGTGAATAATGTAAGCCTGGATGCCCACCTTGGTCCTGGGAATTTAAAGGATTATCTTAGCAAGTCTTTTGTTTTTCTCCTTTCTGAATTCCCTTCTTGTCCTACAGTATCCCAATCAACTGTTTTACACTGACTGGCTGACACCAGACACTTTATCTGAATGTAATCTAAATACAGCAACGGATAACAGAAAAACAGAGTAATCACAAATGTAATCATTGACTGAGTTTACATTGTACTGAAAAATCTACAGTTTTATCAGCTTTTATCAGTCTCTTTAGTTTTGTTGAGCTATTGTTGAGCTTACATCTTTTGAATGTGTTTAAGTTTTATATCACTTCTTCCTTCATTAGAATTTTCCACCTGGCAGTCATGTACCTTGTGTCATTATTACCATAACCACCTGTGGCACTGTGTGCCTTTGTGTGTGTGTGATAAGTGAAAGGTATTTATACACCTGGAATAATCCTACCCGCCTGCTTTCTCAGTACAGGCAGGTAACATCTCATTCCACAAAATACCTGACACACATCAGTGTATCAGGAAGGCAAGTCCTGGCTGCTCAACGTAGGAATGAATGGATGCTGAATGTGGTCCAACCTACACGTTTTTTAATAGACCCAAAGGCTTTAGCTGACAATTACATATAAACACAGGTTGTATTTAATGATGGATATATATACAGTATATATACAGTTGGTAACGGGTTTTTCAGATCGTCTTGGTTCTTGCTTCTCATTTGATTAGAATACATGGATATTTTTAATTCGCTAAATCAGAACAGATGGATCATATCATTTTTCCACCAACTTATTCTGCCCCTCAGATATATTTCTCCATATTACACTGGTACATGTAAACTGCAGAGTAAAATATATAGTGGTGTACAAGCGAATTTAGCACTGATCCTTCGATACAGTCTCTGAAAAATGAAACAATCAAATGTGTTACGTGAATCTACCAGTCACACTTACCAGTGCGTTCTCTCGCAGGTCAGTGGCCTCTCTGAGTGGAAGGCCAGCAGAGCGAAAGGTGTCGTCTAACACTTTAATGGCCGTGTTTCGGAGGGTGACATACTCCCTTCCTCGACGCACTCCTCGCTTCACAGATAGGCCCCGTCTTTGAGCCTTGCCTCCACCACGGCGGTTTGTGATAGCCACGTGCACAAACAAGCTGGCATGGGCTAAAGGCTCTCCCGCCAGCCCCAGCAGTGGCACATTCCTGTAGCCAGGCTGTAGACATTCAAAAGCGATGGTGTACTGGCCAATAAAGTCATCACCAATGTAGTCGTCATCCAGAACGACAAATCGCAGCAGTGCCAGTTCTGGCATGTTCACCTATGGAGTGAGGAGTTTAAAGCCCACACACATAATAAATAAAGAGAGCAGAAAACTCAACACATTAAAATATGCTTTTTTGGCATTTAAATTTTTTAAGGTCTAATTTGAATGTTACAATTAAAGTGATTTTGAAAAAAAGCACTCACATACACACAACTGTCGGCATAAATCCAAATACTAAGCACCAAAACACACATTTACTATTAAACATTTACTATGTATTAAACTAGATTTTTATCCAAACACTAAATTTTCACAGTTTGTGCACCATTTTAATGTCAGTGTCACAGTAAGTCACAGTAAGTTTAAACACATTATCAAACTGAGCTGCTCTACCAATAATGTATATCAATATCAGCCTATATTGCACCATTACTCCTAGTTTATTGTCAAGGCCAATATGATGTCAACCCTATTCATTTATTCATTAAAAAAATTTAGAGTACAAATGCTCAATCTGTGCAGCGTTCTTCTCATCAAACCTTTAAATCAATAGTCATGTTTGGGAAAAAAGATTGTGTGCATGATACACACACACATATACACAGAGAGAGAGAGAGAGAGAGAGAGAGAAAGGTAAGTCAAGGTTTTGCTCAATAATCACAATTGTTCATTTTTCAATTGTTCTTTAGCATTTTAAATAAAAAGAAATTCAAGCTTTTCTTCCATATTCTACATAATAAGCCTATTCCTAAAATATTTCCTGAATATACCCTAAAATGTAGAAATGTATTTGAATCAAAATAAAACTGCTCCTTAGTCACGTCAACTAAGTGTACCTTTGTAGATTCAGTAAGCCTGTTACACTTAAAATGAATGACTTAATATTTATAAATGTTAGATATTGGCCAATAAAAAACAATTATTGTGATAATTAAATAATAAAAGTGTACAGAGAGATGGGTATGATTAAGGTTTCATCACTCTCTATGATGAATGTGCGTAATGAAAAATCACGAAAGCAAACTGAGGAAGCAACAGTCAGCGATCATACCACACATGGTTTCTGAAGTGTGTGTGTGTGTGTGTGTGTGTGTGTGTGTAGAGCAGATCTCTTCTTGATAATTGTGAAGCAACAGTCACCAAAAGGCCATAGTTGCAATAAGATGCATTTAATGCTCAGTGCAGTCTGGTACAGAATCAGTGTGGGTCAGAATGAGTCTTATTTACACAGAGTTTGAATCCTCAAACATATGAGCATTCAGAGGCAAAGTAGCCTTGTTAAGTGGTCCAGGGACAGTTTCTCCTTATCTGCATTCCTTAATTACAAGCTGACTATGATCTGAAGGTGTAGTGTTAGCAGTAGCATTAGTTGGTGCTTCCATAATTGCAGATCTGAGAGAGCTGTATTGTCCATTTGCACCTACATCTGTGTCATTACTGAATCTAAAACCTTAATAGCAGGTCTTAGTCATTATCCTTATTATAGCTTTATAACACTGCATTAGCCATAATTACATGTATGTTATAAACTCCATTAACCTCATTATAGCTTGTAACATGCTTGTATAATTTGTCAAACACTTCACCACCAAAGTTCAACAAGATCAGAGTAGCCTTCTGGTCATTTTCACATGATTTCTTTTTGAGATCATACAAAAGCAAAAAAAAAAAAAAAAAAACATCTCCTCAGATCTCCTTAGTTAGAAGTGCAAAGTCCCTTTCAATGGCAACTACAGTACATCCTAACAGACACCATTCTTTGGGAGGAGCAAAGTCACACCTACTATAAACATATGTCACGAACCCCCTCTCTCTCAGCATGCCAAACACTGTTTTCATGTTGTGTTTTGTGTTCCTGCCATGTGATTATGTCTAGACATGATTTTTACTCTTGTTCGGCCTTGATTAGTTCTTCTGTTCATACACTGTTGTATCTTAGTCCCGGTGCGAAATTCTATCGTGCATTAGTGACAATTCGTTTTAAGCCCAAGCCTGTTTTCTAGTTCTGTGTTTTCAGTTTCCAGGTAATGACCCTAGCTTGTGTTTCATTGTTTTTTTGTTTTTTTTGAGGATGGATTATTCCCACGCATTACAGTATAAAATGTAATGCAATTTGATGCATAATTTCCTATGTTGGCAAACATTTTATTTTGGAAGATTACATTCCACATTCCTCATGGTCTCATGAGATTAGCTGGGTGAAACAGCAATATTAATTAAGAGTGCTTGAATGTGCATATAAGTAAAATGAAAAAAAAAAAGTGGTAAATGCACACGATTGCATAAATGCAAAAGCTATTTTGATACAGATCTAGTCTCACATATAGACTTTCCTAATGTGCGAACTCATATGCGGAAACTAGCATGCATAGCATGTATACATATACTATGTCATTTTCACTCATTTGCATGTGTGCTACCGTACAACCTTTTTAGCATTTTTTTGTAAAACTTCTAAAACATACACTCCTGTGACTCAAGGCCTTGATGAAAAAATATCAGTGGTCAGAACAATTTGTTCCCATTGTATAATGCGTTTGCACAAGACTTCTGCACATGTTCAAACTAGATTACAATCTCTGTTTTTAGAGCAAATCATGATTATCATGATTCATATGAAACTGGCTTACTTAGAGTTTGCACTAAAGGGAAAACTATGAAACATTTTATAATCACTGTGCGTAAATGACCATGGAACCATGGAGCTACTTCAAGCTCATTTCAACCTCCTGAGAGTTAATTAGATCAAACAGGTTGTTTATAGTGGTTGTCTAGTGAGAAACTGTTTTTATTATAGTCAGCGTGTATACATGTGCTCATTCTGTATTTGTTTCCATAACAATAATTTACAGTGAAAGTCCATAATCTTATCAATTTGATCAATTTGTTGAGGGCACAAGATCGGATGACTCCAGGCATCCTCTCCATGGAGATTTGGCTTCTAGTTTTGAGCTACACAAAGAGTCTGTCTTGTTTCAGACCTCAGAGTTGCATTGGCCCTCTGCCATAGTGTGGTACTCACTCAGATCTTCCTGAACTGTTTATGCAAAGTCCAGGCTAAGCAATAATATTTCTGTTATTGTCACATTTCAATAAGACATTACCTTAGCAATAGGCTATAGTAGCACTTTTTTGTGAAATGTTGTAAAAGCTAAGGTTGTGACATTTGTGGTGTCTCGTTATAGTGGTACATTGTGCATAAGATATTGGTGAAACATTTAAACATGGCAGTGTATGCAAAGATACAGTGACAGCAGTCAGTGCTACATTAAAGGAAAACCCTTAATATGTTTATAATGAAATATTTGTGAGATGCTTTGCAATTCTAGTGTTAATTTGTCAAGTAGTGCTATATTTTTGTCATCCCTATGAGAAGTTAGTGGTTGTGTGCTGCACTGAAGTCATGGGGTACATTACTAGCGCTGTTAAGTTGGCGTTTAAAAGGAGAAAAGATTCAAACATAAGAGATAATGGTGAAGCTTCGCTGTTCGCTCCAAAAAAACAGAAGAGCAAGAGCTTCTTTTCTCATTCACCATTTTCCAGTGATGTTGAAAGTCATATTACTGTGAAATCCAGCATAGAAGTAGTGGAGACAGCATGGAAAAACAAAGTTCCAGATTGCAATTACAACACAGTGGCACTGAGTTATGGCAGAGATACGGCTCGGCTAGTTGTCGATCTACGAGATGAAAATTAATATTCATGGATTTTTCTTTCCTTTAATGATATTAGTGTAGCTGGTAGCTACAAAGTTTTTGTTCGTGGTTGTGTGTAACATGATCCAGTTGATCATGTTCCAGGCATATTCACATAAAAGGCTTTAAAGCCATCTTCTACCATCATATTTCAAAATCATATTTAAAAATTTCAATCAGGTAAGCATTTTATAATGAATGTATCAATCAATATGGAAATGAACCAGTGAAATATATATATATAATTCTTCCCTGCTGTGTTTTGTCCTCCAGTAATTACAAGCCTGTCTGATTCTTAATCCCAATTAAAAACCCCATTTAAATAGCTTGACTGTTAAATCCATCTTGTCAGGCTGGTCTTTAAATATGTCTTATGGAATATATAACTGTTACTGTGAAAATCTGTGAAAACAAACTCTCTCTTACCTGAAACTCAAACGTCTCATCAAACAGCGGGTTATCCTGGTTCTGGGCTGCGGTGCGAGTTCTCTGCTCAGCACAGTCTGCTGGTATGCCATGCAGTTCTAGCACCACATAGGGGTCGATGACTTCACCTTTGGCCCCAGAACCCTGTGGTTTGGGCAGACTGTGAGCACTGATAACCTTCACCCTGAGAGTTTGCGGTGGTACACCAGGCACGCAGCCCTGTGACTGGGCACTGAAGTAGGAGACCTCATCTCGCATGACAGCTGGCCTCAGCACATATCCACAGCCTCCATTCTGTGCAAAGCGGCCTCGGCTTAGATCCAGCATGGCACCTGGTGTCTGCTGGTTGAGTGCCACCAGCTGAACACCTCCTTTCCAGTAGCCTTGTGGGTTGGGGTTGCTGGAGTCCAGCCGGACTGAGCTAGGTCGAACTCGAGTAAGACAGCGCTTAGTGAAGCTTACCAGCTCCTCGGGGCTTTCACTTGCCAGCCGGCCTGCTTCACCCTCTCCTAAAGAGCATAGGGACCAATAAGGAGAGTCTGGGAGACCTGGGGTGCTGGGTGTGGAGGGAGTGGAGGGAGGAGAGGCTTGTTGAGACTGCTGGGTGTTGGTACGGTGAGCATAGAAATTACGGCTACCAGTGCGAGCCACTGCAATCAGATCAGAAAGCTCTCGCCGCAGTCGAAGTCTCCTTGGCTGAGGGGGTGGTGGAACCACCAGAACAACCCCTAGGTCCTCCTCCCCAGGAATGGTCATTCGACGACCAGCCAGTGGACCTCCACCACCGATCTCCTCATCCTCCTCAGATACTTCTCCATCAGAGCCCTCCTCTTCTGGAGGCAGCTTCTTACCTACCAGCAGTACCCTTCCCTTTAACTGCTCAGGAGAGGGCAATGTGGTAGTGCGTCCCCCAGGAGTGACTGGCAAACATTCAGGCCTGTACAGTTTTGCTCCAAATACCTTCTTTAGGTGCAGTGCTAGAGTGTGCTGCTGACTGGGGGAACATCGCTGACACAAGTATAGTAGCAATGGGTACTGAGAGGTGAGAAAGGCATATTTGTTAATCACTTCCAGAGCACTGTGCAGTGTGACTAGGCTATGGTGTTGATGATGATGATGGTGGTGATGATGATGGTGCTTGGTGTCTGACTCATGATCAACCCCCAAAAGTGGTTCGCCATCAGGTCCATCTGTTACCCCAAGCTCCAAACATCGACACCCAGACTGTAATGCTCGTATCAGCCCTAACAGATCAGCCTTGCCATGCACCTGATCATCTAGCAGGTAGGAGCGGTAGGAGGTGCTGATGTAATAGTGGACCAAGGGCAAGGTCATGTCATGACATACATACTGGTGCTCAGGGTCAAACAGCTGGCACTCAGTTGACTGAAGGTAGTGGGTGAAGCCATCCAGGCCCAGGAGGCCTTTCTCGCGGCAAACTGCAGAGGGTTCAAAGCGCCGCAGGAGCTCTAGGCAGCCTTCAGTGGTGGCCAGCGGCAGCCCCTGCTCAGTCTCCAAGAAAAGTCGTAGGTCCTGTACATCTAGGCACTCCCGGTCTTTTGATAGCTGCACTAAAAGGAAGTAAACATCAGGCCGGGTGCACAGCTCACAGTAAGCCTCCTGAAATTCTTCAAGTGTCACATGAGATGTCAGCTTCTCTTTGCTACGTTGGATCTCCTTAAAGCGCAGACGCACCTAAACCATGAGTGTAGAGAGGGTAGAACTTTGTTCAGTTCTATAGTTCTATAGTCTACATGTTATAAACACAGTTGGAAGCTTAGTCAATAAAAAGAACACACCACATTAAACAATAGTAAGAGATGATATTTTTAAACATTATGGGAGGCATTTTACAGTTTAACAATGTTCAGTCTTAAACCCATAAGGGTTTGGAGGATCACGTAAATAAAACATCATGTGCAAACCAGGGCTTTTCTTTAAGAAAAGTTCCAAGAATGTAAGATTCTCTAAAGTTGCCTAACTGTCAAAGATTCTTTAGTGCAAAACTTAAAGCTTAAAAACATAGACTATCTTTGAACTATCTGTTTATCCATCTGTCTCTAAATTCAACCTCTACACAAATCCTGCACATACAGTAATGGCAAATTTCCATAGAAATATGACATGATCAAGCATATCCAAGATTGCCGTACAGTAATGAGTGCTGCAAATCACAGCCAGCAGCACAGACTCTACTCTTTTCTGCCCTCTCTGTTTGCCCTTTATTGCCTTTACTTGTCTTTTCTGTTGCCACATGAAGCAGATGCCTCCCACCCCCTGTCACAGAGACTTAGAGGCATGGTACTGTTGCTCTTGTCTGTCCTCCTTCTGTCCTCAGCTGTCAGCAACCCTCCCCTCCACACACACATAAACATGCAGCTGTGCAGCTGTTAAATTCCGCTCCCCCAGTCACTGTGAAGTGCAGCAGCCAGATTGAGTAGTGATGCAGAGACATGGGCCTTGGAATAACCACTGATCCTGAAAACTGCACCCATATAATTTGTTTTGTTTAAAACTATAAACGGTCCCCTACTTCTTTCAACCTCTACATTTTACTCTCACTTATTTAATGAGCACACTCATTAAAAACACCCTAATTTACAACTTTATCATTCATAAGTTCAATTAATAGTAACATGTGTACTCCTTTTACTACTATGTTGCAATCGATTTCAATACTGATAATGGCAAACGATCATATACTTGTACAGAGGTTTGACAAATCATGTCTGTCCTACCCAGCTGTCTCACCTTTGCCTCCTTAATTCCAGGGCATAGCCTGCAGATGGTAGCCACAGCTATGTCCTCGGACACAATCCCGTGCCCATCCTCATCTCCCAGGGCAAACTCTGCTGCCAGCCAATCCCTTCTCAACTTGCTTCCCACACTTCTCTCTCCTACTCCTCCATCTCCTCCACCTCCTCCGGCCAAGGCTCCAGGGTGGGACACCAAATACCGCAGGCCAGTCACCCAGATGTTTGCTACATCAGGCGACAGTGCCACCAGGTCCAGGGACTGATATTCATCTCCATGAATGATGGAGAAAGCAGCCTCTTCAGCCAGGTGGTCTGATGGGCCATTGTGGAGAAAGGTTTCAGTGCTTCTGCCTGTGCGGACCTCCCGGATAGAGGAAATGTCCAGTCGGGCACGGTCCGCGTCCTTTTTTGAAGGCTCCCAGCGCAGACAGGCTTGTTCGGGGTCCAGGGTGTAGAAACGGCAATAAATACGTGAGTTGGGGCGCACTTTTTTTAACTCACAGCCACCCTGCATAAAGGCCAAACAGTCAGCTGCACTGCTCACTTTCTTCTCTGATGGCATGCTGCTGAAAGAGACCGTTTTCTTGCGCCCACCGCCAACTTTGGTTACTGAGGGGTCCTACAGGGAAGATAGCATGATTCAGGTTCAGTTACAATTCTGGAGAAATGTCTTAACCAGAGATACACTGGTACACTGAAGGACATTGAAAGACATGGTGTCCAGGATTTTAAAAATATTCAGTTGAAAACATAATTGTGATTTTAGATGCCAAATTAATGTCATATATTGTAATATGTATGCAATACTACATAACGCAGACTATTGTACCACATTCTACTCCATTCCATCACATTCCACCCAATCCATATCTCATTAAATTTCATCCTAAGTCACTTTCATTTAAAAAATGAATTTATTTCAATTAACTAAAACTACATTCTAATGATTAGAGTTCACAAATAAGGACGTAAATGTTTCCACTTATAAGCTGTAATTGGAAGCAAACACAAGGTTGACTTACACATTTGCTTTGTAGAATAGTGTGGAACTCAATCAAGCTCCTTGTCACATCAGCACAGGACTTTACACCTCCCCACTAGCAGAGCTCGCCCTCCCCTGAGTATGAACTACTTCACTTACACTTCTGTATGAACGGTGTATAAAGCCAGTTTGGCTTTTTGCCAGTTGTATTCGTCTTTCATGCTCAATGTCTGTTGACCACTGCCCTCCTTACAACATTGATTTTGGATTCTGTATTGGTTTTTTATGTAATAAACCACCAGCAAACCTCAAACCGCTTACTACTGCTGTGTGTTATGCTTCTTCATTTCCTCTATGATAAATGTGCCCTATTTTCCCTCCATGCTCTCATACAGTACTGGCCCATTCTCCCTTCCACATCCTGAGGTTGTTGTACGGTCTTACTCTGATGAAAGAGTAGTGTGTGGAAATGTCAGCGTGGTTAGGGCAAATACAGAGTGTTGGTACAAAAAAACCTCCCTGTCCTCTCAGTTTTATCAACTATTTTTCTCTGCACTGCTCATATATGACTGTGCAGGACTGTTTCAGATTATATATTTGAATGTGCTAGATAGATTCCATTTATCATCAAATCATAATCTGCATAACTATGCAAAATGAGACAATTAAAATACAAAAGAACAATTACACAATATTATCTAGGTATCAATTTAAATTTAAAGCATATGTGCCACATTAAACAAGTTTATGACAAATAATAATACATTAAATTTACAATAATACAATAAAATAGCAACCTAAGGCTGACAAATGAGGTATGTGTTAAGTGATAAGATAAATAAGATATGCTTCTTTCACCTAGCTTCAGCAAACATATTATATAGTTGAAGTAGTTATCCCTATTATTGTCATTATGGGTCTATTACAACATTATTTATTTATACTGTTGTGTAGAAGCTGTATACTGTACCAGATGTTGCCCTTCAGCAGACAGGAGAAACTTTCTGGATACTTTTTTTAGTTTTAAACATAATCAAGCCTTTCAGGTCAAAACTAACAAGATAGCAGACTTTGGAAGAGAAACTGCAGATCCTCAGACTGTCATCTATCTCAGTCTGCCTGCCTCATTACAGGGCTGGCAGACGTCATTCTTTAAAAACTGCCTGTTGCTCTGGATCAGGACCCAGCAGATGAGCCAGAACCAACTGCTGAAAATCCAGGTCTGCAGAGACTTGGACCAAACAGCTGAAAGAAAGACGCCAGCAAGGTAAAGCAACTCAACCGTAAAGAGTAGGGCCAGCAACAATTACCATGTAGGGCTCTGGGGCTAGAGGCATTATTGCTGCTGGTACCAAGGACATTGAGGTGGGCACAGGAATGTGAGTAGGTCCATGCCCCTCTGCAACAGACACCAAATCAGTATTCTCCAGGAAATCCTGATGCCTTTAGCAAAGCTGTTAATCCACTGTGCTGGTTTATAAGGGCACCTACATATGAGACTTAATCTCTCTATGCTTGCTCCATTTTATTTCATTTTTTATTAACCATTTTGATATTTTTCTCTAGTTATTAAGCTCTTGCCATGGAGTCAGCACTAAGCACCATGTGAAAATTACAAGATATAACAAGTAGTAAGGAAGTGGTAGTAGTGGATAGGAAAATGTGTAAAGATGGTGTGTATTAAAAGTGGGCTGAAAGGTAGCTTACCTGATGCTCAAATTAGCAACAAAAATAGTGCCACGTTTACACTGAAAAATGGTTCTATAAATTACAGCGACAGCATGCCATAACCCCAACTAAATAAATATAGAAAGGATAAATAAGCCACCTGCACAGTAGAGTGGCACTGGGAGATGAAATGGGATTAAATATAGTCTCAATCTCCTCTCCAACTAATCAAAAAAAATACAAGGAGGGTGACGGAGGGAAGAGGAGATAATGGTCAGTACATGGGGAGAGACTGAGGAGTCAAACAGTACAGGATGCTGTTAGAAAGTAACAAATTGTGTGGGAAAAGAAAACAAAGGACTAAAACAACAAAGTGAGATTCAAGTTGATGCTCTGGGCCACTGGTTGTGAGAAACCATCTTTCATTTTTTTTTTTTAAATAACTGCTTAGACCCAGGTCCTTAGGAGTGTTCTGGGTTATCATCAATCATTAGAGAGCTATAGACTAAAATCAGATCAGCTCTTCTCTTATTTAAGCCCTCAGTGGGCCCTCCTTTTGTACCCGAAGATGAGGTTAATTCACACATCAAACGCAATAAGTTAAAGACATAACAATGGCTTTCAAACAGTCTGCTTCTGAAAACAGACAAATGCAGTCTGTATCATGGCAGAAGAGAACAGACTATACTGAAAAATGCAAGTGGTGGAGCCATTTTATGGCTATTTTTGGCACATTAATAAATCAACTATAAATCAATTGTCATGAAAGGTCATGCCTTTTGGTAGCCTATTGAGAGATCTATCTTCAGTATAAATTTGTGAGTAAACCAAGATCAAGAACAAAGAGAACGCAGAAACAGAAGCTGCAAAAGGAAACAGCACAGTAACAATATAATGCAATTATGCATTGATTATTCCATGTTCAAACAACTCAGCTTTGGGATAAATGGTCATTCGCCATTATAGGAACAATGCCGTTGAGACAATAAACCATGGCTCCCTATTGATCAAAGAACTCTATATTGTGTGCATATGCGTAGCTAAATACATTCCCCTCTTGGGCCATCAACTGATCTATAATGGCTATTGACTTTTCCATCTAATAGCTAAGGCATTAACCCACTTACCACTAGCCCACCCCTTCACCCACAACCAACATATTTCCACTCACACCAACACATGGTGCTGCATATAATCTGTTCCTCCACAGAGACTTGAATGAAGCTTAAATCCAGCTAATGACCGACCTCTGGAATTAGTACCACCTGTAGCATGGCAATCCACAGCTAATCTAAGTCAGACGCAGGAGCAATAATTCTATGGTGGCAGTGAACTTGGATTAGCCCACAATGAGTTTAGGTGCTCAACAATCCAACTGTCTGACAAATTTAAATACAAATGTCCTGCAATAATGAAAATGGGACCTAGTTTTGAACTCCTGAGGCTGAATTTATTAATACACAGCTTGATATGTCAGAAATAGAGGTGTGCTTGGGAACTGGGATCCCACAGGACCCACAGGACCCAACAAAAAAGCCTCTAAAATTAGCGGTTTTTATTCTCATGTGGGAGGGAGTGTGCAGTCAGATATGAAACACGCAGGACAACAAAAGGCCACGTTGATTAACATGGAAGTGTATCGGATTCAGTGCATTTAACATGTTCATTCATTCATCTTCAGTAACTGCTTTCTTGGTCAGGGTCTCTTTCATTTAAACTAAATCAACAAAGTTCTTTAGCAAATAGTGGTGGCGGGTACAAACAAAAATAGTAACTGCTGGAGTGGGAGGGATTGGTCAAACTTTCTGCAAGTGCGGGCAGCATTGGTCAGAATTCCTTCTGGAGCAGATGGGAGTAGGATTTAAAAAATAGCTACGCTCACACCTTTCAGTCACAAATGTGGACTGACTCAAAAAAGATGATTGTCACCAGACCACTCACATGTACAAAATGATTACACACAGTTCAAATCAGGAATGTGAACTGAATAAACTGCCTGCTTCTATACATTGAAAAATATATACTGCAAGACACTGAAGCACTCTCCAAATAACCTAGATCTTCAGTTACTTGATTCTAATTCGAAAAGTCAACGATGGAGCTTTTAGCACTCTGATCCCATACTGAGTCTTAAATTGCTTTATAATGAAGTAGTAGCTGTACAGCTTATCAGTACTTTAAAGCCAGTCTTTGAACTATGTGGAAGACATACTAATAAAATTAAGGACTTAACACAAAGTAATAGCACCACTGCCTCCATAAAACATATATACACATATCCAGTTTCTATCAATATACACTCACCATCCACTTTAATAAGAACATCTGTACAGCTGTTCATTTATGCATTTATCTAATCAGCCAATCATGTGGCAGCACAATGCATAAAACCATGCAGATAGAGGTTAAGAGCTTCAGTTAATGTTCACATCAATAAAAAAGACCAGGTGATTTTTTTTCTGATCTTCAACTGTCCAGTTTCGGTGAGTCTGTGCCCATGATAGCCTCCGATTTCTGTTCTTGCCTGACAGGAGTGGAAACTAATGTGGTCTTCTGCAGTTGTAGCCCATCCAACTTCAAGGTTCGATGTTCTGTGCATGTTGAGATGCTTTTCACCACGGTTGTAAAGAGTGTTTATTTGAGTTTCTATATCCTTCCTGGCAGCTTGAACCAATCTGGCCATTTTCCTCTGACCTCTCTTATCAGCAAGGCGTTTCCACCCAAAGAACTGTCGCTCACTAAGTGTTTTTTGTTTTTCACACCACTCTGTGTAAACTCTAGAGACTGTTGTGTGTGAAATTCTCAGGAGATCAGCAGTTTATGAACTACTCAAACCAGCGCATCTGGCGCCAACAACCATGCCACGATCGAAGTCACAGAGATCACACTTTTTCTTCCTTCTGATGTTTAATGTGAACATTAACTGAAGCTCTTGACCTGTATCTGCATGATCTTATGCATTATTTAATCAGCCAATCATGCTGCCATATGCTGCATGAATGTGCAGGTGTATAGGTGTTCCTAATAAAGTGGAGGGTGAGTGTATGCAGTTGTGTTATACAAAATTGAACAGGTATACAAACCAGTGGTGTACAGTCCTTGAAGATTATCTAGGGTTTCTATAAACAGAAGTAACAGTGTACCTATGTTGTTAATTCACGATGGTGGTAAGAAGATGGAGAAGACTTCACTAACTGTTTTCCTCCATTTTCATATGAGGGTAAAAAAAGTTTTCTTACATCAGAGTGCAGCACTATTTGCTGGCCATTTCCATAATAAGGATCCTCTTATCACAGCCCTGAATGCAGCCTACATAAGCTACAGAGATTCCACCAGCCTACACTGAGCTTCCACTCAGAAAACAATCGCCCACAGCACTGGGCGCTCTTCCAAGCAGTTCTCACTAAGGAGAGAGAGTACTCTAATGTGCTGCTCACTCCATCAACTGCTTACCAAGTCCCTATGCCAAGAGTTGACTTCTAAGCATTATTTACTTTCTTAAAAAATGATTCTGTCAGGCTTCTAGAGATTTCATAAGCTGCCAAAGTGCCTGGTCTTCCAGACAGATGAAAGAGTAAGTTAAGACAGGGTTTCTATTGTCCTTACACTCTACAAGAGGGTTGGAGGGCAGTGGAGCAGTGCTATCTTACTATAATATCAGTATTTCTCTGCTGGTTTCAGATCAGTTATTCCTCCGAGCAGCTTCACAGACCAGGCTGAGCATCAATGGTTAATTTTAAAGAGATAAGCAGTGGATCTATGGTTAAAGCTTGCAAAATGTTTGTCATTTCATGTGTACTGAAGGGATTTATTGTAATGTTTCTGCTCTACCTAACCACAAAAGCACTTCATGGTCTAATCAGGAACTGCAGAAATAGTGCCAATATTAACTCTGTGTTTATTAACAAAGACTGACATTATTTAATGTATTATTTACCATGACCTTCAGCATTAGTACATCATCAGTGACATTAACAAAGTAACTAACACTTGTATTATGTTTTTCTTTTAACAATAAACCAAATGAGCAAAAATAATCGTTAATATACATTAACCAATAATTATTATCACATCAATGAGTAAAATATAGCAATATGAACTAAATCCTTAATGATCATGTATTTTCAGAACTGAGGCTGAACAGCAAGGTTCAATATTTACACCTGGAGTTCAGTAGTTATCAGCATTTAGAAACATGTTGTAATTTAATTTTTGCTATTTATGTAGACTTATTTTAGTCATGGATTGAGTAAAGTTTAGTCAATGTAGGTATATATCATTAAGTTTTGAAAAAAAAAACAACAGTTAATAAAAATTAATAAAAATACAAGCGTTAACTTGCTTCTGCTATTACTTATTACTTACTTATATTACGTAATACACAACACAAAATTCCTACCATAATTAAAGGAAAGTTTCTACTATAAAAAGTCCTTCCTCTCTTCACTCAAACTGAGTATTCACTGAAAAAAAGGATACTTAATATGATTAGTACATGAGAATCTTTCCACCTTTGAATTATTATTTCAGAAAGCCTCACTATGACACATGTTGAATTTATTTAATTAATTTCATATCATTTGTATTTACGATGAATGTATGACACTACTACGTTTTTACAAATGCACACCCACTTCATTGCTACTTATCTTTACATTAGCAAAATGATTTTCATTACACTGCTCGTACAGAGTGATTCAACTGAGTTTTTCTAAATTTAATAGTCTGACGTGCAAGAAGTTTTCTGGAGGATTATGAGTTCAAAACATCTCATAGGGCATCACTGAATCCAGAGGCTTTGCCTTTCACTTTCCTGCCTTTGAAGGACCACAGGACACATCCTGGATTCTGCAGGGAACCTTTATCCACAGCAAGCATGCACTGAGGGAATCAGCATAATTACACTGAGTGAAGAAGCACTCTGATGCTCTACAAATCCCCTCTCACTCCGAGTGGTGCAAACAAAACAACAGTGGGTCACTCAGTAAGCAAAGACAGTCATGCTAGTAACAAACAAACTGCACACATCCCAATGCATTTAAGGATAAGATTCTCATTTGGAAATGTAAGAGAGAAAAAAATATCTAATTTAATTTATTTGGTGAGCTGTAAGCTGCAGCTGTGACAAAATGGCACAAATGGGGTCATAAACTCTCAAAAAAAGGTACCAAACTGTACCATTCCTTGTCACTGGGTGGTTACCTCAAGGGTACACCTTACGTACCTTTAGTATGCATCTTTTACCTAGAACAGTGCATATATTTTTCCTTTAAAGCTTTACGCTAAAATTAGGTCCAATTATGTACCTTAAATCTTTTTAAAAGGCACACTATATCCATCTTTCCAGGTGAAAGATAAACATTAAAGGTAAAAAAAGTTTAGGAAACCATCCCAGCAACAAGGAAAGGCACAGTTTACCCTTTTTTCTGAGAGGGTGCACTCTTCAGCATTCTTCATCAGGATGGGAAAATGGCTCAAATCTTTGAAACGATTGTATGAAAGAAAATATATGATATATAAAGAAAAAATTAAACCTGGGCCCTTTAAGTACACAGTGTACAACTAAATGTAAGATTGTTTGGGGTGACATTAACTTTGTTTAGCAGAACATTACTGCCAATTGGTCTATATTATTGCAAACAGAGTTCATCTAAGCTGCCTAGCAACCAGACATGAAGGGCACATGCCCAGGAAATAAAACATTAATGGCAGCATTTTCTATTATCTCAACAAAAAAGCCTTCCAGACCCTATTCACTGTATACCTGGGCCAAGATTTTATTTATTCAAGATTAGGTGACTCAGGTTGAAATAGATTGTAGAAAAGGCTGTAGCTTTTTTAGCAGGCATAGAGGTCCAAGGATTCCTTGTCTGAATTTACAGAGTACAGTGACTAAGCTCCATTCCACTGGGTGCCTCCAGCCCCAAGGAGTTGCTTTAAACAAAATGTTAATTAGCAAAGCTCTTTCCTGCCCTTGTGGTAATTACAGAAGGCAATACCACATGGGGAACCTGAGTTAGGATCAGGCATGGCATGGCACCTGCTTGCAGTCAGAGGAACTTTTGTCACACTCATCCTGTTTGGGAGATTTATTTGTTGGTGATATGCTCAGCTGGATGTAGGAGCATGTGTTTGGTGAAAATGCCAATGTCTATGGATCAGAGAAAGTGAAGCACTGGGTTCTTCACAGCATGCCAAACAAGACAGTGAGGCCAATAATGATGGGTGAGAGAAAAGATTTGAACTCTTTTAACTGGTAAATAGGCCTGAGGATTAAAGGGATTGCTCAGCACTCAGTGCATCATTGAAGAAGCTAAACCAGGAAGAATCAGGTCCACTTACACTTGCATTGCTACTGCAGCTGAACAACTCCACATTCACTATAGAACACATCAACAAGGGCTTCATTGGACCTGGTTAACTGCTTCGGCCAAATAAGTAAAGGGAAGTAAGTGGGGGGAAATCCTATGGCTACCTGGTATTTTACATTTTGTCCTTCATTTAAGGATGTGAGTACTGGTATAAGCTAAATACTAGTCAGAAACATTGGATTTAGCATGTTTTCCTGTCTGTGCCATTGACATATTCTGCCTCATGATCATATGTTATGTGGATACAACACAGACCTGAGACGTGAATCATGAATACCGGGTACAAATTGTCTTCATCACACTTCTGATGTTTTGCAGAACTTGGCAACAAAAACTTGAACGAAGTCAGCTTGGTGACTGTCATGATGTCAGTAACGGACCAGTACCAGCTACTGACTGATACACAAACTCTAATATTGGTAGCATATTAAAAATGAAAAATGTGCAATCAGTGCTTCCCGAGCTTAATTATAAATACATATGTGATGCTCAGAGTAAGAGGAAGTGTTTAAAGAAGCAATGTGTCATTTTCAGAGCCACCTGAAACTGCTTCTGCAATGAAAACACTAACAAGCCTTTCCCTTTTCCCAAACCAACCTAGTGATAATTTTGTTGATGAAAACTAAGACGAAAAATGTTCCTTGGAGATCTTTATTCCATGATGAAAAGCAAATGATAACTAGATAATTATTCACCTTTCTGCTCATTTCGAAAAAGGTGATAGTACAAAAGAACTAATTAAGTCATGTTGCACAATATGGCAGCTTTCACTCCGGACTTCTCTTCTTTCATCTTCATACGTACACTAACAGTTTTGGAGGAAGATCTTGTCTTGCTCCTGACTTGCTTGGTAACATTAACAACCTTTTCGATTATAGTAACTGCTAATATCAAACTAGCCAGCTAGAATTAGCATACTGAATGAACAAATTCACAGAAATCACTTTAATTTTATTAGGTGTATGCTTATTAGTTTAATATTATTAAAAGCATCCACTTCCGGTGCGCCTCCGTTTGCAAGGTGCGAATATACCTTGGGTGGGATTCTAGTCTATGGGGCAGTGACTCAAGCCCCAGTAATGCCAAGCTGCCACTGTTGGGTCCTTGAGCAAGGCCCTTAACCCTCTCTGCTCCAGGGGCGCTGTATCATGGCTGACTCTGCGCTCTGACCCCAGCTTCCTAACAAGCTGGGATATGCGAAGAAAAGAATTTCACTGTGCTGTAATGTATATGTGACAAATAATAATTCTTCTTCTTCTCATCCATTGCAGGGCATCATGCACACACTCATTCACACGTAGTTTAAATTTTTCAATGTTTTTGTCTCCTGAAATTGTTTCAGCCATTGCATAACATTCATTTGGTCAACACATATCAACGAAGGAGCAAGACTTTAGCAAGCCCATAATGTGCATTTGGTACAATGGTCTGGTGTTCCATTTAATAAGGAATTAAAACTTCTGCATTTTGAAAACTGAAAAGGAATATTTTGGGGACTTTTGATGAGGAAACTAACAAAACTAACTAATGACCAAAGCTAATAAAATCCATATGCATTGTGAGCTGCCTTTTAGGGAAACGGGCAAAGCTGATCAGTTCAGCTTCTAATCAGCTGCTACCAATCAAAGTTTATTATTGCTATAAAAAATATGGTTGGCATCTATGATATAAAGGTTTACTGTGACATACAGTAATTTTTAACAGTATCACTATTATATGATCACATTGCCCAGCCCTAAGCCAGAGGTAACAATGACAAGGCAAATCCTCCTGGGACAACATGAGAAAAACCTGAAGAGGAACCAGAATCAAAAGAAACCCATTCAAGTTTCTGTGACATGAGATAGCAGGATTATAAATCAAAATGATATACAGTTATATAGAGAGAAATCAAACAGTACTGCTGAAAGAACATGTGATGGAATGTTTGGTATGAGCATATTTTGAATATGATTCCTGGGATGAGCAAAGGAGGCTGTATTGAATATGTGTAGAATACATAAGAACCGGCTCCCAGATGGCGAAACGCCTACCTTGAAATTAATGCAAACATAGTGCACTTTTTCTTCATAGTCATTGTTACATTTCAAATCCCATGTGCCAGAGTTGAGAGCCAAAACAACAAAAAACTGTCTCACTGTCCAGTTATTTACAGACTACATGGCATATAGAGGCATAAAGTCTGTTGGAAAGTGATTAGAGATCACAGTGTTGTTTATGAAGAATTTTATGATTTCTGTCTGTTCTGACACCCTTGAAGTTTCACACAGAAGTTTATTTCTGCCTGATTTACACCATTTAGAGATAAGAGCCCAACAGGTGGATCATAAATCCGCTAAGATCCATAAGAATGAATAATACCACAACATTTTTTTGTAGCAGCTCATCTTTTTACAACAGTTTCTGACAGCTCCATAATGACTACTGAACTAAAACTGACCGCATTACAGAAGAAAAGGCAGTTAGAATCACCACTATAAACATGACAGCTGACTTGTGATTTAAACACAACGTTGTTAAATTGTCTTTAAAAAAATATTCTGTCCCTTCGTAGGGTCTGGGAACAACAGACAAATCTCGTGGACTAATGCAAGGTGCGCCAAGGGGTTCATATAATGTCTCTCAGAGTTGCCATGGGATTTTATATACTCAGCTGTACTAAAACCTGATCATGGATCATCACTCAAAACCAAGTGCCTGTGTTAACCTTTCGTGCCTTCAGTATACCAACTTTACACTTGATACACTCTAGTAAAGCACGCCAAGTGTAGTTTAGAAAAAAGACAACTTTAAATTTCCAATTTGTGGATACGCTTACAGCAGGAAAAGCAGCTGATCTTCCTCCCATGCAGAAAACACAGGGGACTTGGGCCTGACTCCCACACGCTAAGGCAAGGTCACATTGATTCCTGCTGCAAGCCAATTAATTCAGCATTGAACACAATATGGCACTTATGTATAAGGTGAAACTAACAAGTGATGTGAAATTGAACGTAAATCTAAATCCAAAATCTGATTTTAAAAATTCTGTGCGAGTACAAAACGGTCTAATTAATGTAGATTAATAAAAAGTGGTGAGGCTCCAAATCCCCTTATCCTACTTTTCCACAAGTGAGTAGAGAGAAAGAATGACAGATAAAGAGAGAGAAAAAATGAATAAGACAGAGAAGTAAAACCGAGGGATGGAGCAGGAGAAGTTAGATGCTATGAAGTTAGGTCATTAGACACGTACCCTAAGCAGAGCAATATGGGCCTACGAGCATAAAGCTTTTATCACAATTTATCTTTTATCTTTTGTGTATGCAGAAGGAAAAAACAAACAGTAAGCCATAAATAATCTGAGAGAGGAAGAGGAAGCAGTCACGAAGGATAGTGAGCATGGGGACAAGCGGAAGAGAGCAAAGGTCTCCCTGAGAGAGAGAGAGAGAGAGAGAGAGAGAGAGAGAGACAGACTGTGTGTGTGTGTGTGTGTGTGTGTGAGAGAGAGAGAGAGAGGGAGAGAGAGACAGGCCCAGAGGGAGTATGAGAGAACAGCTGAGGGAAGAATCAAAATGTGCTTGTATGTCCGTGTAATAACATTGTGGTAACATTAACCCACGAATCTGAGGAAAACAAACTTCACCACACCACCCCAACGGGGTTTTTAGACTTTTAGAACGCTGACCTAGTGAACTAGCATGATTATATTTTGATAGCGACTATGAAGCACTTCTGTAAATCGGTCTGGATAAGGGCATCTGATAAATGCTATAAATGTAAATATTTTGTTCATATAAATTATTTAATTAGAAACACTTAGGTTTTTACATTTTTTTTCTGAATGTATGAATGACTGCTTAAATGTACATAAGCAAGCATGTGTATTTCTATACATCTGTGTGTGTGTGTGTGTGTGTGTGTGTGTGTGTATGTATGTGTGTGTGTCCAGAGGCCCATAGAGAGCCTTGCCAGGCCAGAGTTGGCCTCAATGGGACAGCATGGAGAATTCACACACTCCAGTGGGGGCTGAAATGCCAACAACATGACTCAGCATTCACACAGGACCGACACACTACGTGCCATCAGCAGCCTTCGCCAGACCTGTGGGAGCTGCTGCGGAAATTCGCCCAAATGAAGTGAACGATCACATCTACCCTCCTGCTGTGAGACGAAATTACATTAAACAAACAAGGAAGCCATTACAACTCTCCAGTCAGCCAACACACGAAATAATCCACTTTATAAAAATATGACAGTGGGCTGGGAGGCTGAGTTGACGTCTTAGCTCCTTCAAGTTATTCTGTATACTGAGCAAATACGCAAGCAAAATCAAGCGAGTCTTAAATAATAAAGCACGGCATTATTTGATACACCCATACCACACCTGCGCAGAAGAATAAAAGAGGGAGAACAAAGCAAAGCCAGTAGGTCCCAGCACTGACTGATATGCAGATAAAGACATACAGGTGGAAAGGTGGAGAGAGGGATCAGCAGGGATGGAGAGAGCAGAGAGACATTATGATGCCAGTGTATTCTCCCTGTGGTAAAAATCAGGAGCGTAGTAAAAGGCAGAGAGAGGAGGTTAGTGTGGTGCACACTGGGATTGAGAGATTTAACAAAAGTGTGACCGTTAATCTGAGGAATTTTTATAGTTGTACTCTTAAAAGTATTTTTACTGGTTCTGTTATTTATTTAAAATGTACTAAATGAAAGGCACAAGAGCAGTCACCTATCAGATCGTCGGCTCTGATCTCCCTCTAAAGATGAACACAAAAACACACTCACCTACACTCAAAATCATAGGTGACCTGAATTACCAGGATAGCAAACCTCATTATTCCTTTATATTCCAGTCTTATGCTGATGTCTATGTGTTCACTTTATAGAGCCGCAAAATCTTTATGCAAGTACTCTTACAAGTACACAAATCTATACTTGCAAAGCAGAACACTGACTGTCAAGTATACTTACATTTTACTTTTGGTATATTAACACGTCTTAATTTGCTTGCACTGAGGTACTCTAGTGTAATGAATAAACAATTAGTTAGGCTTTTGATGTGAACAGGGTTAAATCTATTATTAAATAACGTTCAGAATACGTCTTAACTAGCATTTTAAATTATATTTGGAGAAGAAAGTTTGAATCCCGTTTACTCAAATTCATGCTGAAGCTAGTTATATAGTTAACTGTGGTTCTGTGAACCCGGTTAACTCATAGGTGTGGTGAGAATCACCTGGATACCTTCCTGTGTGCATGCACACGCATGCTGAGAGCTTCAATAAAGTCAAATAGCAATGTATGACACATTAGTATTTGCAAGAACCTTGACGCCAAGTCAGCACTAGTACCGTAACTAGCATTTAATTTCACATGTCCTAACAGCCATGGGCAGTAATAATCATCTGGATGATGTCAACAGTGTCATGAGAAACAGGACGTTAGGACTAGTCATCAAGGTGCTCAGAGATGACATGGAGAAACTTCCTGGAACACCGCACCTCCTAATGATGTCCGTGAAGAAGAAACACTTCCTGTAAAGTGGCATGACAGATTTTATATGTATCCTGTGACACACCTAATGGGTTAGTTTTGTGTTTGATTGAGGTATTTTAATGTCTCAGCCTGATGTTTTGCCATTAATACTTTTGTGCCTCGGGGTGGCAGATAACATCAGAAGACTGCAGATGCAATCCTGCAATCCTACAATCAGCCCCTTTTCCCTCTCTAGTGCATATACTAATGACGCAGCCACATACATTCAGCCCAAGATATATATAAATGTAACTGAATATAATGGTTTGCTTATAAAATATGGTTCACTGAATTAAAAATATTATTATGCATGGGTCAACTATGTCTGTGTGTGTACATGTGTGTGTGTGTGTGTGTGAGTGAAAGTATGCTGTGCGTGAGAAGTGGTACCCAGCTGAGAGAATACACAAATGCAACCAGACACCCCCACACACGCACATACACACACACACACACACACAATACATTATTATTATGACTGTACCCATTTTTTGTGTGCAAGGACACTAGGGTGAATGTCATACTGGGAAAAAAATCTAAACACAAACCATGTTGTGTATGTTTGTCCCTCTTGACAGTAAAAGAAAGCTCTTACGAAATATAATCTGCTTATGCAACATACAGGAGACCCAGCTACTGGCCTGCCTCCCTTACTGCCGCTCTCTCTCCTCCAGGAAATGACCTCTAATGTAAAAATCACACACAGGTTAACATATGAGTAGGCACATACAATGAAATCCATTAACAAAAGAGGCATGTACCCCATTTACACACACAATGAACAAACAAACACACACACAAACCCCTAGAGTCACACTCTGTAATACAAAAAAACAAGTATGTACACATACTGCATGTGAAGTTGAAATGCATTGAAATGCAACAGACATTTTGATTAATTATCCCATTTCACAAACATGAATAGTGATTATATCATATTGCAATATATTCACAAACCTTTGCTTAAACACCCCATATGTCCAGTGTTCACATAATCAATCAAAAAGACACAAACACACAATGACGCTATACTAAACACTCCCATTACCACACACTCTAAAATGAGCATCCTTGGAAACAAATACAAATAAAGTGTAATTACATTTTGTTTACAGAAACCACTCAGCCTTATACACACACACACACAAGCCTACAGTGTACATGTTTAAAACACTGCTGTCCATGTCACTATAGATTCATCACTGTATCCCTACAAGTGCAGACTTGTACATTTGCTGACGCACAACCTCAAACTCTCATTCCCACATAGCGACATACTCTTTGATGCACTCAAACACCCACACACTCCAAACACACACACACACACACAGACCAATCGTGAGGAAACCAGAAGATGTTCTCAGGATGCATTTAATAAGAAGCCATTCTTAAACAAAAGCCATTAAAATGCAGTATATATGCACTTTCTCACACCCACAGTATGAACACTCACAGATATCCAAGTACTAACCAGGCCTGACTCTGCTTAGGGATCAGTCAAGATTGGGCGTTCTCAGAGTGGTGTGGACATAAGATGGACATGTGCTGCCACTGAGGGCTTGGTTTATAGACTAGTTGTGTGTCTGTGTGTATACAGTATATGTGCATATGTGTGTGCTCATATGTCTGGGGCTCAGGGAACAACGTGGGAACTGTGAAGCAACCCTGTATTGAGTTCCCAGATAATAGGCTTTATTTTTGTGCAGACTTAGTGTAAGTTAATGGTATAATTCCAGCATAAACATTTTTTCCTACCTGCAGTCAGAAATGATCAGCAATGTCAAGGCCTGCAGGGCCACTTTAGACCAAAATGCACTTGTATTAACACCTACAGAAAAGCCCTTTTGGCACAAAAGCAATAGCTAAAGGGTATATTTCTGACTTGAAGTGAAGGATTAGACATCCTGCCCCATTTCTTACAACCCTGTTTTGTGGATGTTCACTATTTAAGTCACCCTACCCTACAGTATTAAATAAATACAACTGACACAGACATGAATGGTCTTTTCTGTAACAAACAAAAACAGACACATATGTGAGAGAACTCCCAGAAAAGTGCCTGAGACAGAAAACACATATGCTGTATATTTCTACCAGTAAAATATCACCATTAAATCTTAAGTAATAACTGACCGCATAGTAGAGGATCCCACGGGATCCAACAAAACAAATCACAGCAGCTGGTGGTTTTCACTTTCATGTGAGGGGGAGTGGGATGAATCTTATGGGAAAAAGAAAGGCCATGTTAATTAACACAGAAGCATACTGGGCACAGTGAGTTCCCTGAGCAGTGTTAGGTGATGAGTTAGCCACTTTCGTTCATTTCATTCATTCAGGGTTGTTGTGATTTAAATTACTAATTCCTTAATAGTGGGCAAGATTGGTCAAACATTCTATGTGAGGAGGCAGGATTAGTCAAAGGCTCTACAGGATTGAGTGGGATTTGACAAACAGTCTACTGAAGCATGTGGGTTTGGTCAAACATTCTATGTGAAAAGGTGGGATTGATCAAATGCTCTACAGCTGCAGGAGGGATTGGTTCTATAGAAGCGGGTGGGAATAGTCAAACGTCCTACAGGAGGTCGGTGAAACATTCTGTGAGAGAAGGCAGAACTGGTCACACATTCTATGTAAATCCTGCCCTCTCCCAGAATCTTCAACCAATCGAACCAGCTCCTGTAGAAAGTTTGACCAATCCTGCCCTCTCCCGCGTAATCTCTGACCAATCCAACAAGCTCCTGTAGAACTTTTGATCAATCCAACCAGATGTTTGGTCAAATGTTCTATGTGAGTGGGTGGCATTGGTCAAACTTTCTTATTTTGGTGCTTGTTGGTTACACTACAACAACAACTCCACACATGGACATGGACTAAAAACTTGCTATTACTGGCACGATTACAGAGTGATAACATCTCATACACACACACACAAACACACACACACACACACACTCCATGTCTATCACAAACTCTCACTCATAAACATACATACAGTACACAGTTTAATAATATAAATGCATGTACAAGAGTGCGCATGGAAAAAAGTTTGGAGCTTTTTCCTTTCTGCTGTTACCTCTTAACAGCAGAAACATCTATAGCAACCATTTCACATATGTTTTTTCTCTGTACGAGCCCTGTAAAGCTTCATTGCCATGTGTGTGACAGTGAAGGTAAATCATCGTCCTCTCTGTCCTGTTTGTCCCATCACTTACTGCGCCAGTGTAAGGTCATCGCCATATAGGCTGCCACGATGACAGCTCAGGAGAGCATGATTAGCTACTGTGCCACTGTCCCCGTGGTGAGACTCTTATCAAATACAACAAAACCCATATCAGTACTAAAATGTTTTGTGGCAGATTTGATGGTTGACTGGAGTCTGTTGTTTGGCGGAAATATTTAATGCATTGGAAATAGTTATTAGTCACATGCTTCATTTGCAAGTGGGTACGTCTGAAAGATCTTAGGCTTTGTTCATGATCAGCATATTCTGCCAAAAGATACTCTGACACACACATGCACACTGCACATAAAACCCTAATCACACACACATATGTACAATACACCCCTAATCACATACACATATGCACATTAAACCTCTAATTGACTGCAGAAACAGTATAAACCCCAGAAAATGCTCTGATTTTACATGGTAAATGTGGCGTGTAGACAGGTTGTAGCATTGTCTGTAATCTGAAAGGCACCATTGCATTACCAAAAGTAGAAGCAATTCCTACAAAGCAATAAAGCTGCCATTCACCTGAATGGGCTTTGTTTCCTCCTTCCCATCGTTCGCCGGCAGCTCCAGACCTTCTCACATCCTTGCCCAGAAAGACCTACACGCTTACCATAAACCTTTCCATCAGATCTTCCTGCTATAAAACCCCTATAGCATGAGGCTCACTTCTCCTTTCTGACACACCGCTCCCAGCCTCAAAAGCAGAACTGCTTATGGATTTATTGTACCAAACTATAAATGGTTATTTTACTTGATATAAAACATTTTAGTTGGGACTGTCAAAGAATAAGCTTAAAGGTCACATGCAGAACTTTGGGAACTGGATCCAGGCACTACACAAGACCAGCAGACCATCTATTAAGCAGGGCTACAATGGTATGAGGGCAGAAATCTTGTCACAGCACAGCTCAATCTTTCAATGGGATGGTGGAAACAGTGCTCACACTATACGAGTGCTTTATAATGGAGGTGTACATGCTGTGAGAAGTTAAATATCAGTGACATTACTAATAACCCTTACAAAAAAAAACTATTTACAAGCAGGCAGCGCTCAGCTCTGATTATTTGTGCAATTGTATGAGCTAAAACATCACAGAAGAGGAGAAACACACATTGGTGTTGCTGGCACTGTTCAGTTAGTGCAAATTCTATCGCCTTTTTTTTTGGGCCATTATCACTCAAAGTCAATTTGTCAGTGGATTCAATATCATTAACATTCACATGGAAAAACAACGATTTGCTCCCATGTGGTGCAACAGAAAAGCGTTCGTCACAGCCATCCATGTCCAGGAGTCCAAGAGAGCAGAAATGGCCATGATAGATGGTTAGGATGTCACTACTCCCTTCTTGTCGACTGGAGCATCATACATACATTAATATTTTCCTCTGAGTCTGTTTAGCTGCCATGTGATGTACCATGAGGAGCAGTACGAAAAAAAATGTAGTAGCTAGCTTCATGTGTTTCTCAGGACATATGTGTTGCCCTCTCCTTCCCAGGGTAGTAGCTGTCATATGAAATGGGAGAGCTAATTAATGGGCAATGGCAATAGCTAAAACGGGGGTTAAAAAAAAAAACAAAACAGCAGAAATATGAAAGCCAGTCACTCATGCGCAGTACACGAATAAGGCTACTGAGTAACACCACAATAGCAAATGATAGCAAAATCAAAAATCGGCAAATCCGATTAAATCTGCTGATCTCAGAAATCCAGTATGTGTTAAACACATTTTCTGGCATCGTTTACTCTACAAATGCTATTGAATTCATACACGATTGAACACACTAATATTTTATAGTGTAATATTAAGTTCACACTAGCAAGAAATGGCAGGAGAACATTCATTTCCTGTGTGCGTATGTGATACAGACCCATGATTTCAGCAAAGACTGGCATATAATGTAAATCAAACAACCAATTTTCAAACCAATTTTCACCCACAAATATTACTGTGCATTGTTTAGCTTAAAAAGCATTTACATTTTGGCTATTACTGTTTCTCATCGGGAAAAAAAAAAGAATTTAAAAAAGCGTCACTTGCTGGTGTGACTGTAGGGTCAGCCAAGCTATAAGAGTGCATCAATCCCTCTATTTCCATTATCAAAGCTCTGAGTATTGATCACTGTATGAATACTCACATCCTTCTACATAACCATATCAAATCTCAGCAAGCTTATGTTCCCAAGTTATGCTCAACATCAGAGGCACAATGAAGACTTGAATTCTTTATAAACAAAATCTGTATTGTGTCTTCCAACATCACAAGTGTTCACAGCATCAAACAATGAATCATAAAATCATGAATAGGATATAGAGTAAATCCAATCTAAAAGTGATCCCGAGTTTTAGGGCTGTGCAGGCCCAATACACAAATCATTGCACTCCTGCAAACTCTCAGTCTTACTTATATAAACGCATTCAGCTTTTACAGCCAACACAGTGTTCACTTTTGGGCCAATATCTCAATATCTCAGTAATTCATATTGCTGATTTAGAGATGCACAGCACCAACCCCAAGTGGCCACACTCATGCCTAATTAAGTGCTTTCCCTCCTCTCACATACAAATAATGCAGTTCAAAGCTGAAGGGCATGATAATTAGCTGATGACTTCAGATGGGGTGTATTAATGAGGAAAAACACTGCTCTGTGTGGGCCTGGAGTTGAGTACTCGTGTATCAAATATATAAAAGTAAAAAGTTACATGGAATACAATGGTTTACAAGTAAACGCTCAAATATCTTGAAAACGAAAAATCTTGAACTAATTGTGAACATTTTTGCGTTGTGTGTTTCACATACTAATGCCTTAAATACTTTACTTTAAAACCTTTAATAGTTTTTTCCTTTGCTGTCTCATCTGATCTTCAGGCAGGTGCCCACAATCCTGAAGCTGCTGACGAAAAATGAACCACAGGAAAACAAAGCAGCATGTGTAGAAGAATGCAAGTGAAGACTTACACCCATATGTGAGAAAGAACTGGACTCTAAACAGTTCTATATAAGGCAGCGATGCTGTTGAAGAGGTCTGAAACATATACAAGGAATAAAACAGGATAGGATATGCTGTTAATCAACCATCAGGAAATATTCAACAACAGGGTGGTGTGATGCGACCTGATGTGAGTGAAGGTGATTATTTTCTTATAACAGCATGTGCCAAAATGGTTTCTTCCTCTTATACCACAGTAATTCGCCAATGATTACACTTTTTAACTTATTAAAAAAGTCATGCTTTTTATCCATTTATAGTTAGATATAATGTTGTGGAACATCTAAGACTTGCATTACAGCAGCTATAAACAATCATTCCCTATTCGATCTCTCTTTTTTTCCATTTCTTGAAGATAACAATACAAAACAACGCAGCTTGTCATGTTACCGAGACACCGGAAAGCTCAAACTGCTCTGTCATGAAGACTCTCCTGTTAAACCAACTTCTAAACTCTCTTCTAAAAACTTCACCATATCATCAATTAAGAGGGTTTTTTTTTTTTTTGAAAAAAGGCCATTTTTATTCCATTTATTATTAGTCTTAGATTATGATGAACAGCCACTATACAAGTCCCTGTGAATTAGCTACTACTATTGACAGGATAATGTATTATAGTAAACATATTAATATAAACCTATGTGTTGCCTTACAGTCTGCATTACTGTCAGAGCCACTGTTATAGAAAATAAATCATCATAAAATCAATAAAACATCGAGAATTCAACAGCACTGAATATACATGTGCATGCAGAGAGTGACATTAATCAAAATGAAAGAGAAAATATGTACTAGATTATGTATTAGTACCTAAAATAAATGGATACGGAATAGTAATATGACTCTCACCTCCCTGATGCAGGAATGTTTTGGCTTTCCCTATCTCTGCTTACCTCTCACACACACACACATTTGCACGTGGGGGCATGCAAAGGCGCAAAGTCACGCATACACACATGCTGTTGGAGGCAGACCCACATGGTGAGGTAATGAGGGCTTGAGCTCAAGTCTGCAGGAGACTAACTTTCATCTGTGCAGTGGGGTAATGGTTGCCTTGGCAACGGGGGCTACCACACTTAGAATCCCAGATGCTCCAATTCACCTTGTGAACCACACACAACTTACTTTCAATCAAAATGTTTATAAATCCACAATGTGGCTTCAACAAACTGTCAAAATGTCCAAATGCCTAACAACTACAGCTGGCATACTCATCACCCTGAAGGTTTTATAGGCTCAAGAGTACAAGTTAAGTGACACTTTGCAATTACCGCAAATGTCCTGCAATCATAACACACATCTACTGTATATATAAGCACTACTGGTCATCCTCATAAAAGCTCTTGCAAACTCATTATCATCCAACAAGAGTCATAGCACTCAGAAAAGAATGTACTCAATTTAATGAGGCATTAAATTGTCTGAACATTTTCAGGTTGACCAACGGTTGTTTTCCACATTTCTTAGCAATTGCATCAGAGAATATCACTACAAAGCCACTAAGTAATAAAAAGTGCTTTGATTATCCTTAATCTGTAAACGGAAGCACCTTTTTACTTTCAGTGATGTTCATTTCTTTGATTTTGGTGTACTGCCGCACAGAACTGGTGTACTGGTGTATAGCCACACAGAACGCATTGAAAAAGGTTTTCAAAGGTTGAAAATATTTGAGCTTTCGATGACCCTGAACATGGATCTCTCTGATTTGTGCCAGCCAGAGCTCAGCAATGGATGTGGCACACAATAGATAGATCCTCAGGCAGAATTATCTACAGTTCTTCAATAATCATTTACATCTGTGCATCCAATTAAAGAGAATACATCTGAAACCTCTGTGAATAACGTGAAATCTCATTCACAACCCTCCACCACGGCAGAAAATAGTTTTGGCAAATATGCATCTATAACTGTCTGTCTAAGATTGACATAACTGAAATACTTAAGGCTGACCAAGAACTTTGATCCATCTAAACTGTAGATTTCCGAGTAAAAACTCTTGTCACTTGAATGGAACCCTCAAGGGTACATCTTTTATGGCTCTTGTATCTTCAGTACTTTGCAGGCCTACATTTAAACTCATTTAAAGCAGAAAATTGATGCTTACAGACCTTGTACATTACATACATTGTACACTTGAAGATATTTAATTTGTTTGTACCTTGTGGCTATATAGCACCACGTACACTGTGATATAGCAAAAGACAACTGCGAAGTGACAGCTATAGCATAACAACCAGTTATTTTTTTTCTTCTCCCTTTTCCATTAAAACACTCACTCCCTACCCATAATTCCTCTCAGTTGCTGCCCCGCCATGCAGGCATCCAATCACCTGGATCCTGCTCTGGTGTGAAGGTCAACTGACCGCCTTATTATGAGAGGAGGTAAGCTTCTCTGCTGGAGTGTGAAACTGGCAAGAAAAGCAATCCTGGCTCACCTGAGCTGATCTGACCATGGACTAGAGAAGCAGAGCAGATGAAGGATCCTGTGCTCAGAGTGATGGAAGTGGAGAGGTGATGAAAAGAAAACAGCTGTGAGGCTTATTTGGCAGGCGGCTGCCTGCCATAAAAGAGTGATGACAGAGAGGAAAGAATCAGCGCTGATGAAGAAAAATGAATGATCCAGACAGCAGCAGATAAGGAGAACTGGAGCGATGAGGAGTCCGTCCAAGAGTGACAGTGATGTAAGAGGATGAGAAGAAAGGTTCAAAAGGTTCTTGTCATGACAGTGGAGTTACCTTTAGAACAGGAATGAGAAAGCTATTTTTTCCTTTGTGTTTTGGGAACTCATCCACATGCACATGGTGTCTCTGGTCACTGAAGAGGAATTTTCTGGTGTGGCGAAAGGGGAAAAATGTACGTTTTTTGAAAACACTTATGTCACAGCATCAGCCTGCACATGACTATTGTGGTTTTGCATGTGTTATGAATGTGCTAGGACTCTTCTACCACGAGTACTGACCTGGTTGTTAGTTTGTGGTCTACAATTTCTTATTTGGTAGCATGTTTGCAATCCAGAATGTCATTCACGTGTAACCTTAAGCAGCAGTTCCACCTCACTGGCAGTCCAAACATATGAATCCTTGTGTTTGTCAATTTTTGGACATGTTGGTGCACGTTGGCGGACAATTTTTGTGTTTGTCAATTTTTGGACATGTTGGTGCTTTTCTGCATTTTGCCATCTCTACACATGCTCTTAACATTATTCTTGGGGACTTTATGACACACTGTCACTGAGCTGCCATGCACATGTCAGCATTTTCAAATCATTTTCTTGTGGACTGAGTTTCAAAAACACTACTGGTGTGGTCTTGGCTTGTGCAATAAAAGAGTTTAATCATTCCTATACAGTTTTTACTGCATGATGTCCAGTGACCTGCCAAGCTTTCTGCATAGGAGTTATTATATTATTTATTTAATAATAGGAGTTCTTTAATATAGGAGTTATTTAATATTGGAGTACCCTTGTACGATTTGCCACTCAGTGGAAAAATATGTGAAAAGAACTCAAACCCCTAAAAACAGGATATCAGCTAATAGACGTATGACATCTGGAATGATTGACAGTGTTTTAACTCTCCAATATTAGCCGACACCACCTGGAAGCCCCGCCCTCTTCCCTCATCTAACGTGCGCTTTATTAAACACACATGCACATTTGCTTTCTGTCAAGCTCTGCATTCGTTAGTGTGAAATTTATCAATGTGTTACACTTAGTTAACACTTAGCTTAACTTATAGTTAACACATGTTAACAATATTTGTTAGGCGACCAAAATAATCACCTGAAAATCCACCATCCTGCTGGGTTTTTGTAATTGGCTCTGCCAGCTCCCAACTGTGCAGCTGGTAATAGCATTATTACACCCCATACTCTCTTTAAACCTGAAATGGTGGAAAGGCTTGTTTTCCTGTTGGGTCTGGATGACTAATAGCAATTTTTTAACGCTAAATCGTGAGCAGGAAAAAATCACTATTGCACAAGCCTAGTGTTGGCAAGAATCTTTTAATAAAATGGAGGGCTCAAAAAAAACGCTTTCAAAAATATCCGTACACATGTGAATGAGCCCTTAGAGATCACACTGTACAGGTAACTCAAAGGGCACACAATCTAAATGCTTTTCCAAAGACAACTGCTTTCAAGCAGGACACTGAAATTGGTACTGAGCATCAAAGCTGGTTTAAATGGTGTTTTTAGAGGTGGGTGACTTTTAGAGGTGGGTTTAGAGTGTCGATGATTAAAAGCCACGGGCTAATAGGCAGCATTTTACGGTATCTCCTGAGAGCTTCCATGCTCTGTTGCACATGTGATGCGTTGCATTACCCACTGAAGGTGGATTGTGCATGCAAATGACACAGAGCGGAGCAAAAGGGATGCAGCACATGATGGCAGTGCACCATGGAGACGACTGATCTCACACACACACACACACACACGAACACAAATCCTCCACACGCTACTGAAAGGCTATCTGTAGCACATTCAGGCTCAGACATGTAAAAGCTGCCTTCGTAATCAAACTGGCAGGTATAAGATGTCTAGGCAGAAAGAAAGAACCAAGTACAATGGGGGAGGACAGAAAAAGTGAAACTTTATCTTTCCTGATATTCTGTATCCTAATCCTAAAACCTTGGGAGACATTTTGATATCCTCAGAACAAAAAAGACTGAACTGAATAACATGTGGGTGGGTGGATAATACAAAAGTGAAAAAATGAGCGCGAGGCATAAAGGCGACAGAGAGAATAAAACAGAGAAGAGGTATGACAGGTTAATAAAAGCAGTAACCACAACAAGGCAGACAAAGGACACATGAAAGCAGGGAAGAAGCACTGGCTGGAGATATAGATTGAGAATAAAAAGGTGTCAGAAGGTGAAAGAGAGAAAAGCAGAACAGAGGGATCAAGAGGACAAGCAGAGAAAACACTGACAAACCAAATACAGAACAAATAACAGTAGACTTTATTCGTATTAGCAAGATTAAAACATGGTACAGCTACAGAGGACTGAAGGCAAAGAGACAGACAGATAGACAGAGACAGAGAGAGGAGCAGAGACAGAAGGAGCATGCAGACACATTAAATGAGATGGAGTGACAGGCCCAGGCAGAGATGGAGAGCCCCGATTAGAAGCCAGGTGGACAGTAAATAAATCAGCCTGCGCTTGGGCTAAGTGTGACTGAAATGTCTGTGTAGTACCATGTTGAAAGGCAGAGAGAAAGAGAGAGCAGGAACAGTAAAAGGCAGAAGAGAGAATCGTCACCGCCTGCCTCATCTCAGACAGAGAGAAACAGAAAGGCTGACAGCTGAGACACAACCAGTACAAGTGTATGATTGAGGGAGGAAAATGTCACACTGGGCCTGTAAAATGACAGGTGGCCTGTGGGAGATGAGAAACAAGAATAGAGGTGGCAAGAAAATGGGCTTTAGTGTGATGATCTGTTTTATGTGCCTTACTGGAAAATGAGGAAGCTGCAGCCTCATTTATAAAACTTTGCATGGGTTCCAGTGTGCGCAAAAATAATGCATTTACTAAAAACATGCTTACGATGTCTTCTAAGCCACATCATAAATCCCACTGAACAAAAAAATCATGAGCATACGCACAAACGCTTCAGGTCCCATGTCCTCTGAAATACCACAAATCATCTTTAAAGTGCCAATATTTTGTTTATTTATGATCTGTACGCATCTCAGTAGAAATACCAGTGCAAAAATACAAAAGGTGAAAAGGGAAACTTGTAAATGTAAACATGTAAATACTCAAATACACTACTATAAGCTTAAAAGCGTGACTGTTTACTCAGGCCATCTTGCAAGTTCATTAGTCAGAGCCAGTCGTGCCTCACATATCACTCGCACGTTAATAGTGTGAAAATTGTAGTTCGAAAAAAGCTAATACATTTTCTGACAGTTAATTTTCTGTCAGTTTCTGACAGTTAAAGTGCTCAGAGATGCCAGAGTTAATCAGTCACTTAGATGCGTAAAGGAACACGAATTGTGTTATTACCGGTTTATTACATATGTATTTGATTTTATTACATATGATTCCTTCAGATTATTCAAAGTGATGTCTTATTTCTTCCTGATGGGATCCCAGTGCACGTTTAGTACAGGGCTTCACACATAATGAAACCTGGCTTTTGATTAACTCAGACTGAAGTACTTTGCCTTTTAATAGTTAAGTGTTTTGCTTTAATCTTGACTGGGGAATTTAATTAAAAGTGGACTTTCAAAGCATTCTGCTAAGTTCCTTACTTTGCTACTCGACTCCATCAAATAAAACACACCAGTAAAATTGTGTATATTCACGGTTGAGAGTATGAGTGATGGTATGGACACCTCCATTCTCATTTCCTTTTTATAAATGCCATTATATGTATGTGTGGGGATTGACGCACATACTGTATGTAGATGCACACATTCACAGACACACACACAGACACACACGCACACCACTTCTTCAAAATGTGAAAAACACTGAAAATGTCAGAGTATCTTTACAGTTTAGCATTTTAAATATCATGCAAAATATGCCTCTAAAAACAGCTCTAAAATCTCTAAAAATGGTTTGACTTGTACAGCTAAGTACATGTCCATCCAAGGGAAGTTATCCTGCTGATGATGAATATTTAGAGCTTGCCTGGTTGTCCTAGCCAGTGACCTTATTATCCACATACTCTCCACTGACTCCCTCATTTAAATCAAATCCTGAAACTGTAAACCAGACCACCTACCATCCCCTAGCTTCCCCAAACACCTCTCCTGCAATTATGTCTATTCAAGACCTCACAGTAGAAGAGCAATTAATCTTGAGCAGCCAGATGCTCCTGTCTCATGTTTCAAGCCTTTTAGTGTCAAGAACTATTTACCTCAAAATTAAGGCAGCACAATCCTGTCTCATCCTGTAGCTCTATGGACAAATCCTGATAGTCCTACACTCTTGGTGGTCATTTGGATGGCTAATAGTTCAAGCTTTCTAATGTGGCTCTATTTGGAACATCTGAAATGAAACACTTCATTTTAGAGTTCTACATAGGGACGCATCAATACCATTATTTTCAGAGTATGAGTACAAGTGCATGTTTTTTTGGTACTCTTTGATACAGATACCTAAACGAGTAAAGAACTCAGTATTTAGCAATGTGGGGCATCATGGAACATCTAACGCTGCTTATTTAAATTATGTTTATGTTAAAAATGATTTGCACCTTGACTTGCGAGCAAATTGCAGACCCTGGCGAGCAATGGGAAAAGAAGTGTGTGTTTGTGTGTGTCAGTGCTCACTGCTCACAGAATTGAAGTGCTTTCACACACAACAGTTTCTCTGTACACTCACGTCACTGCTTCACACTCTCAAATGCCTTTGTGTGCACACAGTTTGGCTCACTGAAGCTGCTCAGAGCACTCAGGTCGGCCGTCCTGAATCTCTCTAATAAAGATGCTATTTAAATTTACAATTTAAATGAGTTAGATATTGAATTGACCCAAATATTGGTATCGATGCATCCCTACCTGAGATCATAGTGCTTTCAAAACGTCCTGCTCTATCCACTAGCACCTCTTCCTAATTTTAGGAAAAATAAATGATAATAAATATGTAATCACACTGAATAAAGGTGTCCTGCTGATCACTGTTTGCTGATTGAAAAAGGTACATCTGCCATATATCTGAACTTGCCAATATCTCAGACGGGAAGCGCTTGTGTGATGGTCAGGGTAACCCTGGTAACAAAGAGCTGAGAGCCCATTAGTGTTACTGCAGAGTAGAAAATCACAGAGTAAAAACTGATTTCATACACAGTGGCTGCCTCTTAACTCAACGTGCAAGTTAATACTAACCTTTCTCCTCCTGCTTTCACTTTGTTCGTTCCATGCGAGGGCCCCATGCCCTCTTGGCTGACTCGCCTGGGTTGATCGGATTACAGAATTAAGTACGATGGGAAGTCATCAGCAGCGGTTGCAGTGCTAATCTGATTTCAGCCAAGTACAGGGCAGACGAGAGGCGAACAAAGGCCAACGCCTTGCCCGTGCTATTGTAGGTCTATGTGGATAAAGTCGGTGGAACATATGCATAATTATTACCAAGAAAATAAAAAGTAAAAGTGAGGGAAAAACAGAGCTGAACAATTTGACTGATTACAACAGCAGCTCTTTTAATGATATCTCTTACTGACGGACTGGAAAGAGCAGTATAATAAATAAATATACAGTATATAAATATATAGAGTATATATAGTACATTATAGATCTTTCCAGGCTGTATATATATATAAATGTATGTATGTATATTTTAAGCTTCACAAAAATAATCAAGCATCAGGAATATAGCAATGAATGTAGATAGTGAGAGCTACAGAGCTAATGCTTTGCTCGAAACAAAGCTACAACTTGGAATTCCTGAATTAAATGAGCTTATAGCAGTACTGTCTTTAGATCAGTTAATATACAGACACAGTACTTGGTTAAATCTATAACATTGACCATAATAATCACGAAGGTAATCATCAATGTTATTAGCCGGCTAGCTTTTTGCTAATTCTACTCGCTATTGTCTGCTGGCTAACTTGCTGCTAATCTCCTCACTATTGTCTGCTCTTGTTGCTGTGCTGCAATTTGAGACCAAAATGTTGCAAGAATGTATGAAGTTCACTGCAGTAGAACAGAATCAATAGGCACCCAGGCGTGTAACAGAAAAAGTGTGGCTAAAGAGGCTTTTCACAAGCTTTACATGCTCTGACAGAGCAAACAAACAACATGCTTTCATGCAGCCGTCTATGTTTCAGCAATTTCTTTTTTGTTAATCCTAATTGCGTTATCCTAAGTGCTACTATGAAGTAATACAAACTTTACAGTTGTAGCAATTAGCTTCTAACTAAATATCTCCTGTCATGTGTGTTGGTGTATGAGTGCATGCATGTGTTTGTGTTCTTGACATTGGATTGGATTGCAGCCTGCATGTGTTTTTTCCCATTATGGAGTGTACTTATTGAATTAAATGGCAAGTTATTTAAAAAAAAAAGTCTATGATTTTTCATCAATTTTCTTCCAAATAGTTGTTGCAGCCCTAAATAGCATCTATCCAGGAAATGTTTTTTCCTACTGATTATAGCCAGCAGCAATCAGCTGAAAAGGACCTGTTTTGGATGCTTATTGCTGATCCTAGCCTGTATGCTATTGGTCTCATTGCTGTAATTGCATGACCAAACACAAAGAAACACATGTTCTCATATTCCATACATTCGGTTCATTTAAATTCAGGCCAAGCTAGACATACTATAGAAAACTGATTCCGCTTCAGCTTAATATTTAAACATAAAGTGTATCACAAGGCTACTTCCTTTCTCCTTCATGTCTGTTCTCACTGATAAGCTCCACCTGACTAGGTATACAGTGCACTCATCAGCATCAGAATATAAGG
Organism: Pangasianodon hypophthalmus; assembly: GCF_027358585.1. Classification (NCBI taxonomy): domain Eukaryota; kingdom Metazoa; phylum Chordata; class Actinopteri; order Siluriformes; family Pangasiidae; genus Pangasianodon; species Pangasianodon hypophthalmus. The sequence goes on from NC_069714.1 coordinate 9,829,942, forward strand.
CTGTGCGCTTTAACAGTAATAGCCATCTGGAGAGCTCCCAGGTTTGCTTCCTCCCATTAACGTGACAGAAAAAGACAATCAGATCTCGTCTTTAATGGTCTAGAATAAATTTTAACATTCAGAAAGTCATATAGTAATGGAAGTGGGCAAAGTAAGATTACATAAAATATCTGTCAAATCAAAAGAATGTTGAACAATTTCTCTAAATTATCCTAAGAGGCCAGAGATTAAGGAGTAAAAGCGAGGAAAAGGACAGTGGAGCAGAGGAGCTGGGCAAGCTGGTGGAGCAGTCAGGAGCAGAAAGCAGCTATTTATGGCTCAGCTGGCTCTAATGAAGGCTGAGTTCCTGCAATAAGAATAAGGGTTTTAGGAAAAAGCCACTCTCACCATGCTCCAAAACCACTAATTATTTCAATTAGTCTCTTGTTTGCATGTGAATGCCAGCCCAAGGCACTTTTTTTGCATCACTGCATGTGTGTCGTTTTTAGTGGCCTGCACTGAGGCCCAGAAACTGCCAGTGATTTCAAATGTACAAATGCAACTCTTGTCGACAGGAGGGGTTGGCAACATGACAAAAATACCATCATACACGAAGAAATTTCTACAATACGCGACATGTATCATGATATGAAGGTTTGCTAGGCAAAAACTGAAAAACTATGAAAAGCTGAATTTGATTATTTAACGTTTAGAAAAATTAATTATTTTATTTTAAATATTTAAAAATTACACTAAAAGTAACAAATCTGAAAAAACTTACGAATTTAAAATTTTACAATTTTAAAGATTCAGTATGAAATCAAATGCTTCCAATGTAAAGTTTGTAACTGTTATTAAAACAAAAAAAAATTTTTTTTTTTTAAAAAAGATAGAAAACTGGTCCGAGACTGTGACATAATTTATCACGTTATTTTGCATCATCATATTGCCCAGCCCTAGTAGAAACATAAAGTGATAAACGATATATAGATCACAAATCACAGTATTGGATATAAGGGAGACCCTTCCTGTCTTGCAGTTAGCTTACATTCTATTTATATCTTGCTGAGGCTTTATCTGTGTTCAGTGGTCTGGCAGAGCCATGCAGAGCCACACAGCTCTCCCTTATTGCCTGCCATTATCTGTCTGTGCCATTTAAACCACAATCACTGATGCGCTAATGTTAGGAACAATCCCAAACCCAATACAAATCTCCAAGCGGGCTGATTTATCATCCACTGCCAGATGACCCTGGCCTCTCTACAGAAGGTTATGATGGATTTCTGTCATAAAACAGAGTGAACCGCTGGCCTCCATGTACAGAGAAATCAAACAGTCTTTAATCAACTACTAATGGAAAAAGGATGATGAAGTATTTGCATGTATCTGTGCCCTTTGGTATTTATTTGTTTGTTCATTTGTTTACATGTATTAGGTATTTGGCTGATTATCAATGTTTGTTGAATATAGGCTAGTCAAATTTTTCTAGTATTTCCTATTATAAGATTAGAATAAACCAAATATGATTATTAAACCTATGTCTAGACATTTTAATTAATTTCAAGCTTTAAATTTTCTTATTTTTGGCAGATAATTTTGCTTCTCTCTGGAAATATATGCCTAAAATTAGCAAAATCTGCCAATAGAACGAGCCTATTTCAAGCTTGAAATTAATTTTAAAAAAAGCATCTAGAAATAGGTTTAATAATCTTGTGATAAGTTTTCTGTTATCTTATAATCGGAAATACTAGACACATTGTACTATGCTCAAGATCTTTTCACTTGCGAAGATGTCAGTGTTTGCAGTATAGCAGGTTAGTTGTCTATTAGTTGTCTATATTGTCTGTTAGTTTGTCTACTCTTTGGTCTTTCCACTCTGTCCTCCTGCCTGTCTGCTTGCTTTTCGTCAGGGTTTCTGTGCCTAAGAGACTTCACTGAAATGTCAGCAGAAGGATCAGATAAAGAAAAAAATGAGGAAAATGAGACAGAAGGGGAGTTTAAGACTAACACGTTGTTTTACCAAATAAAATAAAGAAAGCGTCCACCGATTTTTTTTCTAGCTGAAAGAAAAACTTAGCTTACATTTGCTGCCAATAAGAAAAATTATGTAATAGCCAAAGGGTTTGATTGCTTTTGATTTGATTTTCAGAGTTGGGCTCAGTGGAGCACTACAACAGCTGTAGTTTAGAAAACTGGCAAAAAACAAAAATCCAGTTCTGTGATCAGATATCGGCTGGCAATTTGTCTGAAACGCTCCTGCGCCATCACATCGTCGAAATCACTCTGTACAGACGACATTCATTCAACAGAAGAGAACTGGCTGAATTAATCAGTGCTCCAATGATGTCGGCATGAACAGAGATCAGTGGAGTGAATAGACGATGATGAGGCTCGTGTTTAAATGCCGTGAAAGACTTTCACCTCAGGTGATGAGTCTGATGTGGATCATGTTGATAATAAAAGTGATAACTCTTTTGCCATTGTAAACTACATTTTTGCAACAGTAAAGTTTTTCCAGACATAGACTTGGCTCTAAATGTAGAGGTAGGCGAGGCATCTTTCAGTGGCATTGGAATAAAATCTTTGAATATAATTTTCTCCCTTTTGACTTTTGGTGGTAGCCAGACTTCAAAATGCCGTAACTTTACTCGTGATTGAGATGACTTAGCAGAGATAAAACTATGTTATCTGGCTTTCGTAGACATATCAGATAGGAATATTAATGGCCACATGGATGTTGGAGAGCAGCGTCCATAAAGTGAAGGAGATAAATCTTTGGACAGGACACTGATAAATGTTAAATGAGAGTAACTGCGCAACAGCTACAGCGAGCCAGAGAGAGAACAATATACAAAAAGAAAAGTGGGAGACAGAATCCATGTTGCGGAAATAAGTAGCCGCCAGCACAAAAAAAGACAAGAATGGAAAACTGGAGAATATCTACTGGCCATGAGAAAAAGAAAAGTTTGCCAGTCTTAACTTGAAAATAAAATGCTGTGTTGTTCTTCTTCCCACCAAAGTTAAAACCTATGAGGGCAGTTATACTGTGATTTATCTGATGTAATACTCAACAATGTGTTGCTAGGGATACCACAGCTGACTTTTTAATAACAAATGAGGTCCTCCTGAGGGTTTAAATTTAAACATTTGTGCAGGACAGATGGAAATAATTACAGCTATTTAAGGACTGATAACCAGCGGCAGATGACATGAAGCTATAGCTATTGCATCAGCCTCCTACTGATTTTAAGTTGCTCACATTAATCATTTTAGTTCTCAACGCCACACAATGGTACACACGTTCCACTCTGCTACGAGTGAGTACAAGAACACTTTATTTCTACTCGAACAGAATGGATTGAATTTTGATTTCGTGATTTTGGCCGGCCCACATGTGGAAATGTTTGGGTGATTGCACAGCATTACACACCATAATGGCTATCCAAGACCTGTGCAGTTGTGGTTCATTTTAAAAAGTTAAACTGGCTGAAATAGTCCCTCTTGCTTTATGCCAATTTGGTTCTGCTGTGAGTCCAAGCAACACACACAGGAATCTAGGCTCCCCACACACAATTCATCCACTTCTGATAACTGCTCCAACTGGCAAGCAGCTTTCTTCTTTTCTGCTGGACCAAGAGTCTTTTATGGAGAAGATTAGGACTGTAATCCTGTTATAGATGCTGTTTCTAGAAATCAATGCTTGCCATGGATTTACCATTTAGCAGCCTGAATAATAATAATTAAAAAAAACATTTAACTATACAATTGACAACAAGACTTCAGTTGTTCCTTCAAGTAAAAGTTAAAAAAATATATCAGATTTAAGATGGAGGCTCTTAACCCACATGCAATTTTGGGCTTGTATGTGTACATGTTTTTATATCCTGGTGGGGACCAAATGTCCCCACAAGGATAAGAAAATCTGAAGGTTTTGTCCTTTTAGGGACATTTGGCTGGTCCCTACAAGGAATTTTTTTTCTGTTGTTGGTGGGGTTTTTTTGTACAACAACTGTAGCTTTTTTAAGTAAAAGAAAGAAAAAGCTTCCTTTTGGCTACTAAGGTTAAGGTTAGGTTTAGGTGTTGGCTCAGAATTAATGAGCAGCGCTAAGTCAATGGAAGGTCCTCACAAGAATACTAAGACAAACGTGTGTGTGTGTGTGTGTGTGTGTGTTATTTTAAGTCTCTCCATCTTCTTGTGATGGGCTACAGATGTGTAAAGTCCTGTGGTGCTTAACTGTTCCTGCTGGAATTCCTTCCAAACAGGACCACTTACCTCCAAAATTTTCAACACCCCCAATGAGCTTTTGAGCAAAAACAGAGAAAGCAACGTGACAAAGCATGAAGACTTGAGAGCCACTACAGCTGAGTGTTTGGGTGGTAACGTGTAAGCAGTTGTCCTGTTATTGAGAAAGAGATTTCCATAGCAAGCTGTGATGATGTCACTCCACTCATACTGGGAGATTACATTTCTCCCTTCATCCAAGGCTCCGACTTGCCATTTACATCCAAAAACACACTTAACGCACACACACACACACTTCACAGTTCCATTTCAATAGACATATTCAGCACTAAAGTATGCACAACTTAGTTCCTTTTATGTTAATGCATTTGGATCCCTTACTTACAGTTCCTTTTACTTCATGCTAAAGAATGACGAGACACTTAAGAGTCTACTGCATAGTCCAACCACTAAGGGTGTGTACACAGTGTCTTGGTTTGTACGTGGAGTTGAGAGATGGCACTTGAAATGGATCTCAGACTAGGAGGACCTTCACTGCCTGATTTCTGTGATTTCCCAGCCTGGCACTGCTGGGAAAAGGCTCTGACAAACTACAGGCTGGAACAGCTGAGCTCAGTTGACATATGAGGATGAACAATAACAGCTTAATCCTAGCTATCATGGCAGACTTAGAAAGCTAGTGACTTTTTAAACAGGCAGGCAAACAGTCTGTATCTGAGACGCCTCATTGGATCTACATCAAGGGACAAATTCACAGAAAAGAGCTGATTAGATTTTTCTGAGCAGGTGATTTGATTTGTGTGTGTGTGCGTGTGTGTGTGTGTGGACAATGTGGACCACAGTAAGGTGTGTAGGATCCACTTAAGCAATTTCATTTTACTTCTACACTGAAATACAGAATGTGCTCCACTTAATGTTACAAAAAAGTAACATCACAACATCACAACACACGGGTGAACATCTCTTATCTGGCAGTTATACCACAGCACAGTTGATTTCTCTAATCTGGTTAATCAGAAGGTGTTGATTTCAGAAGGTGTTGAATTTTCTATAACAGCAGCTCTGTCGGGAGTCACACACAGGTTTATGTTAAGGCGCTCATTCTAATACTTTTACATTTCTGTAGTAACAACTCCAACAGTACTCCAAATAAACAGGAAAAACAACACTCCAGATAAACAGAAGAAATGTAAAAACACAATAATTTAGTGTGGATTAGTGTGTGCAATTATGTAATGGATAATAGACATCCCACAACATTAAACGTAACTATAAATAGATAAAAAGTACGGCATTATTCTTTAATAAATAACACAAAATGTTAGTATCGTTTAATTGCTGTGGTATATGCCCTGTACAGTTTCATTCCTTACTTGTTCTCTTTCTCATCTTCATTTTAATCTTACAATCTCAGTTCTACTGTACTTCCTGTAGCCTTGTTTAGCTCACACCGAGCCTTCACCCTTCAGCATACAGCTCTCCATTCTCTGCTGTCTCTGTCTCTGATGGTGTCTTCTTCCACACTCTCCCCCATCTTTGTTTGGATGAGCCTTCCTTGTCATGACCCTAGCAAGGCTCTAACAATAACAGACTTTCAGATACATTAAACAGCACAGTGAATGCAAGATCTCACAGCAGCTGTGAGTTGGGTGTTACTAAACAGGAAGTTAAAAACAGATAAGGCTTCCCTGCCATCTATCCCTCCCTCCCTCCCTCCCTCCCTCCCTCCCTCAATTCCTCAATGGCATATGCAAAAAGGTATAAAGAGAAAGCACAGCGATCTCTTCCTGCCGTTTACCCGCTTGTCATGTATTCCTCCAACAGAAAACCACTGGAAGGGTTACTGTGGGAAAGAATGCAATAAACTTATGTAAGCTGAAATCAAAATCAAAATGCTTTAAAAGCCTATTTAGGTAATTAAATGCAGGAAATTGACAGAAAGAGAGACCTTTGGAGGCTATGAAGATCAAGCCAGGCCATCAGCTCATTAAACTGTGTGTGTGCGTGTGTGTGCATGTGTTTTGTGTGTGCCTGGCTCTTTTCCTCACAAGAAAAATTAGAACAAAGTGTTCTAAGATATAATCCAAAACTGTTCACCAGATATCAGAAAGAAACAAAGAAATAAACAGAGGTATTGGCGAGAAAAAGTTATGAAAATGTCGCCATTTGCATATGGTCGTATAAGGTTCCACTTCCTCTTCCAAGAATAAACATTTCTGAAGTGCTATATGTTGCAGATATCCACAGCAATGTTCAGGCACCATATAGATCCTTCTTTCTCTCTCTGGCGCTCTCTCTCTCGCTCTCTCTCTCTCTCACACACACACACACACACACACACACACTCACAGTTAAAGTCATCGGAATGATCATGGTGAGTCAGAGAGATGCTGTGTGACTGAGAAAGGACAACATCGCTCTGTGTATTGTGGCACCAGTAGCGGAGTGACACGAGTACACAGAAGTCCTACTCTGCCCCCTGCCAACACCCAACCTGCAGCACACTGACACACACACCCATACATGCACACACAAACACACACAACAATAGCTCATGCAACTACAAAGTCACGCACACTGTCACAGCTGTTACATTGTCATTCCTCTTTACCAGAACCAGCGGCACTTTGTAAAAAAGTGATTGTCCAAAGCTGGGAACAGAGTGAACACAAAAAAACCTGATAGGGGATCACTCCAGAAATGTATTAAAGTATTTACTTTAATACAGAAATGTATTAAAGTATTAAAGTACTCATGAACTAAGGTAGTGTTTTGAATTCGAGCATAAATATTAGCACTCCTTACACTGATTATTGAAATGTTTCATTGGTTCTTCATAAATATCTGTGTTCATCATTAATGTCTTTGTTGTGATCTCTTCGTAGACCGTTGTTTTTCTTTTTTTTTTTTTAGTTAGGAATAACAACAGAAGGACCACAGGAGGAGGTGAAATCTACTCACGCTGATTACTGAGCAGGACAGACTGAAAATGTTAGAATCCAACAGATTACACTGAGGGATTGTAAATAAAATATACTATGAGGATGAAATTAATATAGAATATTGTGTTGCACTCGGAAAGCGCATACTGAAGGATGAGTCCTCCGCACCATTGATTTTCTGGACTAATTAGAGGTAAAACTCCTTCATTGCAAACTTTTTCATACTTACGGTTTACAGTTATTAAACTATACGATTGTATCTAGAAGTAAATATCAGGGAATGAAAGCTGAAATTCTGATCTATCGTCTCATATTCATCTTTTGATCTCACACCCAAATGTCTTCAGTGTATAGCAAAACAACCTTGCCGTTACAATACTTTCAGAGAGGTCTGTATCTTAGCGCCACTTTTTAGTCTAGTCATTTAGGCAACCAAAGCAAGCACACTGGACCTTTTACGTAGCTGACTGACTAATTAATAAATTTAACAATAACAATAAACTGACTGCATAAGTGTGCACACCCATTAACTAATACTTTGTTGAAGCACCTTTGCTTGTAATACAGTCTTTTTGGGGTAAAAGTCTACCAACTTTACCAAGTACATCTTGATTTGGCAATTTTATTCCACTCTTCCTTGCAAAAATGCTCCACATCTATCAAGTTGTGAGGGGATCCTCCTGTGCACAGCCCTCTTCAAGTGATTCCACAGGTTTTTTTAATAAAATTTAGATCTCGGATCTGACTGGGACATTTCAAAACAGATCTTCTTCTTCTGAAGCCTCTTCTTCCTTTTACTTGGATCTGTGCTTTGTCATGCTGGAAGGTTACAGTTTTCGTCATCTTCAGCTGTCTAAAAGTGGCCTGCAGGTTTTGTGCCAAAATAGATTGGTACTTGTAGCTATCCATGATTCCCTCTATCTTGTCTAGACCCCCAGTCCTAGCTAAAGAGAAGCAGCCCCATAGCATGATACTGCCACCACCATGCTTCACCATGGGTATGGTGGTCTTTGGGTGATAAGCTGTCTTGTTGCTACACCAAATATATATTTTAGAATTATGCCCAAAAAGTTCTATGTTGGTCTCAACAGACCATAATGCATTTTGCCACATGGTTTTGGGTGGTTTAGACAGACTTGGATTTTTTTTGTGGGCGTGTGAGAAATGGCTTCCCTCTCGCCACCCTACTCCGTAGCTCAGACATGAAGAATACAACAGATTGCTGTCACATGTAGAGAGAGGCCAGTACTTTCCAGATATTCCTGCAGCTCCTTTATTGTTGCTGTTTTTTTGCCTAAGACGTTTCTATTTGGATTTCACTTGATTTTTGTTGGTTACTATATCACATTAAAGGTGGAAAAGGATCTGACATGATTATCTTGGTTTAATTTTTTTTTTTACATCACAAAAACCTGCAGTTTTTACAGGGGTGTGAAAATTTAACAGGGGTGTATAGACTTTTTATATCGGCTGTATATGTATTAATCCAGGCCAGTAGATTTCCTTCACATTTAACACAAAGAAAAAAAGGCTTACTTCCAGAATCAAGTCACAAGCACTGAGTACATTTAGACATACCTAAAGATTCTGAGATCAACCATTTTTTTTTGCTATATACAGTATATGACACTTATTAATGCTTAATAATGCTTGACACATAAATGCTTCTGAAGGAAACTCATCCAGTGGTCAAGGTAACAGCGTAACCAGGTGAACTGCAAAGAAGTGATGTACAATTAGAGCAAGTCATTGAAAGTGCTGATATAATTACCACAATAACACATAAATCAGGGCACTAAGCTTAAGCCTACATTAAAGTTCACATACAACACATTAATCTGGCAGCTCTGAGCCATTCACCCCCAAGGACACAGAGACGGAAATCAATCTGCCCTTATTATCCGTTTTCTGCTTACAGAAAATATCGACATTCAATTACACTCTAACTGAAGCTGTTAAGTCAGAGTATCTTGCTCAAGGGCAGAAGGACCATATTCCTTAAGTAGCAGATCTAAACACTGGATGCTCATGCTGCACTTGATTCCTTTTGCCTGTGTGAAGTGGGATTGTACACAGCTTAATATGAGACATACACACACCTTTAACAGATCTCCTAGGAGCTCAGACAAACACTTCTACCTCTGCCTAGATATGCTGTTGCTGCGCCCTAGACAACTATGAAACAACACTGCCTCATGTGTCTTCGGAGATGGGCTGGGTTTTTCTTTGGCTTTTGCTGGGCATTACTCATACTCTGGATCTAGAAAAGGCAGAACCAAAACCCAGAGCTGGAGAAGTCACATGAACCTTCCCCCCCAAAGCTCCCGTGTCTGTGCCTGTCACTGACATCATCATCCTCTTTGCCATCTGTCAGTTAGCCAGAGCTGCTTCCAGCCCGTGTCTCAGACAGGCACCGCCAGCTGTGTGAAGACCAAACTTTCTAAGTGGTAGACAGGAATACAAGTCTCGTTTTCCTTTCTACTGAGTACAGGAGATTCCTCTTCACAAAAAGCTCACATAAGTAATTTACAGGAGTCAACTGAGATGCATTCAAATTGGTCTCTTTTTGTAAATGTTTACAAATGTTTGCCAAGTCAACTTCCTTTTTCAGTGAACTTCAAGTTCACCACAACTGTATGCAGAACAGAGAAAATGGGAAAGTTCTGCACAGCAAATAAAAACCACAAGTCTTACATCAGGATGCTGCCTTCAAAAGAAACAATAATTACTTTTACACACATGCAACAGCCCAACGTGTAGTTTATCTAAAAAACTAGATCCAATGTACATGTGATGTAAAAAAAAAAAAACTAGCTCATTTATACACAGGTTTGATCCTTTAAAAAAAAAGAAAACATTACCAGAGTTTCAGAAGCTGACATGGTTAAATTTTTTTTATTCACTGCAAATACTTTCTTGCCTCACATTTCTATCCATCTGTCTGCATTTCTGTATTTCTGACCATCTAAGTAGTTCAAAATTTATGACAACAAATTAATAATGCAATTAATATCCCCCAAAAGTGTGAACCATTTCACTTCTTGCCCATTTTTATCGTCACATATAAAGCTGCCATCATCAGTACACAAAGCATGATAAAATGTTGAAAAATATCTGATTGAGAGTCAGTGGAGCAATTAAAGTGATTACATGACCAAATCTAATCTGCACATTCCAGCCAACATCAGCCTGGACCATATGTATTAGGCCTAGCTAAGTTTGGTTCTGAGATTAATATATAAATGCATACATAAAGAGGAAGAAATCACGCTTACACATCTCATTCTAACTACTACTTAAGTCAGAGTACGCATTACCTAACACTGGCAGCATAAATATAATCTCTGGTTCAGGAAGGCCATCCGGTACAGTGGTGTGGTTGAGGTCATATTGCATGTACTCACTTTTTATACCAGGCTTTTATACAGATAGTAAATTCTAATGCTGGGTTTATGTGTAGAACACATAGTATACCCAATATTATATTCATAATTTAACTACAGCAAAATCATCCACCTGTTTGGAAACATGGCCCATAATTTGATTGGTCGATTTCATATGATGCTTATTGAATCGTTCTGAAGAGGTTCATTGCATGAGTTTCTCTGGATACCAAAGAATTTTAAGAAACTAATAAAAAAGCATAATTAACTTGTTCAGATGTCTGCAAATCAGTCTTAATCAGTCTGAATTCTCCCTGATGATTCAGCATCGCTAAATGTCAGGAATGACTGAACAACTTCTGTATACTGTAATGCGAATACATCGCATAGACTCTTGATTAATTTTTATTGTAAAAGACACTTCGTGATGTCAGTGTCTGCTTTTTTACAGACGACATGTAGGTGTCCAGGTTTTACTCTTGAATAAATACATCCATGGTACATAAGCATTAGTTTATTTACTTTTTGGTGCCAGATACCTCAGCACACTTTTTGTCACAGTTTGGGTTATTTGTGTTGTTGTATGTTGTGTATATTGTATATTACAACCTGTTATAAACCTAATTGTCTAAATATTTCAGCAGTGAAAAACCACATACCTGGTTATCAGTAAAGCTCCATCTTACATCCTGTAGTTAGTTATATAAACATTTGTAAGATATAAATGGGTGGGCTATAATTACAAGATACCCACTAGATTGGACCATGGTCAGATCTCTAGTACATTTTTCCTCACCTTACACTCTTAGAACAATAGTAGCCTACTAAACTGTACCTTTCTTTACCTTCCTAGGGTGGTACCCATAACTTTTGTACCTTTAATGTGTATATTTCACCTGGAAATGTTGCTATAGTGCCTCTGAAAAAGATTTAATGTACACAATTGGACTGTAATTTCCTTTTAGAGTAAAGCTTTAATAGTACACTATATGCACCTTAGTAAAAGATACATATTCAAGGTACACTGTGTGGCCAAAAGTTTGTGGACACCTCACCATCACAGTCATATGTGCATTTTGAACATCTCATTCCAGATTTATTCCCCCTTTGCTCTTATAATAACCTCCGGTCTTCTGGGAAGGCTTTCCACTAGATTTTGGAGCATAGCTGTGTGGATTTGTGTTCATTCAGCTATAAGAGCATTAGTGAGATCAGGCACTGATACCAGGCGAGAAGGTCTGGGGTGCAGACAGTGTTCCAGTTCATCACAAAGGTGTTCAGTGGGATTGAGGTCAGGGCTCTGTGTAGGACACTCAAGCTCTTCTACTCCAACCTTGGCAAACCATTTCTTCATGGAGCTCGCTTTGTGCACAGGAGCACTATCATCCTGGAACAGGTTTAGGCCTCTTAGTTGCATCCTATATAATTATTTTTTTAAGCAACAGTTTGGAGAAGGCTGACATATGTGTGTGATGGTCAGGTGTCCACAAACATTTGGGAATATAGTGTAAAGGAATGGTACAGGATAGTGCCCTGCTTTCTGAAAAAAAGGCCATATGATCAAGTTTCTTCTTAGAAAGCATGACTATTTCACAACTTCAGGCTTGACTGTAATTTTTCGACAACAACGTGATCTTATCACACGCAGTAAGGATGTGTAAAGGAGTAAGCTGTTCTGCTCAGTCATTCTCTCAGTGCTCTGTTTAGCTGCACATGTGGCGTCAACACGCTGCTTGCATGAGGAGCAACTGAGTCACAAGCTCAAGTGGGTTTCTTACTGACGCTACACTCTTGCGCTTTGGGGATCGCTTCCCTGGTGAGCTGTTGTTCCAGACCTACCTTGATGATGCTGCTCCTCCGTGGCGCTGTGGCCGCCTTCACGCTCTCCAGCAGCGGAGTGTCGGAGTCAGACAGCAGCACTCCAGTCCTGCGCGCGCCGCGCCACGCGCCCGCGGGGATCGAGTCCGCGCCTTCCTCCCCATCACCATCCCTCTCCGACATCACAGCTCAGATCACAAACATAAACCAAAGGGGTTTTTTTTTGTTTTTTTAAGTGAGTTTTTATGTGTTTAGACCTGCGTCCTGCATCAACAGCGCATGGACTTGCTCCAGAACTCCGCGATTAAAGAAGTGCAAGCTCGGCTGTCCTTGATTAAAAGCGCTATTCGAGATGGCCGGTTGCAATTACTTCAATTTCCTTAATCGTGCTGCAAAGCTGTGCTGTAGAGAAGGGGGTAACTCGGCTCACAGGGCAATCGACATGGGAACTGAGGCAGCAGCGTTGCGCGCGCGCACCAAGCTGGAGCCTATGCGATACAGCATGCAACAAGTTTCCTGTCTAGTGAATTAGCAAAAAACTAAAAAAAAAAAAAAAAAAAAAAGGGCGGGGGGGATAGAAGAGTGAAGAAGCTACTTCTCGGCATAATAGTGGAGAGGGGTTAAAAAGACACAAATCCCTCTCACGTCAGCAAAAAAACAACACAAGTCTCTACAAAAATACCTCATGCAAGATTCTATCCTGGAGCATGACTATCGCACATCCAAATAAAAACGTCCTCCATTCACTTCAGGTGTTGTCTGGTGTTGGAGAAGCGCTCGGGTTGGGGCAGGAGTCATGTCATGTCAGCTCGCCGTGAGGAAAACAGCCTGATGCTCACTCAGCACACGCACAACGTGTGATAAACCCGCACCCTGCCCGCGTTTGACAAGAAAAACGGAACAGCACTCACCAGCAGCGTGGCTCCGCCCCTCCCCTGTGATTGAGGCGTGTTTCTGACCAATCATGTTTGATTCTACAGGTCTCTCTCGCGCGCGCGCGCTCTCTCTCTCTCTCTCTCACGCTCTCTCTCTCTCTCTCTCTCTCGCGCTCTCTCACCAAAGCTGCCAGACTGGTTCTCCAAGGGGCGGGGCTATGATATAGGGGCGGGACTGGTCCTCTTCTGCCAAACCCAAACCACACATTATGGTCAGTAAAGTTACAAAATACCAGCGGTTACCATGGTTACCAGGGATAAAGTACCATTTGACTTGTAGTAGCCAACAGTAGTGTGTAGTTTGTCAAAGTAGGATACAAATACTGCTAAATGGAGAGCTTACTCTACCTTCAGTCTGTGTAAAAAATGATCCAGAGATGTTTTGTTTTCTCATTTAAATTCCAAGGTTTATCTATCTAAACGTAAACAAGAAGAATGTAGGCTATGTAATTAGTGTTAAAAATGTATATATAGTGATTAGACCCAGGTGCACTCATAGGTCTACTGGAGGTAAAACTCCACATACCACAACACTGTTCTTCAGTTCTTGAATCTGATTGGTCAGAAGGTGTTGATTAATTTTCTATAACAGCAGCTCTGACAATAGCACAGGGACTTATAGTGGACAATCTGCATAGCCTGAGACAAATAATAAATAGATTTAACAAGTTGGGGGTTCGAATCCCCGCCTCCACCCTGTGTGCATGTTGAGTTTGCATGTTCTCCCCATGCTACAGGGGTTTCCTTCAGGTACTCACACTTGAAGCTCAAAAGTCCTATATCCTGAAGGCCCTCCCATAATGGAAAACTTTCTGTCACGGAGGAGACTGGAGCCTCGGGTTTCCTCCCCCAGCCCAAAGACATGAACTGTAGGCTGATTGGCATTTCCAAATTGTCCGTAGTGAGTGAATGTGTGTGTGTGGGTGTGAGTGTGCCTTGCAATCGGTTGGCACCCTGTCCAGGGTGTCCCCTGCCTTGTTCCCTGGGATAGGCTCCAGGCTCCTCCGTGACCCTGTGTAGGATAAGCAGTACAGAAAATGGATGGATGGAGTTGTGTTAGGAGACATTTTTTTAACATTTATGAATGAAGTCTCTGTCGTCAGCAATTTGTAATAGTCAGAAAGTTTTCCATTACAGGAGGGCCTTCACGATATAGGACTTTTGAGCTTCGAGAGCGAAAACAAAGAGAGGATGGTGAAGGAACCACTGTTTATAGCTGTTATAACATAGGTGATAACAGAAACAAACTTGTCTCGTGGGCGTTCCACAACATTATCCATAACTATAAATGATTTTAAAAAAACTTGGTGCACCATATATTCGTAAATTATGAAGTAAAATCATTGGCAACCCTCTGTGGTATAATTAGGAAAAACAACACTTCAGGGCAAGCTGTTATAGGAAAATAACCCTCTTCAGGGTGGTAATGGCCTCACACCAACCCACTGAGTATTATTATCCTATAACAGCATGCGCCATTATGTTTTATTACCTATTTATTAACAATGGGAAATTTTAATTATGCCAGTCATTACTACAGCACTGCTGTAGTAAATAAATATATGACTTAAATATATTATTAAAAAAATTTAAATAAATATATAAATAAATAAAATTTGTTCCAACATTACTGTTCCATGTTTTGGAATCTGTAACATTTTAAGACAGAAGTTTAACATAAACAGAACAAATTTCAGAACCAAATTCAGAGGCTCATAGGAAATACAGTATTTACAGTGGAGTTGCACAATAGGTGTTTGTGTAATGTAAGCAGATAGGACATGAAAACACGCCATTATCTGATACCACAAGATTGCTATTAGATAGTATTTGGCATATTTTCAGATCTACTGGTGTACTTTAAGGTCATGAAACTCTGTGATGTTGACTGACACAACACAAATCTTATATTTGGAGTATCATCCCAGCTCACTGATATCAGTATTGTGTCAAAAAATTGATGTTGGTGCATCCCTATAAGTCATACAGTAGCATTCTTATTTGTGGATTAGAATTTGTTATGTAAATCATCATGCTTAAAAATAATGACGTTTAACATAACAAAAATCAAAGATTTTGTGATCTCAAAAAACAGGACACTAGGATGGGACTATGGGAGACTGTGGAATGTAGATAGAGCTCAAGGGTTATTAGCAAGGGTCCCAGAAGTCTCACACCTTTCTGAGGTTAGTCACTAGCATCTCAGTGCTACTGTTATACTGAACTGTCATATTGTGTGTGTGTGTGTGTGAGTGTGTGTGTTTGACATTAAGAAATACCTCCAATATATCTAATAAGCTTAGTATGTATGTATGTATATATGTATTTACATATGTAGGATAATGTGTTATGTGTTGTGGTATGCAGGTTGAAGTCTGTGGGTCACAAACTTTGGGTTTACTCAGTTCTGATAAACACAATAGGACTTTAAATGAGGACTGTGTGCCTGCCAAAAGTAATGTCTTGGCGTAAGGTGATGTATGCATGTTAACAGCTTAAGTGGCAGAGAAGTATGAAATATGGTTAGAACATAACAGATGCATGCCTGAACTTTCCACCTGCTCTAGTTTGGCTATACACACACACACCTCAGTGTCCTTCTGTTTGTAAACCAGCTTAAGAAATTATGCAAGCACATCACTGAAATGCATCCCTCTGCTGGTGTATGGAGTGCATTGTGCCACATGTTTTATCTTTTTTGTTTACAGCCAGGGACAGTGTTGGATCGTGCAGTTGGCAATGAACAGGTGCCTGAGAGAAAACGAATAATCAGCTGTTTTGAATGAGACTCTCTGTACTCTATTCTCTATGTTGTCACCTTTTCAAAGAACTGTGCTCCTGTCAGTATATATGCTAGACCAACAGCTATAACATTATAAGTACACAGGATATAAAAACACACTGTATGCCATACAGTAGGGATCAAGCTTATAGATTATAGGCTTATACCAACCAGGGTTTTTTCATTATTCACTGTTTATTATCTTCAGATGATTATATATATATATACACACACACACGGATCAGTCATAAGATTAAAACCACCTGCCTAATATTGTGTAGGTTCCCCTTGTGCTACCAAAACAGCTCTGACCCATTGAGGCATGGACTCCACAAGACCTCTGAAGGTGTGCTGTGGTATCTGGCACCAAGACATTAGCAGCAGATCCTTTAAGTCCTGTGTGTTGCGAGGTGGGGCCTCCATGGATCTTACTTGTTTGTCCAGCACATCCCACAGATGCTTGATCAGATTAATATCTGGGGAATTTGGAGGCCAAGTCAGTACCTTGAACTCTTTGTCATGCTCTTAAACCATTCCTGAGGAAAGGGCATCAGTGACCCTTGGACATCCATGACCCTGTCACCAGTTCAACGGTTGTCCTTCCTTGGACCATTTTGGTAGGTATTAACCACTGCATACCAGGAACACCCCACAAGTCCTGCAGTTTTGGAGATGTTCATCTAGCCATCACAATTTGGCCCTTGTCAAAGTCACTCAGATCCTTACGCTTGCCCATTTTTGCTGCTTCCAACACATCAACTTCGAGAACTGACTGTTCACTTGCTGCCTAATATATCCCACCCCTTGACAGGTGCCACTGTAACGAGATAATCAATGTTATTCACTTCACCTGTCAGTGGTTTTAATGTTATGGCTGATTGGTGTGTGTGTGTGTGTGTGTGTGTGTGTGTGTGTGTGTGTGTGTATGTAACTAAAACGTTGCTCAAAATATGACCTGTAATTCTAGGTCCAGTTTACCTAATACTGTATACATAGCCTACTTGTATTGATGACCTTGGTCACTCTTCCCTCCTTACAAAAGCTGTTTTTCCTTCATCAGCTCTGAGAAACTGAGAATGCTGGTATATAACATTAAAATAATTAGCTGTACAAAACACTGTACAAAATAAAAAAATTATCTAGGGCCTCTGCATTTTTAGGAATTATGTGTACAACAACTGAGCCGGAATGTTTTGCATCAACCTCACCATGTCCACCCATGTGCACTTCTTGAACCATAACAGAGTCATGGGTAGGAGAGGTGTCAGATGTGTGTCAGGGGCCTTGTTGTTTTTAATCCTTCCATCCGTCTCGCCTCTTATCCTCCTCCCTCATGTGCTGTTTTGGTAAAGAACAGAGACATGTGCAGGTGCAAGGCCCTGCAAATTCTCACAGTTTCCTGTGCTGAACACAATTTAAAGCTACAGTTACTTAGTAATAGATGAGTTTTCTTATTAAATGCCACAACATCATAAAGATCTACGCACTCGACCTATTTTGAATTTATTTTGAAATAAAAATCAATATACAGTACATATATGATCATAATCTTTTTATGCACATATATGTATGTAAATAAAGATAATGAGGTGCATAAGAGAACATGATTATAAAGTATTATAAATTAATTATTATATAAAGTATTATAAAGTAATTTCTTTAGAACTAACAACACCAAGAAAGATCAGAAATGATCTGTAACATGATCTGTGCATTTTTATCTATCACATCAATTACCACAGTACCTGTTTACTCAAACCTCATTTATAAAGGAAGTCATAAATTATGTGAATATGTTGTAAATAATTTCTGTAATTTCTACAAAAAAAATACTGTTTCCAAGCCACTAAGACACCGTAAACATGATTCACGGTATAATGCTACAATATCGTGGGAACATTTTTACAGTACTGGCAGATTATATTATATTAAAATGGCTTAATGTATTGCTACTGTAACACTCATAACTATACTGAAACAAACACAGAGCATCATTAACTTTACAGTAAAACTACACACCAAAATCATTTACCTGAAGCCCCAAAGGAACCTCATCTGTCAAATTCATCCATTATTTTGTCATCCTCACATTTGAAGGGAAAAAAAAGGCTAGCTTGCATTTTTGTATCTAAGTAGAATAAATGCATGATCAGTGCTAGATGTTATTCAATACTAGAAATGTTAGCCTAGCTAAGTAGCTAATGTTTGCTAGCTAGCCTGATATTTTAAAAAGATAACTCATCTAGCTTGCTTTTTTCTTGTTTCTTTCTCTGCTATTCATGACTGTGACTTTCTATTGTTCTTAATGTTTGTTTTAGCAGTTTCTTATTGTGTAATCTGATGTCTTATGCTTATTCTTATGTTGTATGAAATGATCGTGTTAATAAAAAAGACATTTTCAGATTTTTTTTTTAGGATTTTGTCTGATGTTTATTTAAAATGTATATTGGCAATAAAAGAATTAAACATATATATAGACACACACACTGATCAGCCATAACATTAAAACCACTGACAGGTGAAGTGAATAATATTGATTATCTCGTTACAGTGGCTCCTGTCAAGGGGTGGGATATATTAGGCAGCCAGTGAGTCAGTTCTCAACAACAGTCAGTTTTTAAAGTTGATGTGTTGGAAGCAGGTAAAATGGTCAAGCAGAAGGACCTGAGCATCTTTGAAAAGGGCCAAATTGTGATGGCTAGACGACTAGGTCAGAGCATCTCCAAAACTGCAGGTCTTGTGGGGTGTTCCCGGTATGCAGTGGTTAATACCTACCAAAAGTGGTCCAAAGAAGGACAACCCGTTGAACTGGCAACAAGGTCATGGGTGCCCAAGGCTCAAATGGGGAGCAAAGGCTAGCCTGTCTGGTCCAGTCCCACAGAAAATCTACTGTAGCGTAGACTGCTGAAAAAGTTAATGCTGGCTATGACAGAAAGGCAACACACAGTGCATCACAGCTTGCTGCATATGGGGCTGTGTAGCTGCAGACCGGTCAGAGTGCCCATGCTGACCACTGTCCACTGCTTAAGTGCCTACAAGTGGGCACATGAGCATCAGAACCAGACCATAGAGCAATGGAAATAGGTGGCCTGGTCTGATTAATAATGTTTTCTTTTACATCATGTGGATGGCCTAGAGCGTGTGTGTCGCTAACCTGGGGAAGAGATGGCACCAGGATGCACTATGGGAAGAAGGCAAGCCGGCGGAGGCAGTGTGATGCCATGGGCAATGTTCTGCTGGGAAATCTTGGGTCCTGGCATACAGGTAGATGTTACTTTGACAAGTACCACCTACCTAAACATTGTTGCGTTCCAAGTACACCCCTTCATGGTAGCGGTGTTCCCTAATGGCAGTGGCCTCTTTCAGCAGGATAAAGCGCCCTGCCATACTGCAAAAAAGGAATGTTCAGGAATGGTTTGACAAAGGAACATGACAAAAAGCTCAATGTGTTGACTTGGTCTCCAAATTCCCCAGATCTCAATCTGATCGAGCATCTGTGGGATGTGCTGAACAAACAAGTAAGATCCATGGAGGCCCCACCTCACAACACACAGGACTTAAAGGGTCTGCTGCTGGTTTCTTGGTGCCAGATACCACAGCACACCTTCAGAGGTCTTGTGGAGTCCATGCCTCAATGGGTCAGAGCTGTTTTGGTGGCACAAGGGGGGTCTACACAATATTAGGCAGGTGGTTTTAATATTATGATTGATATAGAAAAAAAAACTATATATATATATATATATATATATATATATATATATATATATATATATATATATATATATATATATGTGTGTGTGTGTGTGTGTATGTATGTATATATATGAAAATATACATACATATACATATATATATACACCATAAACACACAGTTATATGTAGCACTCTAACAGTTTTTGGATTTGCCCCTCTGGAATAAATTCAAAATTCTTCCTCTTGAATATTTAGACCTTAACTACTGGGGAATGTGTCAAAATTACTACCCATGGTTTAATAAAACACAGAGGTCTTCTTTTTGGGTCAATTTTGTTCTCATTATTGTCATTATAGAGGAAAATTTAATTTTAGGGTACAAAACTGTGTTGTGGATTAGTTAATATACTTCAGATTTGGGCTCCATTTTAGGGTCTTATTTGTGTCTGGAAGTTTTGACTTGTGAAGACCTTGACTGCAATCAGCAACCACAGCAACCAGTAATTCACCACACTACCGTACAAACATACCATATTAGGTACAACAGCACACACACACACAACAGGAGATGATTTAGTTAGAAATAGACGCCAGTATGTGGTGTAACACTTTTGTACAATGTTACGTCGTCACAGCTTACGGGAAAAAGTTGCTGGTTTCTTCCAAGCTATCACGTGAACACACATACACACACACACACACACACACACATACACACATACACACACACACACACACACATACATACACATACAGTGGATTAACAGAAGAGGAGGACTGTTGAGCACAGACCGATCTCAGTAATGTGCAGAGATTTTCCAGTGCAGGTGTGAGTGCCTCCCTGTCACAGTGACCTCATGATAATGGATTAGGAACTGAAAGGAGAAATTTAACAATTTCCTGCTACACAGAAATGATGGAATTAAATACAACCCATGCTTCTCCATAGAGTCCCTTTATAGGGACTTTATTCCTGTAGTATTACAGGATCACTGGGCATGAGGCAGGAATACACCCCGGACGGGATGCAAGTCCATTGCAGCGTACCATGCACACACACATTCACAAAGTCATTGACACCTAGGAGCAATTTAGAGTCACCAGTCCAACTACTGGTGTGTTTTCTGAGGTGGGAAGAAACTGGAGAACCCAGAGGAAACACAGGGACACAGGGAGCACAGGCATAGAAACTTACTCGGTAACAAGAGCTCAGGATTTGAATTAGGAACCCTAGAGCTGTAAGGTTGCAATGTTACCCGGCATGCCACCATGCCACCCTTCATGTGTCCATTTCAGTCCAAATATATACACAACACAGCATAGAAATTTTACTACATGTGAGCATAATATTATTTTCTTTCCTCAACAGTACAGCTAATTGCACACTGACCGCACACTGAACCTTACCCGTAGAGCTTCCCTGCCGTGCTTAGTTTCAACTAGGCACTAACACTCCTTAGTCAGCTCATAAAGGGTTTTGTATTTCTAAAGAGTCAGGTGGATTACAGTAGAGAATTTAGAAAAATGTTTCAGAAGTGGGGTCCCCAAGACTAGAATTAAGAAGTGGTGTGTAATATAGTAATGTATCTGACAATAAAGAGGTCAAGGTAAATCCTCATTATTAATGCCAGTTGTGTCAGATGTCAGTTGGAGCTAAACTTTGCAGAGACAAAGACAGTCTTCAATGTTCATTTGTTAATTCAAGTCTAACAATACACAGATTATCACAAATGTGAACCTCTATCAACACGGCTGTATTTTGGGGTTGTGTTCCACTATGTTACCATAAATGGCTGGTTCCTCTGAGAACCTACTTTGCTGGTATAAGCTACATGGCCTACAAAACCAGTGTGAGTTCAGTGTGTGTGTACTAAAACTTACCCATCATACTGAGTGTAAAAAGATGCCAGCTTGACTGAGCTCATGATTCTATGAAGTGACATAACTTCTGTGTGCTTTTGTCCTTTGATAACGTGAATGTTCTTTTATGTCAACCACAAGATGGTGCTGGTTCTCTAGAATTACAAGCTTCTAATCTTTTTCTCGGAGAACAAGGTCATATGGAAATTTTGAGAGGATTACTAACAAGATTAGTCAAATAGTCAAATAGTATGATGAAAGACATCTGTGAAAAGTATGTAGGAATGTGTGTGTGTGTGTGTGTGTGTGTGTGTTTTATCTATTTTCCAATGCTAGCTTTGCATTTAAGTCCTTTAAGAATGAAGTAGGCACTAAATTGGCTTTGCCCCCTTCTGTGTTCCTGAGGTCAAACTATTTTCTGGAGAATAATTAGCCTTGTTGTGTTAAGATTTTGAATATAGACAGCCTGCTGGTTTAAAAAGGACATGGATGTCCTTCCGCACGACCCTGGGGTGTGGCTCAAGAACTACATTGTTTTCCTGTGGGTGGCCTAGATTTGAAAACATTTTTCAAAATGGTTATTTTTGAGTTTTGGCCTTACAAAAACTCATGAATCCATGACATGTCAACTGAAGTGTATGGCACTGGTAAATTAGTGCAGTATATTGAAATCCCCTTAATTATACAGCCTGAAAAATAAAAGCAAAATAAGATTAGCAAATGGCTCATATCCACAAAAGTAAAAACAACAGGAAATTTGACACAAAGATGTTTTGGAAGGATGAATTTGGAAACAAAGTAGAGGTGGAAACAACACTCTTATCAGCTCTCTTCAATCTGACATGTGTGCAGCAGGTCCTCAATAATGATTCATAAAATGAGCCATAAAACCCTTTTTACACGGAATGCTTCCCTGTGGCAGGTTATGGTGATTTTATTTTGTTCTGTGCCATGCAGAACCCAGCAGGTGGGCATTGTTTGAGACTGTCTGGTTGACAGGTGGAACAGAAACAAGCTTTTCCGTCAGCTCAGTGTTTTCCTCATTTCCTTCCACACTGGCCTCCTCTGGGCCTGACTCACCCAGAATGTATTAATAGATTCATACCCTCTTGTTCGGAGGTGGGTTGAGGGTAAACTATGTCTTTTTCCTCATGATCCCTCTTTCCCTCTATACCGAGGCCTCTTTCCTTCCTCTTCTCTTGTTTGGTTTGTTTTTGTTAAAGCCTCAAGTAGGCATGGCTACAACTGGCAGCCCCTCTTTTTGGTATTGCAACAACATAACCTCTGATAAAGAAAAACTAAGAGGTCATGATTACTAAGATGGTCAAAATCTGTGTTTACCACTCTTTTGCACATGCAAATTTAATATGGCAAATCCTGGTTAAGCGTTTAACAAAATTGTACTGCTTGTACCTAAGCAAATCTGTTAGCCATATGTCTTAAAAGAGTTATGCATTGATGTTTTTAACAGTAGAGGCTGTATGACTCTGTGTGTGTGTGTGTGTGTGTGTGTGTGTGTTCATTCCTGTTCTTCATCTATTACCATTAACATTGGTATTACATCTAGCATTATTCCTAAGCCCAGAAATGACGGGGTTTGGTTTGTATGGGCGAGTCATCCTTGATGACCCGTATGTTGTTTTAAGTGTCAGCCCGGAAATGGCCTCACAGCCTCACAGTAAACTTTTTACAACAAGCACAAAAATTCCAGCAACTCACACAAGAGGCTAAACTTACCTGAATATAAGATGAGATTTACTAAATACCAGCTCCTGTATCAATTTTGTCCAGAAATGATGTAACTAGTATATAACAAAACACATAATATGAAGGCACTCTTAACATTCCCTAAAAAAATAGCCAATAAAATTGTATTGTATCCCTGTAAAACTACAAAGTCTGTGCGGAAGCCGGTTTGTCCATCAGCTATCTGATAGCTATTAGCTATCTGATATACCTTAGGCATCATGCTTCTCTTTACAGCTGCTGAAAAAAAAATCTGCCAGCAAGGCTGTGTGCGTGTGCATGTGTGTGAGGGGCAGAGAGAAAGAGAGCGAGAGAGAGAGAGAGAGAGAGAGAAAGGAGACTTCTGTGTGGTCTAAAGGTGTGTGGATCCCTGACCATCACACCTCTATGTGCTTGTTTTCATTCATCCCAAAACCATAGGCATTAATATAGTGTTGATACCTCCTTTGCTGCTATAATAACCTCCACTCTTCTGGGAAGGCTTTCCCTTATATTTTGGAGTGTTGCTGTGGGGATATGTGCTCATTCAACCACAAGAGTATTAATGATGTCGGGCTAGAATGCCTGCGGCGCAGTAGGTGGTCCAGTTAATCCCAAAGGTGTTTGGTGGGGTTGAGTGAAGGGCTGTGTGCAGGACACTCGAGTTATTTTTTTACTCCAACCTTGTCAAACCATGTCTTTATGGATCTTACTTTGGGTACTGTCATGCTGGAACAGATTTGGGTCTCTTAATTCCAGTGAAGGGAAATTGTAATGTTACAGCATACAAAGACATTCTATACAATTGTTTGCTTACAACTTTGTGGCACAAATTTGGGGAAGAACCACATATGTGTGTAATAGTCATGTGTCCACATACTTGTGGCCATATAGTGTATGTAATACATTAAGCAGAGATAGTCATTGTATATACAGTGGAGATGAAAATTAGAGAATAATTTATGAACACTTGATTTTTTCAGGAATACTGTAATCTTCATTGCTCAACATTTGAAGGAATTTTTGTTGCGGCTATACCATGCTAATAGAACAGTGTTTTACAAAATAACCAAGGCACTTCAACAAAAAACTTTATTTTGTAGAAAACGCAATGATCAAAATCAGAGAACAGCAATGACTGTAGCACAGAGAAAGATAACAACTAAAATTTCTGAAGGTTTACAACAGTCAGTAATTAGTAGGAAGTGTACAGGCCCTTGCTTTGAATGACTTCAGCACATCTGCGGCCACAGGACTTCACTAGTCTCTCACACTGCTCTGGTGTGATTTTGGTCCACTCTTCTTCCAGTCTCTTCCACAGTTCGGTGACTGTAGTGGGTTTCTTGGCCATAACTTTGTCGCCAAGGATTTTCCAGAGGTTTTCTATTGGGTTTAGATCAGGACTCTGGGCTAGCCATTTCATTATTTCAATGTTTGCAGCTTCAAGGAACTGCTTTAGCCGTTTTGCTGTGTGACAGGGGGCATTGTCATGCATGAAAATTGCTGGCCGATTGGGTGATGAACGCAGGGAAGGAACCACGTCTTGTCAAAGAAGGGTCTGATAAACATTTGCATTCACTCTACCATGTAGCTGTATAAGAGGGCCAACTCCTGCTGCAGAAAACATCCCCCAAACCATGACACTTCCCCCTCCACCTTTCACTGACTTCTTTACACACATTGGGTTCAGTCTTTCCCCAGTTTGACGATGAACATAATGTTTCCCATTGGACCCAAATAAATTAAACTTGCTTTCATCACTAAAGTGAACTTTGAACCAGTTCTCCTCTGTCCACACAACATGCTCCTCAGCAAAGGTTAGTCTAGCCTTTTGATTCTTTCTGCAAATGAGAGGTTTGGTCACTGCAGAGTGGGCTTTCAGTCCAAATTCTCTTAAACGTCGAGACACTGTATGACGAGACAGATCCTTACTCTGTTCAGCTCTGAACTGGTGAGCAATCCCAGCTGCAGCGTTGAACCGATTGCCCGTTGAGATTCTCCGCATTATCCTGTCCTCTCTCGAATTTGTCTTTCGTGGACGACCAGGCTTCTTGGGGGACTTGAATGAGTTTGTGACATTGTAAAGATGCAATATTCTAGAAATCACAGATTTGGAATGACCAACTTCTCTTGCTATGGCTGAAAGGGTCATCCCTTTGGCCTTCATCTGGACAACCTGCTGCCGGAGGGTTTCAGTTTCAGGGTTTCACCATCTTGCAAAGTCAGTGAAAACTGGAAAGTTAGACTGCCAGTTAAATAGGGTTTGTCAGATAATTAAAGAAATTAGCACCAGGTGCCAGAATAACACCAATAACTGGGAGGTATCCGAAAGTGTTCTCTAATTTTGATCAGTGTTCTTTTTCAAATCTCATTGAAGTTTTTTATTCTGTGCTTCAAAATATATGTAACTCATGAAATATGCTTTAAAAAACTGCTCTTTTACTCCTGTTTAGATCATTTCAAATAGGACTAAGCAGTGACCTTGAAATTTAGGAAATTGTAGGTTGTTCTCTAATTTTGATCTCCACTGTATGTAGCATAAACTAGATATTTTCACATTTCATTCAATCCAGGGCTATTAGAAAGTCTATTAAACCTTGCCTGTAACCTGTGGAGCATATACAGTACATACTGTAAGAAAAACCCCATTATTGCATGTCTTTTAGACCATTTTAAGATATATAGTCTACGGGTTGGACCATCATTACGCATGCGCACTCCCCAGACAGCTCTCACCCCGCCTCGTTTCCCCGCCCCTCTTTTCTCCAGCCACGAGTTTGGGTTTTTGTTTTAACTGCTAAAGCGCGTTTGGTATGGAAGCCATTTCTTCACCTCGCTTTAGAGTTCAAGTTAACAAAATTATTGAGCACAGAATAGCCGGAGCGCAGCTGGATATCAGTTCTCTACACAACTTTTCTCACTTTTGACTGTTTAACCTTTGTTTTTTTTCTTAAAATTTTTTCCCAGTCTGTTTTTTTTTTAAGTTGCGGCTGAACTTTTTCCGCCGGGCGCGCGCAGCGCTTTGTGTGGTCCAGTGTTTACGGAACCGAGAATGGAGAATTAGGCGCGTGCCCGAAAGCGCGCTCATTTGCGCGTGCTCGGGAGAGGGTTCGGCTGCCCAGGTTCGGGTTCTAGAGTGCGCGCTCGCGCCGGAGATCCCGCCACGATGGGATGTGGGCTACGGAAACTGGAGGAGCCTGAGGACAGCAGCCCGGGCAAAATTTACTCCACCCTGAGGAGACCGCAAGTGGAGACCAAAACCGACACCGCGTACGAGTACGTGCTGCTGGACTTCAGCCTAGAAGGTACGTCTGGGTTTTCTGTTCACGAGTAACACTAGGATTCATCCCCTTTTCAAGAAAAAAAAAATCCTATTGGAATTTCACTTTGTCCTGTAGGATCTCATTTGAGTTTTACAATACTGTTGGAACTTTACTTGTATTTTACTGGAAATAATGTGTAGTTGTTGGAGTTACTGGAAATTACAGAGTGTGCTATGTATGTGTGTGTGTGTGTGTGTGTGTGTGTATATATATATATATATATATATATATATATATATATATATATATATATATATATATATGTATGTGTATATATATATATATGTATGTGTGTATATATATATATATATATATATATATATATATATATATATATATATATATACACACAGTACTGTGCAAAAGTCTTAGGCACCCTATTTTTTATTTTATTTTTTTTGTGAAAACTTTGTTATAGATTTTAATTTTATGACTTCTACATTACTGATTCAGTAAAAAACATTTTAGATTTCCAAACATTAGTTTTCCATCACAAAATTAAATGTTACAGAAAAATGTTTGTATGTCAGTAAAGAAAGCAGCAGATTACATAAGAGACACTTTTCAGACAAAAATACATAATGAAGGCTGCTGGGTTTCGCTGCAAAAATAAGACGCAAGTGTGACAGTCAAAGTCTCCAGAAGAACTGTGGCTGCTTCTGCAAGATGCTCAGTAACACTTACAGCTCATTTTCTTATAAAACTGCACACATTGTACCTGAGACTACTATTTTTTTTTTTTAATCAAAGGGTTGTCACACCAAATATTGACTTTGTTTCATTGATTACTGTTTACTGCTCTTTATAGTATTTTATTAAATGTAGAAATATTTAGTTTCATTATTTTTGAAAGCATCTTTGCTCTACAGCATTTATTTGCATGTGCCTAAAACTTTTGCACAGTGCTGTGTGTGTGATATATATATATATATATATAAAGAAACCATCCTTTAAACATCTTAATCTGTATTAGTCATTAATGGTTTTCAATCAAATTGCGAGACACACTCAAAAAAGTGCCATTTCTTTAGTAACAAAAAAAAAATATGCTGGAATTCTTAAAAATATCACATTGAATTCCCATATAGGCCTGAATAGGAACCCAGATGGATCCCATAAAAAAAAAAAAAAAAACGCCTGTAGAGGTGGTCTTACAGGATATTTATGTCTTGATGATTCCTGTAGGAATTGTCTTATAAGAATAGTTCCAAAATATGAAAAAAATTCTGATTAGAATCCTGTACAAATTTCTTATTGGAATCCTTTAGGATTTTTTTGACAAGCGTCTGGAGAAGTTTGGCAGAGATTCGTGATTCATGGTTATATGATTTAAGTCTGTTTTTTTCTGATGTCATCTTTTTCAGATATGTAAATCTACTAAATATGTTACCCAGTGAAATTCCTAAATCTTTGTATTACAGTGTATAAATGTGACAGGTTGGCACAACTCAGTTGAAGTTGATGGATCTTCCCATTTCTCATAGCAACGGCAGGGTCAAATCTAGAAATAGGTCAGGATGGCTCTTCTCATTCTCATTCTCCTGGCATTAAGGCAAAAAAGTGGTGCTTTTCACATGAAAGCTTTACACAGAAAATTCCTGTCCACATTCCTGTAGTGTAGACTGTGTACACAGTTCTTAGTCCTGCTGTTGTTGTTTTTGTTGTTGTTCCAGTGAACCCATACAGAATCTGGGAACTACATCTATTTGAAATGTTTATATCAAAGACGGCACACTGCACATGATTTGGTTGTATAAATATCAACCTACATTCACTGTCCACGTTAACAGGAACACCTGTACGCCTGCTCATTTCTGCCAATCATGTGGCAGCAGCACAATGTGTAAAATCATGCAGATGGAGGTGTAGAGCTTCAGTTAATATTCACATCAAACATCAGAAAGGGGAAAAAGTGTGATCTCTGTGATTTTAGTTGGGGCATGGTTCTTAGTACCAGATGGGCTGGTTTGAGTATTTCAGAAACTGCTGATCTCCTGGAATTTTCACACACAGCAGTCTCTGGAGTTTACACAGAATGGTGCGAAAAACAAAAAATATTCACTGAGCAGAGGGTCTGCTGGCTGAAACACCTTGTTGATGAGAGAGATCAGAGGAGAATGACCAGACTGGTCTGAGCTGACAGGAAGTCTATAGTAACTTAAATAAGCACTCTTTATCTCAGAATGCACAACACGTCTAACCTTGAGGTAGATGGGCTACAACAGCAGAAGACCACATCAGGTTCCATTCCTGTCAGCCAGGAACAAGAATCTGATGCTATCATGACCACAGACTCACTCAAACTGGACAACTGACGACTGGAAAAAGACGAGGTGATTCTTTTCCCTAATCTTCACCTGTCCAGTTTGGATGAGTCTGTGCCGATGTAGGCCTCAGATTTTTGCTCCTGGCTGACAGGCATGGAACCCAATGTGGTCTTCTGCTGTTGTAGCTTATACACTTCAAGGTTAGATGTGTTGTGCCTTTTGAGATGCTTTTCTGTTCACCACAGTTGTAAAGAGTGATTATATGAGTTTCTATATCCTTCCTGGCAGCTCAAACCAATCTGACCATTTTCCTCTGACCTCTCTTATCCACAAGGCGTTTCCACCCACAGAACTGTCGCTCACTCATTGTTGTTTGTTTTTTGAACCATTCTGTGTAAACTCTAGAGACTGTTGTGTATGAAACTTCCTCAGATTGCTGTTCTTGGCTGACAGGAATGGAACCCAATGTGGTCTACTGCTGTTGTAGCCCATCCACTTCAAAGTTCAATGTTTTGTGCATTCTGAGATGCTTTTCTGCTCACCACAGCTGTAAAGAGTGATTATTTGAGTTACTATAGACTTCCTGTCAGCTCAGACCAGTCTGGTCATTCTCTTCTGATCTCTTTCATCAAGCTGTTTCAGCCTGCAGACCCTCTGCGCACAGGATGTGGTTTTTTGTTTGTTTGTTTGTTTGTTTGTTATTTGTTGCTGTTGTTTTTTTTGCATCATTCTATGTAAACTCTAGAGACTGCTGTGTGTGAAATCCCAGGAGATCAGCAGTTTCTGAAATACTCATACCAGCCCATCTGGAAACAACAACCACAGTTAGTCACAGAAGTCACACTTTTTCTTCATTCTGATGTTTGATTGGACATTAACTGAAGCTCTGCACCTCTATCTGCATGATTTTATGCATTGTACTGCTGTCACATGTTAGGCTGATTGGATAAATGCATAAATGAGTAGGTGCACAGCTGTTCCTATTAAAGTGGACAGTGAGTGTGTATTTCAAGGCGATGATCTTTCAGCCATCACACCACCATGATGGTCTGATGTCTGGTTGTAACATGATGTGCAGTTTTTCCCATTAAAGCTGCTGTTAGCAGTGTTAGCAGCTATGGCTTGACTTCCATTCAGACATCTCTCCACTTTCAACTCTTTCCACCAAAGACATGCACACAAACAGTTCAGTGGTGAGGAAAAATAATAATGGAGACCAGCAGAGCATTTGTTTAAGCAGTTGCATACCAGATTTCAGATTGCGAAATTTAAAAACCTATTGCAGTTGAATTTGTGGTATTATTTAGGTGTGCAGCTGCTTCACTGGATTAAAGGTTATGGACATAGCTACGTAATGTAACTAAATTAAATAAAGCTAAATAGTAAAGATAACATCTAAAATTACTAGGTAACATTAAAAGATTATGAAAGCAAAGTGCAGGATCTACCAAAAACAACAATGACCTGTGAAGCCAGAGTTTTGAAGCCCTTTGAAAGTAGTCAAAGCTGTTATAATCTTCTACTACATCAAATTAGTAGTTTCCTTCTTCTCCATTTATAGCCTGTATTTGTCTGGGGTGTCTGTACAGTTTCCTGATTGGTTACTACAGCTGGACTGTGATTAGTTGCTCTATAGAGCCAAGGGCAATCACATATTTTATTTCTCAGAGCATTGATTTTAGATTTTATTTTCTCGATAAGCATCGATTTTAGTGATATCTTCTTGAATGCTAAAAAAAATCACTCACAGCAGCTATAAGAGGTATTCATGAAAATGAATGACTTCAGGCTGAAAACCAATTAACAAAACAATATTTGAATATCATAGTCTTGATACATAGATTGAACCCAGCCATTCGGACATCACTCATTTCAGAGCCACAGCTGGACAGAACTTTATGTCCTGCACAATTTTGTAAAGTCTGTATCTTCTGTAAGCCTATTTCAGAGAGAGAGAGAATAAAGAAAAATATACATGACTAAGGTTGTACAAGAAAGAACTGGCATCCTGTTATTACATACTGTTCAGTTTTAAGAATATAGGGATCTGAGGTCCAAGATACTGTGCTTGTGAAGATTTAAGTGGTCAGGAATGGTCGAGGAGGAAGTTAACTGATGATTTGATGCAAATTAGTGCTTATGTTTCCTTTAAATCTAAATGAGAAGTGGAATGCAAGGAGATTTCTCACATCTGCCTAACAATTTCAACTTCAAATAATCCTGTGAAATCAGGCTGTTCTGTGAATGATTTAGTTTGGATAAACAATAGCAGGAGCCCTCTCTGGCATCGAGCATGTATTTATGTGTGTTTTTAATGCTGGCTGATGTCTGATTGCCACAAAGCTATTACCCACAATAACAAGAATCTTCATCTTTTGGGTTGCCTTCACTGCTCCTCAGAGCCATGTGTTCAGAAGCATAGCTATCGCAATGTAAGTGAGGGGATTAGCACCGCACTCAAACTCCTTGAGAATGTTTACACTGACATTGCCACAAGTTCTAGACTATCAGTCTGTCTCCTGACTCTAGACAAGTTTAATTTCCAAGCTTATTCATTCACAGAAGTGTCTATAGATATTTAAACTTCATAAGCCTCATTATACAATGCCAAAGTTAAAATTGCTCACTGCTTGTAGAGGTCTGTAAATTATACGTTATACATGGTATTTTTAGCCCACGGCGGTTGAGTATATGGTGCTGAACCAGCATGGGCCCAAACAAGTCAAAACTTATTGCGCAGCTGTAAATCATTCTCAAATGGTTTTTTTTCTTCATTGCTCAATAGTACAGAGCAGTACGTAACTCTAGCAGTGTTTTCATCAACGCCATTTACATTTATTCATTCAAACTCACAGCTTTTCCGATCATTAGACTAGAGTCTTAACCGCTGAACCACCAGTGTCCCACAATCAATTTGCTAGTGTGTAGCAAATTGAGGAAAATGATGGTGAATAGTATTTTAAAATCTAATTGACTCATGTTAAATCACTGTGTCTAGTAGAGTTTTAGAAAAGCCCTTGCTTGTGGAAGGCCAGATGTTGTGGTGTAATATAGCTAACAGACAGATTAAAACTGACTGGCCTTAATCGCCTACTCGGTTTCGCTGAACAGCTGCAGCATTGGGGATTCAGTTAATTCGATATGGATCAGAACTGAATACATGTTTGGTGCTCAATTTGATGTGGTGTAATGGCTGCTGTATTCACATGTAGCTCATTCAGAATGGTGACCTTTTTTATTTTTACCCCAGTTTCTCCAAATTTGGTCATTTACCAATTCATACCCACTAGCAAACTCTCACCTATCACATAAGAATTACCACCTTGAGGGCAAGCACATGCTTCCTCCAAGACATTTGAAGCCATCACATCTTTTCAATCTGCTGCTCATGCTACGTCACAGGGAGCTGAATACACTCAAGGGAAAGCGCTGTCCACCCTCTTCTACATACAGGAGCTCGCAGACGCCCATGATTGGCTGGTGTCGCACTGATTGACAGAGAGAGTAATACCATTCCTCACGCTCTATCTTGGACTCCAAGCCAGAGATTCAAATGATAGGGTGAATGCTTTTCTGTTGTGCCACTGAGGAGCCCAGAATGCTGACTTTCTTTGTAGTCAAGAGGCCTACAGCTGATGGAAGTGATTAGGGTCCACTCATTCTAATGATGAAAGCTAACAATTGAGAATGGACTTCAGTTAGGTTAGTAATTGTGAAAGAGAAAGAACAACTCCATGTACAAGCATGATTGCATTACCCAAGTCAAGGACTGCGAGAATGGTGCAAAGATAAACTGCCCTTCAGTATGGGGACATATACATGTTGGAAAGATATAAAATGTCAGGAGGGGTTGATTAGTGTAACAAAGTGTCCAAACTAATGATGTCTCTAACCTGGCCATCTGGGTTGCCAGTTCTCAATCTCCCTGTAATCAGCTGTAATCTTTCTTTGTAGTGGATCGTTCTTTCTCTTGTAGTGTGTGTCTTTTTCTGATGCAGAATTTCATGTGTAATGGATCTAGAGGCAATTTTCTCAGACAAGGTATGGCTAGTGGTGGGATGTTCTTCACCAAGCATCTAAAAAATAGAAATGCTGATCCAGAATCAGTATTTGTGAAGAGGAATCAGCTCTGGATATTAAGACCTGGGCCTTGTTCTTCTTGTGTCCCTTAACAAATCCAGAATAAAATGATATGTGCCAGATGAACTAATTGTAACAATTCAAAATAAGGTTTGTTCTTTGAACGCACATGAGAACCTGAGTTTAGTGTAACTAGACTGAGTTGTTTGAGATTACTGCATGCCACTGTGGGTGCCACTAATGGGTGACAAATTAAAGGAATAAGTGAAAATAAGTGAAAAGTGTCTTAGAAAGATGTTTGCCCTTCCCTAAAGAGGACAAGTGGATTCAAACCAACTACTGGCTACTAATTCCTCTATAATTTATCACCTTGGGACTCAAAACCATGATCAGGGAGTTAGTGATTGGCTAATGCAAATGGTACAGAAGCCTGCAGAGGCCATTAAGAGTTTTCTGTTTTAGTTTCTGATTTCAGGTTTTCAAATTAATGCCATTGGGCCCATAAAATTTATATTTGTGTAATCATTAACGTGAACTGCGTCTACATGACACTGTTAGTGACACTGTTTTCATCCCTTATATTTCAACTTTTCTTTTCTGAGTTAGGAGCAGCAGACATAAAGTTTTTCCTCACTGCAGCTTCTGTTTCATCATTACAACATGTCTGTCTCACCCTCCCATATGTTCCTTTAATACACAAAGTCTTTTCCCTCAAACTCTTTCTGCACCATAAAACCTCCCATAAATTCTTTCACCCTTCTCTCTACGCCCCACCCCCCCTCGCTTTTCTCCTCTCCCCACAAACTGCAACCCTGCAGCCTCACAGTCTCGCTACTTCATCTTCAGTCTTCACTTGCTCTTTCTCCATGATTCTTTCTTTCACCTCAGCCTCTTTACTTCATTTTCTTTCATTCTTTTACTTGCACTTTCTTTGCAGTTCTCCCATTTTTCCTTCGCATCTTATCCTCGCTGCCTCCTCCTCCTTCTCCTTCTCCCTCTCCCTGTTGCTTGATGAGCAGAGAACAGAGGGCTCAGTGTGCGAGTTTAAATGGAGGTGGGGAGGGAGCATGAGAGGGAGTCCCCGGGGAATAAAAGCACAGCCCTCTCTGAGGTCGGTGTTGTTCTTGTTGCCCAGCGAATAAAAACACGCTCTCTCCTTCCTCTATGGGCTGTCAGCTCCATGTCTCTGCTGGCTCAGGTTTGATCTTGGGCACATGGCATGCAGTGACAGGGACACATTTCTGGCCAGCATGAGACCTTGCTTGCAGACACAGTAGTCTGATTATCCTTAAATGACTGTAAGCATGAGGAAGCAGAAGTGTGGTTTGAGGTGAAATTTGAATAGGAGATTTAGTTTGAATTGCTTCATGTCTGTGCCTGTCCGTCCTTAATCATACATGAAAAACTGAATGGCAAACCGTTTTAGCGTAAGTGTGTTTGTGTGTTGCGTATATGTTGGAATGTTGTGGGAATGTGTACATGTGTGCATGCTGTGAACAGCAGCTCTTTTGTGGATGCAGGAAGTGTGTTTGGGGTTAGTGTAGCAAGAAGGGCTGCTCTGCCAGAAACTTGAGACAGATGTAGAAAGACCCCCATATTCATTTCATTACAACTCCAAACCAAAACAACAAACTGGCACTACCTTGTGTTTGATCACTCTGTGTGTGTGTGTGTGTGTGTGTGTGTGTGTGTGTGAGTGACTTTTGTTAACTAACAGTCCCTTGCTACTGTCTCACTACTCTAATTTGGCTTCTCTAAACTGCACCTAGGTGTGAAAGAACTTGTGTGTGTGTGTGCGTGTGTGTGATGCTCTTCAAAGGGCTTGCCTCACATCCAGGGTGTATTCTCGTTATGGCCTCCAGATCCACCTCAACCCTGACCAGAATAATCCGGTTACTGAAGATGAATGAATATTACTCAATCAGTGGGCATTTTTGCTGAGAAGAATCCATGTGATTCTGCTTTCAAATAATGCCAAATTAATGAACGTAATGAGGAACAGTTCCAAAAGGAACAGTCCTCGATGTCATAAATGTGCGCACACATGTAGCCAGCTAGACTGGATTTTTCATATTTATTTTGCATGATTTGGTGTTTCTCAGGTAGTCGACCCACAGTGCAGTATCTGTCCTCTCTGTGTGAGCTGCCTCAGGCCCTGCAGCCATACTACACTCAGGGCTATGTGCTGGTCACCTTGCATCCCATCATCCTCTCTGTTGGCCGCACACGCTCCCTGCCCTGCAGCCTGCTCTACCGGGCCATCCTGACCAGACCACGGTCCAGGTAATTCAGTTTTATTTGTATAGAACGATTGAGAGCAGCTTTACATAATTCCAGATTAGATTTAGATCCCTAATGAGCAAACCAGAGGTGACAGTGGTGAAGAAAAACTCCTTGAAATGACATACTTGAGAGGAGCCAGACTCAAAATGGAACCCATCTTCTTCTTATAAATCATTACAGAATACAGTTTAAGAAGCGTAAAGGCAAATAGCACATGTGTTGAAGGGATATTCAGTGTTAGTATATAGAGTTCTGGAATAAGCACAGGACATTCTCTATGATTACAGCAGCAGTTCTTGCGTACAAATCTACCGTATCCAGGTGAGATTATCCACTGAAGCAAGGGAGAGTCTTGGAACTGTTTTGGGGAAGTGCAGCTCTTTAGGGTGTCCATGTGGAAACATCCACAGCAACAGAAAGTGATTGTCAAACTCCACAAAGCTCCAGACAGAAGTAGAGCATCACGATTGGTCAGGTGAGAGGAGCCAGAGTGGTTGAAGTATGACAGAATCAGGCACCGAAATCACATCAAGCAGCAGGAGTACGCATACACAAAGAGTGAACAGATTATTAGATAATTGCTTTAATCTCCTCCTGTGTATCCTTGTCAAATTTACTCAAATTTGACTCTTCCTCCATCATCAATCCTGTATCCAGGGCAGAATAGGAAGACTAATCTCAGCCCACCTAGTCTAAAATACAGTATATGATGAATTAGGAGCTTTTTAAGGAGACTGTAGACCACACAAAGGTGTAAACATGGAATACACAGGAACCAACAAGAGAAAGAGAAGCATCTAGGTTGGCATAGCTACTGAGGCATGACGTAGTTAGCATTGTAGTAGAGGAAAAAGTAAGAAGCAACAGCTTGTGCCTAGAGAGTTGTTTGGACATGCAGGAAAACACTTAGGCATGTCATGCAAACCCACTGAGCCTTTTATGAGCCTCATGTGCTGACATGCAGACCATGACAAATCAAACATGACCTTCAAGTATAGTAGAGGTCATGCATTTCACAGGCTCTGCAGCAGGACGTTGTGTAAAATGACATTGCCCTCTGTGAGAAACGTGCGTGCAGTCACCTTGTGGACTTCTTTTCCTATCCTTGCTTAGAACACCAACAACGTTTTATTAGACCCAGTGCAGAGTGGAATTTTCCTAAACACTTACGTGAAAATGTTGTGTGTGGGCCTGTGTTTGTTGCAGTAAGAATGCAGTGGCCGTGTTTCACAGTGTGCCAGTGCTGAGGGTTGAGGAGTGGCCACTGCCTGGAGATTCCCTGACCAGTGACACTGTGAGAGCACTTATAGACCGGGTCAGTGTTTACTCAGTGTGTATATAAATGCATTTTGTGACCATTTTTGGTGCTGCATTTAATTTCTTTCCTATTTTTGTTTTTCCCCCAATTCATAAATCTTTACACAATTAACGAAAACCTGCAAGGTTCTTCTTGTTTTTACTGAAACAAAATTGTTTACACACATCACATGCACAAGTAGCTATGTGTCACTGATGTTTAAGCTGCCACTGTGCATTTGTGGATTGTTCAGGTTAACTGTAATGCTCGGGGAGGCGTGCGCTTCGTGGGCTCTGTGCTCCAACAGGCAGGAGGAGGGAGGTGTAACGGCAGAGTGGCGAGTCCCAGACGGAGCTGTCGCTCCCCACCACACACTCCACCAGGAGACAGAGACATGGAAGACGGTGGATATGGTCCAGGTTACACATCTCAAAAGTCCCATCTCCATACAGTCAATACACTGTTGAGTATTGGTATTGGGGCAGGTACAGGGTCCAGAGTTTTAGACCAGTCTGAGTAATTTTATGCAGTGAACATGTGTGAGGTTGACTGACATGAAACATTTCTTGCATACGACGCAAATTGTCCTGAAACCTGTCACCATCACGTCCCTGATGTTTTGCTTAACTTGGCAAAAGAGGCTTGTGATGAGGAGGTCCTTATCAAATCAGTATTCTTTAAAAAGTTACTTGTGATAATGCACTCTATGTGAGTATTACAGACCATCTCCTTTTGAATATATCACATTTTAATTGATGTATTCTCACTTCAAGCTGTAAATGCTTATAGAGGATGGTATCTTTGGGGACAAGGATGTGCAAGACAAAAAAAATTTGGGCCACTAACTAACCTAAATTAAAAGAAAATACAATATACTAAAATATCTGTCTAGCCCTAAAATTAGAGAGGAAAGGTAATCTAAACGAAATGCCATTTAAGGTCCTTACCTTTTCCACACAGTTTATTGCATATCCAGAATACAACAGGTTCTTTTTAACCACAAAATAGCTGGTAATTCACTAGTACTGTGAGAGATTAAGACTCTGAGACTAAAGATTCTGTCTGTTTGGTTTGTTTAGGTGGCACTTTCAGTTATATCCAAAAGACCCTTCTATGTCTCTGTGTTATGTTTCTCTCTGATTGTAGCTGGCTTGTATAACTGACATACTCCAACAATGGAAAAAAAAAGGACAGAAACACAATCAAACCAGTCAATTTTATTTGCCTGTAGCTTTAACAATAAACATTATCACAAAGTAGCTTTACAGAAATCTGGATGTAAATTTAGATTATGAGCAAGCCAGAGATGACAGAGGCAAGGAAAAACCGCCTGAGGTAACTTAAGGAAGAACCCTTAAGAGGAACCAGACTGTTTTCACAATTATATCAAACAGTACTACGTGTTATAAACATATCACTATGGAAGAGAATCTGGTGTCATTGTGCTGTAAACCTATAGCATTTAAATCAACTAGGCAAATATCTGCTTAGATGTGCCTACAAACACACAACCCATACTCTGGCCACATTTCTCACACTTCTTCACTTTTAATCAAAGCTCATCCACCTGTAATGTATTTTTAGCTTGATCTGACCGCTCCACTGACATGTCATGTCAGCTTAGTGTTAGAGATTGATATCCGTTTCCACACCCTCTTTGTGGCAGTATGCTCTGTTCAATCGTAGGGCTCGGCTGCTACTCTCCTGCTTTGAAAATGAAGAGGTTCTTGATCTGCTGTCCTGATGTATTTGCCAGTCTCCCAACTTCTCAGTAAAGAGCTTGTTATGAAGGCTAAGGAACACATCACTTTCTCCATTGGCAGGGTCTTACAGTGCCTCTGTGTTGTCAAATCTGCAGATTTGAGGTTGCTGGTGCTGTTTCACTCCTGGGCTCCAGGTTGTGTTCCGCTGGATCCACTAGTCTGCTGCTACCACCAAGGGGCACTCTCCATGCGCGTGTCCAGGAAGGGCCAAGTCGTCAGCGGTCTGGAGGCTGATTGGCTCGAGCTGACAGCAGCCTATTACCGCAAAGGCTGGTCATTAGTTGACTCTTTTGTGTACTGGGACACACCTAAAGGTAACTTATTCTGCCTAAGTCATGAGATTTCAGCCAAAAAAATTTGTCTAACAATTAAACTATGATAAAAAGGAAAAAGTACTAAATTGTTGTTGTAAAACAAAGAGATTGGCAAACCCTTCCCTGCTCTCTTCCTTAAAAAAGGTAAAAATTAAAGCAGTTCTGACTAAAAACACTTCATATCTGACTGATATGACTGACTCATGTGCTCTCTGTATTATGTTTTTTTTTTTTTCCTTCCCTTTTTTTCTCCCAAATTTATTGTCTTCATCCTCTCAATGTCTGTTTCTGGTTTGTTTCCTTTCCCCATCTCGTCTGTCTTCTACCACAGTGACTATATTTAGTGCTCACATCTCAACCTCATGACCTCACTTCCTCTTTTGCACCAGACTAATAACAGCTAAATCAGATGTGTGTGTGTGTGTGTGTAGACATCTGGGGTCTGAAAATATAGAACATGATAGAGCACACACATAACAGCTCTGTCTCTCTCTGTCTCTCTCTCTCTCTCTCTGCTAATACAAGAGCAGGGCCATGTTCCCTCATTTGTCTTCTAAGTAGTTCAGTGTTGCTTAGTAGGTCAGTGACACATTTTCAGCACTGACGTAATGAGACCAGTTTAATGTTGAATCATTTCATGGTAGATAACCACAGTGAATAAAACTCATACACAGTACATCCAGCTAAATAAATACATGATTGCTGTTTCTGTGCATTAGGATATGAGTACATAATGGTACACACATGGTTATGTGGAAATGTATATTCACAAATTTTCCATGTGATTATTATGACTGAATGATACCATTCCAAATATCAGCTGAGGTACATGATGAGGGGATTTTTTCTGTTTATAGGTGATCCAGTGCCCAGGTCTTTAGAGGGCTTGTTTGTGTATGAGGAGAGAAGTCCTGCACCTCCTGCCAATGACACTATTGTTGTTGAACAGTGGACTGTTATTGAGGTCAGCAAAAGCATTGCATAAAGGTTATACTTGATGAGTATACACAGTGTAGTGTGTCGGTGTCAATAAAGGTAGACCCTAAATAGAAAGCTTGATCTCCTACACTCATGTCTATCCAACATACTGTGTTTCCAACATATAAATATAGTGGAAGTGTGCCTTGAATTTTTTTCCTCACCAAAGAGCACCTTGAAACATACTCCACAGAACTTCTGAGCATACCAGATTTGTTTTTTTGAAGATGTGTAATAGTTATTTGGCTGGTGAAGCATGTGATTTTGTGCCTGTTACAGGGCTCTGATGTGAAGACGGATTACGGGCCACTCCTTCACACTCTGGCTGAGTTCGGTTGGTTACTGACGTGTGTACTGCCCACGCCTATCATTCGCCATGACAGGTAAAACACATGCACACTGTTCAGACTCATCTTTCTCCTCCTTTTTTTTTGTTTATGACTGCAGGGTTTTTTCTTTGCAGTGAGGGAAATCTTGCCACTAAACAAGTGGTGTTCCTGCAGAGGCCTGTTAAATCCCCCTCCATCCGACAGAACAGCCAGGTACGGCAAAGACTTTCTGCTTAAATGGTGCAGGTTATAAACTGACACCAAAGTGATATCAATTTTAAAACAAATTGAAACTACTTTTAGCCAGACATGAAAACTTGTATACTTAAGGAATAAAATACCACAGAACACACTGTTATAGGAAAATAATCAACAATGGAGAGAATGTGAAGCGAATTATTGATTATTTTGCAATAATAGTATGTCCAGTAGTGTTTTATTTCTCTTATACCACAGCAATTTGTGTCAATGTCAATGACCATTTTTAATTTATTAATGAACATGACTTTTAACCATTTATAGTTACTTTTCATGATGTGGAACATCTGTGAGACAAGATAGTTCCTGATATCACTTGTGTTATTATTGCAGCTTTAAAGAGTTCTCAGTTCTTCTCACTAGCCTCTCTTTTACTTTTAATAAGATTTAAAAAAAAAAAAAAAAAAAAAGAAAGAAAAACAAAGCCTGTAATGTTACTAAGAAAGTTTTCAGTCCTGAAGACTTTCCTGTGGTGGAAAATGTACTAACTGTTACAAAGTGCCGACATCTGAGACTCCTCCTTTATAGAAAGTTTGACCGCAGGATAAACAGAAAAGCATGCACCCAGTCTTCTGGAGATAACAAGTTTGAAGTCCAACAAAGCAAAACTGGCAGTGCTCTCTGGATGGGAGGGATGGCATACTCTCTCTCCCCGTCAGATTAGAGTGACGCTAGCCAGTCATGGTTGGTACCTGTGGTATGATAGGGAAGAGCTGGCTAGTGGGTGGGAATTGGCCAAGACCAAATTAGTATTATTAC
The DNA here is from genome assembly GCF_027358585.1 of Pangasianodon hypophthalmus. Lineage (NCBI taxonomy): Eukaryota > Metazoa > Chordata > Actinopteri > Siluriformes > Pangasiidae > Pangasianodon > Pangasianodon hypophthalmus. Next base: position 9,870,953 of record NC_069714.1, read on the forward strand.
AAGCTCATTAATATAAACCTATTAGAGCCACAACCAATCAAAATTCAACAGCACTGTGATATAATTAATAATACAACTTCATAGGAATGTTATTAAAAATTACTTTTAAACTCAATTTTAGGTGCATTAATGAATGCCTGCTATGAATGTGCAGACTCAGTCCCACTTAAACACAGGTACTGTAGTAATCTCCTTCTGCCCCTTCATGTGTCTCAGGGTAGCTGTACTCGGAGAGAGAAGGCCAGTCACTCTTTGAATCGAGGGATGGGAGCAGCTCACTCAGAGGAGCTTTCCCCCAGTTCAGGGGGCACTGGAGGATTCCCTCTGTTTGGAGGGGGCTATCCTAGCGCCCTGTCTCAGCTGGAGGAGGGCGGCTTCGAGCAGGACGACGGGGCAGCTGAGGTCACCTGTATGTGATCGACCCACACAACGAACAGTCTCAATAGAGAACCGGATCCAAGATGCTCAGCTCTGTGCTGTGGGAGAAATGATTTTTTATATCATGAATAATTTAGGTTAAGCTTCCTTGCATTTACTCTAAACCTATTCTTATATAGATAAACGTATAGCACTTTTGATAATTTTATAAAGCCATAATTTCTTAATGGGGTGGATTTCATCTCATTTTTATACCTTTTAGAGCAAGGCATGACAGACCTACAAGTTAACCAGCTGCATAGTACACATCCATCACACTACCAGGATGTTCTGTAAAGGCTTCCAACACACATCTGCACTGTCACACACCTTCACTGTTTTTTTTTATTTTATTTTTTTTTAGTACTTTTGCACAATACTCAGTTGATGTTCTTTCTCGTTCTTCACGAATTACACATCAGTCAGCATCTCTTGTCCTCCTGACACCTGCAGAGACTTAAAGCTACATTTGACTTGGTCACTGAGGTTCATCTCGGCTCCTCTGCTGCTTGCTGCAGGATGAGAACGCTTAATATGTGTATTTCAGACTTGCTTTTTATGGTACTGAGGATGCCCAGGCTCTGCAGTCAAAACAGTCAGGGAAAATGCCATCCTCTTTTGGATTTTAAAAGGTATTTTTTAGGGCCAGGCTATGGAAAAGTAAATTTTTCATATGCAGTGGCCCTAATGTGGTTCACCCCATCTGATACCTCAAAAAAAAATATCAGACTGGAGGCTGCGTATCTGTGTGCAGTTTTGAACTCAGGTGGTGCTACAGAAGGTCCTGTTTTTTTTGGTGTTAGTTCACAGTTCAAAAAGGTAAAGTAATGCACGTATTAGTTCTCACACAAGTTCGTGTGCATGGAAGGATTGTTAATGGAAACGGTGTTTTAGTAAAAGACCAGTGTGTGATCTAACTAATCACTCATTCACTTTAGTATAATACATGTTTCAAGTATTATGTTTTTGGCTGGATCAGAGTGAGTCTGCAGGATATTTAACTTGACTTTGTACAGCATCGCTACTCAGAATGTTAACACTGATGGATTGTAGTCACATTCACAAAGACAGAAGGCTGTTAACATTCTGCATTTCATACTTTTTTCCCTAGTGACTGTGTTTATCTTGGTTTAAATTACACTATAAAGAAATACAGGTTGTAGAATATTATAATGCTGTATATAGGATTAATAAGCCATGAAATGCTGAGGTCCTTTTTTCTGTAAGATAATTTTTTTAAGTGACCAGTATAATGTACCAGTGACAGTATTTTAAATAATGTAATTCAACACGTATTGTTGGAGTTAATATTTTATTAAAACAGTTATTCCCTCATTTTGCTCGTCATTTTATACATATTTGTTTTGCATGTCTATTCATAAACATGACAAACATGAAAAGCTACTGAATCTATTCGCTAGTACACTGAACAGTACAGCTCAGAGCCAGCTCTGGGTATGAGGTGTGTTTTATTACTATCATAATGTAATATCTAACTTTAGTTCAATTTAAAAAAAAAAAAGAAAAAAGAAGAACCAGTTAGATAAAACACCTCCACCCACACAATAATTTAACAAGTAAAGAAAGGGTGAATATCACCACACTCGTTTATATAGGATGAAAAGAAGCAAAGGAGAGACTCTTGCAGTTTATCAGATTCTTATGCTGGAATGCAAGAGTAAGACGTATGTACAAGGGCCCTTCTCTGGATGTAACATGAAAAAATGAAAGGGGGAAAAAAACAAAAAAAAAACAAGCCTTAATTGTGTATATCTGAATTCCAGTTGTTCAGGATGCTCTGCAGAGGTGGAGGTCAGGCTTCACTCTCTCCCGCAGAGCCGCTCTGGTTCTCCTCCTCCATGATGGGCACAATCAGGTTGTCCTTAGACATCAGGCTGTACTTCATCACAAAGCGGGTAAAGCGGTGACACAAAAACGTCTCATTCTGCAGGTGATGTGAACAAGAGGGTGACGCACAATTTTCATACAATTATTGCCTGTGTACGATATCAGAAGTACCACTGTTCCTTGGTTAGAAGAACTTTCCTGGTATTCTCATCCAATAAACACCATTAAGGGATTACTTCCAAAAAGTATACATGCAATGCTACCATTAGAACAGGACAGACACTCTAACCAAAGCATTGTCCAAGAGTGCTACCTAGCCTATTCCCAAATGCAAGGACTAAGAGTGGCAATATTGTGTCCATTGTTGTATTGTGCCATGGTTTTCCTTAATGTCAATGGAGTGAGTCCTTGTACTCTACCGCTTTGGTTAAATATTGTCACAGGATGCCACCTACTGATCAAGCTAAAGAATGCCATTCAAACATGATTTCCTTTAATTCTGTACATGCAGCGTTTCATGAGCCATAACCTTTTAGAGATACAGAGAGAAAATAAAGAAAAAATTTAATATGCCAAAAAAATGTCTGCTGACCTCATATGTGTCGAATATTTGGCGATGGTGAAAGTAAGCATGGGAGAAGATCCTGTAGATGCGACGGCAAACTGAGCCTAACTTCGCCACTGACGATTCCTTAATGCTGACGCTGTACAGAGAACACACTCATAAGCACAGCATACTGATTTTCTCCAGTAGTGTAAAAAAATAAATAACTACAAAATACTAACATAATCGTAATGTAGTGCAAATCAAATTAGATTTCAGCAACATAGAAATATGCTACTATGAGTAGGACTAAAAAGTGGTAGAAATCATAATTTGCATGGTTTGCCTTGTAAATGTTCGAACAATGTCCGACTAGTTTATCCACAATCTATAATACAAGGAATGTGTGGAAGCACTCACCGACTAGGGAAATACTTATTGCTGTTGAGAAGGCATGCTGCGCCGTCCAGAGTGTGTCTGGTGTAGTCAATGGCAGGACACTGAATAGGAGAAAGAGAAAAAGATGTGACATGCTGTTAGAAAGTGATCCTGTAGTAGCTTTCAGGTACTGTTAGCATGTTTTACGTGTCCTGTTACAGTTCGAGGCACTACAATGATATCAGGGAAGAGTCATGGATTATCCGAGTTTACTCTGATTACAGAAATGTAAGGAGCTGATTCGACAAGTGTTCCTTTCAGTGACAGAAACTGGGGAGTCTATATCAGAGATCAGAGAAGTCAGATGTGTCTGAAACAGAAGACTCGTTATAAGGTAGCGCTTCGATAGTTATTAAGATACCTGTTAGAAAACCTGTTAGGTTTGAGATTTCAAAGGCAGCATACTCAACCACGTGTGCAGGTTCCCGATATACGGTACAGTGACTAAACCTAAAGTCCAATAGTGAATATTCCATGACAATGTCAGTGAGTTCTTGCTATGAATAACTGTTGTTGTTCTTTCAGCTGCTCTCCTTGGGGGTCGCCACAGTGGATCGCTGGTCCACATGTTTGATTTGGCACAAGTTTTACGCCGGATGCCCTTCCTGATGCAACCCTCCCATTTTATCCAGGCTTGGGACCGGCACTGGTACACTCCGGGAATCGAACCCAGGCTGCGCCGAGTTCTTGCTAAAAATTACGTTTCTAAATGTCCCATTCTTTCCTCCAACCTCCCTAAAACACGACAGTAGGTTGACTGGCTATTATAAATTGCCCCCATGTGTGAATATGTTTGTGCATAGTGCCCTATGATAAAGTGCCACCCCATCCAGGATGTATTTGCAGGAAATGCTGCGGATCCACAGTGAAACTGACTTGGAAAATCGGCTAATGTAGATTAATCCTTTTTTTGCTCCCTGTCTCCTCCACTATTTTACAGGCTGGCTGACACACTGCATTATGGGATATGTAGCACTGCAAAGCACTGCATCTTTTATGTTTCGGACACACCTGTGGAGAGGCACACATTATACTCACTTCTTTTGGGGTCTTGTGGGCGGCACAAAGAAAGATCCACTGCTCAGTGGCAGTCATCTGGGTACACGTGTCTGGATGGCACTCACTCTGCCCGCACAAAGTGCAGGAACAAACCATTAAAAGGGAAACAGAGACAATTAGTCAGTACACAAAGGCACAAAATTGGGTCAACATGGGTGGTGCCACTATTTTACCTGTTTGTGCAGTACCTGATGGCTGAGCATTACTTTATACAATGTTCAAATTACAGCTGGAGATTACCTGGAGTTTTACGGCCAAGCCGTTGAGTTCCAGACAAAATTGCCTATAAAACAATGAAACAATGTCACTAAGAGAAAAGAAAAACAGACTCTGAAGTCTGTAGCATGCAGAGTTAAGATTTCATTATAGCACTGTCAGCTGAGCTGCATGCAATCAAGCACATATACTGTGTTATTGAATAGAACCAGTTGTGTCTAAATTCGTCTTGTGCCACCTCATCAGTGTCGTTTCACTGTATTCGATTAAAAGTGAAAGTTACCTGAGATGTTCGTACTTCCACACTCCTTCATCCTGTCCTTCTGGAGGCTCTAAGATCTTCTCTATGTTGGAGCAGTCCGAGCGAATATTTTGCTGGATATACTAAAAAGGTCACAACAGAGACTGTTATCACCTTGTTACATCATAACACAGGCATAAAGAGCAGCATAAAGCAAGTGCTGTTATAGGAAAATAATCAACAAAGGTGTGTGATGCGATACCGTTACAACCCTGTTGATTATTTTTCTATAAAAGCACATCCTGAAATGTTTTATTCCTCTTATTCCACAGCCATTTGCCAAAAATATTTTATTCATTCAAATACATCATACTTTTTTTTTTTTTTCAGTTTATGATTATATTTAATGTTGTTCACTGTCTTGTTCCTGTTATCATTTCCTTTATAGCAGTTATAAACAGCTGTTCATTCACTTTCTCTTGAAGTTAATAAGAGACAACTGCAGCATGGGACAGAGAAACTGCTCCCAGGATAAGAAAACTTAAAGCAACAGGTTTACCCTGGACTGTTACCGAACACTAACATCGGAGACTCCTTCCAAAAATGTTAAATCGTCCCCCCACAGAAAACTTCACCATAATCAAAAATTTATGCTTTTTTAACACTTTTTTTTTTAAAGTCTGTTTATTATTAGGCCTCGATTACGTCCGCCATACACGCCACTCCCTGTTACTATAAAAACAATAACTTATTACCACAAGCACATTTATATAAACCTATCATTCATGTTACAGCCGGAACTACTGTCCAAGTCATGTGTTTATATAAAAATAATCCAAACCTTCTAACTCCAAGGTTTTCCAAGTGTGGTCCAGGGACACCCATGAGTCCATGAAGCATAGCCAAGAGGGCCAAGGTTTTTTTTTTTTTTTTTTTTTTATATAATTTTTTTTTTAATAATTATTTTTTTAATTTTGTTGCAGTGGTGGAAATCACAGCCTACATTATCAAAGTTATTATATTTAGGAGTCCAAGCACCAAAGTCAACTCAAGCTTAAAGTTCAGGAATGGAAAGCTCTATGGCTCCAAAAAATATTACAGTATTACTGAAAAAATGTTTATAATATTCATGAAATTCCCATACTGAGGTGGGATTTGTTTTACATTATCCCTGGCTGCAAAAGGTTTGGGAACCAATGATCTAATTAACCAGATTGGAGAATTCAACAGTGCTGTGCTATATGACTAAATAATACACCCTGAAAAGTCATCCCTCACTTGAAATACATTAAAAGTATATGGACGCCTGACCATCACACCTATATGTGGTGTTTCCCCAAAGCAACAACTGTACAGAATGTCTTTGTATGCTGTAGCATTACAGATTCCCTTCACTGGAACTAAGAGGCCCAAACATGTTCCAGGATGACAACGCCCCTGTGCACAAAGCGAGCTCCATGAAGACGTGGTTTGCCAAGTTTGGAGTGGAAGAACTTGGATGGTCTGCAAAGACTTCTGAACTCAACCCCACTGAACACTGAACTGAACCCCAGACCTCCTCGCCTGATATCAGTGCCTGACCTCAGTAATGCTCTTGTGGCTGAATGAGCACAAATCCCCCCAGCCATGTTCCATAATCCAATGGAAAGCATTCCCAGAAAAGTGGATGCCTAAACCTGGAATGTTTAGAATGTGTCCACAAACATTTGGCAATATAGTTTACATCCTTAACTTATAAGCAAGCCTGCACAAAGTACAAGTTTAGACATTACAGGTTTAGTTTTGAGCAACGCCCACCTGTTGCACTGCCAGAGTGCTGTCCATCTCCTCAAAAGACTCATCGGGCCAGCTGTAGAAGTCCTGGCAAAGTGGAGAAAACACACAATGTAAGATTAAATATTCCAGAGTGAGCGATAAACATGGCTGGAAGAAATCTGAAGCTTCGGGACACATTAAAACACCATTAAAGGCAAATCGTGTACTGACTGAGGACACATTTTAATGTAAATTAGTGTTTGTCTCACTTATCTGTGTATGTGGATAAGAGCACTAACTGCCCTGCTGAAAAAAACAACAGAAACCCTCACAGAATTTGTAATGGTTTTAATGGTTATAATGGGAATAATCTGTATGGTATGTAAAGGTAATCTGTTGCTTTCTATTGGTGGCATGTTATGTCTAGTGGATACCATTAAGGACCAGTAATGGTTTTAATGGTTAGCTGATGGTTTGTGATAGTATTTGTAGTGGAAACCATTAAAATTTCTGTGATGGTTTCTATTGTTTTTTTCAGGAGAGTGATGTGATGGCTAGCTGGCTAACAAACAAATTAACCACTAAAAACCAAGGATCTAGGTCTACTACAGTCCTAAACCAACAAAGTAGCTGGGACTCCTGCCACATTGGCGTTATTATTATCATTATTATTATCATTATTATTATTATTATTATTATTTAGCAGGAGTGCTGTGTTTTGAACATGGCTAAGCAGTTTGTCTGTCTGTTTACAGTTAGCATTCAGCTAACTGGCCAATAAATACCGCAAGATAAAGAGTGTTGAGTCTGACACGATTAGATGAAATGAAGACTATCTAACCAACTGATTAGTTATAACCACTTTATCAGAACACAGTTGGAAAGGGAGTGGCATTGAGCCACTGAGAGACAGAGAGACTGAGCTTAGCGTCCATAGCCAGTGATCTGAACAAACCCAGTCAGCAGGCTAAGCTAACCTGCTAACGCTAGCGAGCCGTGTTTCAAGCCACCTAGCCACCCGAAACAGTGCCTTCGTCGAGGTTAAATTGTATTGATATTTTCTCTACATGTTTCCTGGGTAACTGGCTTATCTAAAAGAACCGCCGGAGGTGGTGTACCTTCGCCTTGGTGCCCGGTCTGTTCCTCCTCAGAACGGTTGTCCCCTCCGCCATGACCATCTCGACCGACTTAATGGCGTGCGCGCGCCTCTAGCGGTCGCCTGTGGTACTGCTACTGCTCAACAGCGCCGGAGTGAACATTACACTACACACACACTGTTACCAACTTAGCGACTTTTCAGACACCCTTAGCGACTTTTTTTTTACTTTTCAGAAAAAGACTTTCTGGAGGACGTCAGGTGACGTCGCGGTTATAAAATGGGGATGTGAGCAGTGCTAGTTAACATGTAATCTTAATGATTCAGTCACTCAGACACTATTTCACACTCTTTCCGCTGCCTGACAGCACAAACAGAAAAACATGTAAATGAAAACAGTTTTACTGAGAATTTGGCTGTATTAAAATACAGTATGTGAGCACAGAGACTAGGAGAGAAGCAAACACATGTACAGGGCTGACACTAGGCAGAATGCAAATACGTTATGAATATGCTAATTAGCGCATGACGTCACCGAGCGACTTTTCGTGCAGGCTTTAGCTACTTTCTGTTGAAAGAAGTTGAAGACAGTGAACATACAGATCCTGTGTACCCTAAAATGGTAAATTGTGGCCATAAAGGGATGCACATGGCCAGCAACAATACTCAAATGTGTGGCTGTGGCATTCAAGCGATGATTGATTGGTATTAACAAGCCCAAAGTATGCCAAGAAAACATTCCCCACACCATTACGCCACCTCCACCAGCCTGGACTGTTGACACAAGGCAGGCTGGGTCCATGGATTCATCCTGCTGGCACCAAATTCAATCCCTACAATCTACGATTCATCAGAACAGGCTACATTTTTCCAGACATTTTTCCAGTGAGTCTGTGCCTATGATAGCATCAGATTCTTGTTCTTGGCTGACAGGAGTGGAACCCAACATGGTCTTCTGCTGTTGTAGCTCATCCACCTCAAGGTTTGATGTGTTGTGTGTTTTACGATGCTTTTCTGCTCAACATGGTTGTAAAGAGTGCTTATTTGAGTTACTATAGACTTCCTGTCAGCTCAAACCAGTCTGGTCTTTCTCCTCTGATCTCTCTCTCAACAAGGTGTTTCAGCCAGCAGACCCTCTGCTCACAGGATGTTTTTTGTTTTTCACACCATTCTGTGTAAACTCTAGAGACTGCTGTGTGTGAAAATCCCAGGAGATCAGCAGGTTCTGAAATACTCAAACCAGCCCATCTGGAAACAACAACCATGCCACAGTTAAAGTGACAGAGATCACCCTTTTACCCATTCTGATGTTTGATGTGAATATTAACTGAAGCTCTTGGCCTGTATCTGAATGATTTTTTGCTTTGTGCTGCTGCCACATGATTGGGTGATTAGATCACTGCATGAATGGGCAGGTATACAGGTTCCTATTAAAGTGGACAGTGAAAAAATATATATATATCAGCTACACCAGTATTTATTTATAATGAATAAATAATTTATTATAGCCTGCCTTCAGCTACACCAGTCTATAACGTTAAAGTTTAATACGCATAAGTTTAGTTTAAATATGTACATATGCGTGAATAAGTGTAATATGCACAATGTTAGTCATTTAGTTTAAGCACACATCATTTATTGAAGCCATAAAGATGTGAATCTTGAGATTTTTGAATATATTGGTTCTAAATTCAACAATATGAAAGTCTTGAAATTTTAGGTTAAAATATTTGGGTAATAAAGACTTCAAGTAAAAAATTCAAGCAGTTGGAAATTCAGAGAAAACATCTAGGATGCTCTGTAAAAGCAAACGAGCCAGGCACTAATTGAACTCAGTCCTGGCCTAATCACAACACACCTCTGTATTCATGGAAGTGGGCTTTATTTCTTGCTCACATTTTATGCAGATGTATGATACCATGGTGGAGAAACAACCCACTGTTCAAGGAGCAAGCCCAAGTTAATTCATATCTGTAAAAAATCCAATATGCAGTAATCTAAAAAACAGTTTTCTGTGGTTATCAAAGTGGACTAATAAAATAAACTTATTATAAAATAATGCAAATATGACCTGTGTGTCATTACTACTATAGGAGAAGACAAGATAAGGCTGCATTAGACTAAACCAGTGCTAGACTCTCATCAGACTCCGGTAAGCATTAAACAGGCTGATATACTGAATATGAGACAACCTCACAGCACATTTATACAGTCTCAAAGTCAGACAAGACATCAAGAGTCCCCCAAATTCACTTTATTAATATAACAAAGTATGATCATGATTATTTACAATTGACAACATAGAAAAGAAACCAAAAAAAAACAAAAAACCGGAAAAAGAAGCAACTACTCCTCTGGGATGACAAGCTTGGCTATTAATGGACACTACCAGGGATTACTCAACATATTTTCCTAGAATATCTGCATCCCGGAACAGGAAATAGTCCTAGAATTGAAAATTACACAATGATTAGAACAGGTTTTATGAATGTTTATGAGCAGAATCAAATTATCACAAATTTATCACAATACAGGAAGACACGTACCTTATCATCAAGAACCACCTTCGTGCCTCCGTATTCTGGTAGTAGAACCTTCTCTCCAACTTTCACACTAACAGGCGTTACAGCTCCATTCTGACAGAAAAAGCAATGATATGGTTTTAAAAATCTCCCTGCACTAAAAGGGACATAAAAGAAACATTTTTGTGACAATAAACACCTTGGTGGTGGTTCCAGGTCCCACAGCCACCACTGTGGCCTGCAGCACTTTGCCTTGGGACTTTTCTGGAATCATGATGCCTCCTTTCGTCACAGTCTCTGCTGCTAACCGTTCCACCAACACTCGGTCAAACATGGGGAGAAATTTCCGGAAAGCCTTAGCCTAAGGAAAGGTAAAAGATAATAACCGGCTGAGACAAGTCTTGTGAGACGATATGAAACAATGGTCACATCCACATTAGCTCCAGTAGGGGGCAGAGGGCACTAAAGACTGCAGGATTACACGCATTTCATTCATTCGTCTTGTGTAACAGCTTTATCTTGGTCAGGGTCGCTGTGAATCCAGAGGCTTTCCCAGGAACACTGATTTCACCCTGGATGGAACGCCAGTCCATCACAGGGTCGCCCCCACCCCCCATCACAAACTGCTTGTCTCACTGAGCCTAATTTTGAAAACCCTTAAGGCCACAGAACGAGAGATTTGCAACACCAGCTGCATATAACCAGTGTGCCGATGTCCTTGAGTGAAGGTCATGTGCGAGGGAGGGGAGGATCAAGGACAGAGTACTATGGGGGGATGAGGGGAGGAGGGATAGAATTTGGAGGCTTTGTAAATGTTTACCAATTTGGTGAAGGACAAAGGACACTGACACCAAGATAATCCTCTATGGCTAAAGCAGACAAAAATTTCTGGAAAGAACTGGCTGGTGAAAAAAACAGCTGAGGGGAGAGGGAGAGGCGATGCAAACTCCCTCAACATTTACATTCATTCAGCAGTTTTTATACAAATCAACTTATAAGCACACAGCTATCACAAGAGCCAGTTTGGATGCATGTGCTCCACAACTGGTTTATTTTCTTTTCAGGAATAGACTAAGAGTTGCAGAAAGTCCACAACAACCTAAACTCTACTCAGTCTTTCATCACCAGTTAAATATGAACAAAGTGTAAGATGATTAACCACCGAACGAAGAGTTCATAGTGGATCTCGAAATGCTCCCTAATCTATGTCCACTACACAAGATGTGACCTGATGGCTTCTCTATCAGAGGTGATGCACAGAGAATCCAGGACTTTTATTATTATTATTATTATTATTATTATTAAAGGAATGTTTCATTAGAATTAGAATGTTACAAGTAAAGATTAAGTAAAAAAAATATATATATATTTAACATACTAAATAACATAGTCTGAAAAGAGAGGGGGGGAAAAGACAATAAATTATCTTCCTTTTTCCCACATAGAGAATCCAGGATTCACCTCACGTGCGACGCGACGAGAAGTGACGTGACGTGCAATAACCCGGAAGTGGATGTAGACAGAGCGCGCGCACATACGACTCACCTGTATCAGTGCCGTTTATTTATTTATTTATTTATTTATTTCTACCTACCTATTTATCTAATTTATTAATTAGACAGTCGAACATTACACGTGTCTCTGCATGTTATAAAAATGAACAGACATAATCAGTGACCATGTGACAGCTGATCACACTGCACAGATTGGCAGAAACTGGCTAGCATTTATAAAAAAAAAAAAAAAAAGCTGGCAGTGCAGCAGCTGTAGAGCAGTTTATAAAACCAAGGACGTATACCAGTTATTAAATCGTGTGCTAATCCATTACACCCGTGTTAGAGAGCATAAATGTCTCCAGATCCTATCCAGAAAGTCTCGGTACCTCAATATACATGAAGGATTTTATCCAAAGATCCAGCAATATGATCCATGCTACTATTTCTAAATCTCATCAGGTCCTGATGGCTGCATGATGACCTTGCCGGGTACATCATCACTGCACTGTGTGTTAACTCGCCAAACTGATAGACGAGGAGGAAAAAAAAGACAGATCCTCTTCTGGTAGTTAGATTTAATATCGAGAAAAGAAAGTTAGCAGCCTTGCTGAAATAATAAGAACATATCGGTAGTCTTCTTACCATGTCTGCAGTGAATCTTTAGCAGCTCTAGGTCCTGGCTGAGTGAAAGAGCAAAGAAAAGCGAGTGGCACTGAGGAGACACCACGGCGAGCGACCCACGTGAAGAAAGCTCTAGAAGCCCAACCGCGCATGCGCGAACTGCACACTGCCTGAACAGAATGTTACAGGATGATTATTATTATTATTATTATTAATTCTATACAACACAATGAATGTACGCTGGCTTGTATGCTCAGTACCTCTGAACAATTAGCTTAGGAGATATTGAAGAATTGTTGAATAGGCATTGCTAAAACGTTATTTTAGCCAGTGCACCCTGCACAGGGATGAGTCAATGTCAACCCCTGACCTCGCGTTTTTTTTCTCCAATAGCGTTCGCGAAAATTCTGGAAGTCCGGGCCCCGGAACGAGCATAAATACTGTTTTTTACTAATATTGTGTAATAAAGAGACTTCTATATGTGTCTTTTTTGTTTCAGTAGGCATTGAAGGATATAATAAGATATCATAATACTAGTCTGTGTTAATAATTTCTTTAAAAAAGAGTGTTAATTATGAGTAACAAATGGTTATTCAGGTTTCGGGGCGGGCCGGTTTGTTACCCGGATGTAGAAGCCCATGTGCGTTGCAGTGGAGCTACTTGAATTGCAGCAGGAGCGCACTCCTTGCGTTATATCATTCTCTCTCCTCCAGCCGCTTGCTTCGGTTCCAGGCATTGCTAAAGTAAGTTTTATCACATCACTATACAGATTTATTTACACAATAGAGTACAAATGACATTTATTCTATAGGATGTTTAAATTAAATCTATAAGCTTTGCAAAAGTAGTAGTAGTAATAGTAGCAGTATGTAGCATATAATTTGATATATGTATATATAATAATAAAGCTTAGGCTGTGTTAAACAGACACATTAATGAAACTCTGTATGAACCCAGTGCTTGTTCTGTATTAAGTTGTGCTGCATGATCGAGAAATTTCCGTGTATTACACCTGCTTAAATGATAAAGATTAACCAGGTGAATAACTGGCCATGTTGAGAAATTAACGCCAATAAACCCCAATTTAGCAAATATTAGATGTTTAACGGTGCTAAAACTTTGGTTTTAGGAACCTTTAGTGGTTATAGTCATATGCACGATTATACCATCTAATTCCTCTTCTGCATTACCTAGCTAGCAGCTATGCTACCTATTTTACATTACATGAGTGTATGTGTTTATGTGGCAGGCGCTTTTCCTCCAGAAGACCTTGCTCTAGAGCTCAGCTCTGACAGGCCAGGGACCTGAACCCACAACCTTCTCTGAGCTAACATTATTAACCATTCACTGTTCAACTGGCAACTCTCAGTGTCGGCTAGCTAACAAAAGAAACATGTGCAGTGCTTTCTTCTGCACGTTACAGCACCTTCTGTATAATATTTAACAGAGCTTTAATATTTTTTTTTGAGCCAGTTGTGCTGCTAGTGTGTGCTCTGGCTAACGCGAGGCTGGTAGACGGCGCTTCCGGTCGTGTTGCCATGAGGACGTTGAGCTTGACCTTGTGACGCATGACCTGGACACACGTGGGCCAGGGGGGGCCACGTGAATGAACCATCCTGTAGTTTTAAGAAAGCTCGGAGACAGTGGTGTATATAACAGGCCCATCATTGCTAATTAAAGTTGGATTGAATTGATTGATTTTGATACTAAAGCTGTGATCTTGATGAAATGTGGTTCACTGGAAGCAAGCTCACTATAAGAGGAGAAGCCCCGCTTCCCTCGCCCAATGGACTGCAGTTCAGTTAAGCACCAGTAGGGGCGCCAGGTGCCATCTCGGGCTTGTGTCATGTGACTTTTTAATTTAAATTCAGTACTGATCAAAGATGGGTGGATTATATGTAGAATATTTCAGATTTGAATGAAAAAGCTCATCAGGTTTTTTGTGTTGTTTTTCAGAGATGCTGCGCTTGCCCAGTGTGATGAGGCAGATGAGGCCAGTGTGCAGGGCTCTAGCTCCACACCTCACCCGCGCCTATGCCAAGGACGTGAAGTTTGGAGCTGATGCCCGGGCGCTCATGCTCCAGGGAGTGGACCTGTTGGCAGATGCGGTGGCTGTCACTATGGGACCAAAGGTTAGTTTATTGTTCGCTCGTTTGATGACTTTGTGGAAAAACACCAAATAATGATCTTACAATATATTAAATACACACTGGTAGAGTTTTCATATAACATGGTTAAAGGTTGGCCTGTGTTATTATATAAATTATTTTAGGTGATCATGTGTATAATCGTATAATATATTAGTATTGGTAATAGGAATATTAAAGTATTAATTAATAGTCAGTATTAATTTTAGAGTATCCAGACAACATTGCTTTATACTTTACAAAAATAGTGACTGGTCAGTGGGTAGTGTTTGATGTACTTCCTTTACACTCCATCTTTATGTTTGTAGATTATATAACTGATCTGTTTCTGGGATATCTTTTAGAAAAGAGCTTCAGTTTGTATATGTCCTAATATCTTCGTCATTCATCAGGGTCGCACAGTTATCATTGAGCAGAGCTGGGGCAGCCCAAAGGTCACCAAAGACGGAGTCACAGTTGCCAAAAGCATTGACCTTAAAGATAAGTACAAGAACATCGGGGCCAAGCTGGTGCAGGATGTGGCTAATAACACAAATGAGGAGGCAGGTGATGGCACCACCACCGCCACTGTACTGGCACGGGCCATTGCCAAGGAGGGCTTCGACACCATCAGCAAAGGTGCCAATCCCGTAGAGATCCGCAGAGGAGTCATGCTCGCTGTGGAAACAGTCATCAACGAGCTCAAGAAGCTGTCCAAACCAGTCACTACACCTGAGGAAATTGCTCAGGTAAGAGTCTGAATGTGTAACATCATTAATGGAAGGGACTGTGTTCTGTATAGAGATAGATTAATACTTCAGTCAGTTGACTGTAAAATATTTCTCCTTCATACTCACAGGTAGCTACTATTTCTGCCAATGGAGACACTGAAGTCGGTACGATCATCTCTAACGCCATGAAGAAAGTGGGACGTAAAGGAGTGATCACTGTGAAGGTATGTGTTTCTCTGCTTGCTCAGTTAATTATTTATAAATGCGGTGAACATTTCCATGATTGTTGACTCTTCTGTGTCATCCAGGATGGCAAAACTCTGCATGATGAGCTGGAGATCATTGAAGGCATGAAGTTTGACCGTGGCTACATCTCACCCTACTTTATCAACACAGCTAAAGGTCAGCATATACACAGTACAGTCCTTGAAACACATCTGGTGTAATTATTCCAAAACTCTCCTTCACTCAGTATCTACTGTCTGTTCTCTATAGGTCAGAAGTGCGAGTTCCAGGATGCCTACGTGCTTCTGAGTGAGAAGAAGATATCCAGCGTGCAGAGCATTGTACCAGCCCTGGAGATTGCCAACCAGCACCGTAAACCCCTGGTCATTGTGGCCGAGGATGTAGATGGAGAGGCCCTTAGCACTCTTGTACTCAACAGGTTTGTCATTTTTTGCTCCCTAGGATTTACATAAGTGTTGGATGGCTTATCAGAGCTCAGAGGTTAAGAGGCTCTGAGCTGCCACTGCTCCATGGGTGCCATATCATTGCTACACACTGACCCCCAGCTCCTTCTAAGCTAGGATGCACAAAGGAAATAATTTTAACATACAAGGCATGTATCTATGTATAATGACAATAAAGGTAGTCTATTTCTCTCTCATGTATGCCCTGGAGTTTTTAAAAGCCTGTTCTAAATAAAGCCCTTTCTAAATAATTTTAAATTCTATTTCTGTTCTCAAAACTGTTCTGTTAATTAGAACAGTCAGGTTGTAACATGTATTTAACTCCTCTAGGTTGAAGGTTGGACTGCAGGTTGTGGCAGTAAAGGCCCCAGGCTTCGGAGACAACAGGAAGAACCAGCTGAGAGACATGGCAATTGCTACTGGAGGAGCTGTATGTGTTTCAATCAAAGACATCTTCATGTCTTCCAGATACAACTTAGACTGTGCAAAGTTATGATATATGCCTCTCTGTTCACTCAGGTGTTTGGCGATGAGGCTGTCGGCCTAGCTATCGAGGACATCCAGGCGCACGACTTTGGCCGTGTGGGCGAGGTAGTCGTGACCAAAGATGACACCATGCTGCTGAAGGGCCAGGGTGACCCAGCTGTCATCGAGAAGCGTGTCGTTGAGATCACCGAGCAGCTGGAGAACACCACCAGTGACTACGAGAAGGAGAAACTCAATGAGCGCCTGGCCAAGCTCTCTGATGGCGTGGCTGTACTCAAGGTAAGGAAGCAGGCTCAAAAATGTTGTTGTCTATTTACCTGCAATACGGCAGGGTAAGAGTGGATTATCTGCTTTGTTGTAGGTTGGTGGAACGAGCGACGTGGAGGTGAATGAGAAGAAAGACAGAGTGACTGATGCTCTGAACGCCACTAGGGCTGCTGTCGAAGAGGGCATTGTTCCCGGAGGTGGCTGTGCTCTCCTGCGTTGCATGCCTGCCCTGGACACCATCAAACCTATCAACGATGACCAGAAGATCGGTAAGTCTTCTAAGAAAAGTACTGAATTAAAGGTTGTAAAGTTGATGTAGTATTTGGATGTGGTCTTAACAAATACATATATGTGTTTCCCAGGTATCGACATCATCCGCAGAGCGCTGCGCATCCCTGCTATGACCATTGCCAAGAATGCAGGAGTGGAGGGGTCTCTGGTGGTGGAAAAAATCCTGCAGAGTGGCACTGAGATCGGCTATGACGCCCTTAACGGCGAGTACGTCAACATGGTGGACAGAGGAATCATCGACCCTACAAAGGTGTGTTACAAATGATAAGCTGTTGAAGATTTTTTTTTTTAATTCCTGCATGGTGAACACACTGGTGCCCTCCTCTGTGAATGGAAGGACACTGCAGATGTGCTAATAGACTCTCTGGCTCCCCCTGCAGGTGGTAAGGACAGCACTGCTGGACGCTGCTGGTGTTGCATCCCTGCTCTCGACCGCGGAGGCTGTGGTCACAGAGCTGCCCAAGGAGGAGAAGGAAATGCCAGGAGGAATGGGTGGTATGGGTGGTATGGGCGGTATGGGTGGTATGGGATTCTAAACTCCACTACCACATGTGCCATACAGACTTTAAGGTAGGGAGGGTGAGGGCAGGGGGCACAGGTTGACCCTTCCCTTGCACCCCCGTACCTGCCCAGGAGTGTGACAATGCAGAAGAAATGGATGACCCCCATCCCGCATTCTTCTAAAAACCAAGTCTGATCTCGCCTCTCCATTCGAGGCTGAAGCTGACCTGACCCTGTTGCTCAGAAGACAAGCATCACGTGACCAGACTCTGCCTGTGTGATCAGTCCATACTCAACATGCTCAGTTTAATCGATGGTTAATAATGGAAAGCAGCAATAGTGCTCTTTTAATTTGTCCTATTTATGCACTGAGTGAATTAGTATTAAGGCTGGAGTACTTGTTGCTGGATGTGACTCTGTTGTTGTTCTGTGTAAAAAAAAAAAAAAAAAAAAAAAAAAAAAAAAGCTTCAGAAGCAACACACGAGGGTTGAAATCTGCCTTTAAATGGAGAACCAATGTTTTGAGGAACTGGAGCCAGATGTCAGCAAATTCCTTAATTTTTTTTTTTTTGTCCAGTTTGTCTTTTTTGTATACATGTCATGTTTACACCTGTTCTAAACATTCACTTGTCGGTCAAGACAATTAAAAGTATCTCACTGAAGACTTGCATGCTTGGGGTTGTTCTTGATGTGAAGTAAATAAATAATACTAAAAATGCTGAAATGCTAAAACAAGAGCTGCTTGCATAGAATACCAGGAAATAGATCTGAGTTTGTCGAGTGTTAGGCCTAGATTCTGTGTCACTTGTCTTTGTCTGATGGGTTTGAGGGGGTTGATGTTTCTTCAGCAGTGAATGGATTGGAGCTATTGGAAATGTATTTTTCAGAAGTTTGTTGGACAGCAGTTTTAAAGAAGCCGTACGCAAGCTTACCACAATGCACATCCTCCTACGTATGTCCAGTGACGGTATTAAGACTGCTATTCAAAATCAAATAACATTCGTAGTGAATAATCCTCCAGCTTTTTTTCCAATTAAAAAAAGTTAAATGTGTGACATTAATCAACAAATGTTTTGTACAATAGTTATTAGTAATTGTTTTTTTTATTTAATAAAAAGTGATATTCCAAAAGAACTGGTGTGCTCAAAAGATTTGACCTCCTTGGATAGATCTGCAAGTTATTTACCAATTATAATGCCCCTTAAACACAAATTACCTTGTTTTGTCTAGTGACCTTTTAAATAGCACCATGTTTGACAACCATCAGACAGACATACTGTTGTGAAATCAGACCCATTTGTTTTGTTTCTCTTCAGGTGAAGAGAAAACCACTAGGACCTTCTGATTTTCTTAGAACAAAACTGCAGCATGTCTAGCCACTTTGTTGTTTTGGAGAAAAGTTTTATATATTTATATATATTTATTTATATAATATATATATATGCATATTATGTATAAATATATATGTTTCACATTCTCCAGACTTGTTTATTTTCACTCAATTATATGCAACATTGTAATGTAAAGTTAAGAGTACACTATCCATCCACCAGCTGTTGTGAAGCGCATAGCTAGAGGTGTCTAATATTATCTCTCACATGACCCATCTATTTGAAGGTGAAACTAGTCTGAACTAGATGCTGGCAAACAAGACACTGCATAGAGACCACACCACACAAGAAGCCCAATTTTTTTAAATATAAAAATAGTTTATAAACCATGCAGGCAGAATACATACTCGCCACAACACTCATTGAACACCCCAATCAAAACTACTAAAATAAAGCCTCACTACATGAAACAAAAACAAAAATCTATTATACACTGTAGTCTAGTCTGTGGTCTTACATTAGTTATATACATGTGGTTTTTCCCATAACCAAAATAAATATATCATATGATGTCTATGAATATAGGTTTGAAGACAATGATAAATAATACGTGATGTGCTAGGTTCAAAAGCAGTAAGGGCATGCAGGTCGATTGGAATCTTTAAGGTCTAAGCTTGCAGATAACCTCACTTTACAGCAATCTCATGAGAGCCATGAAGTGTATTTACCCATCAGCCCCCTGAGTTTGGGCCCCTTCAGTAAAGGTGCAAGGATCTATCTGTTAAAAATCAAACTTTACAAATATATTGCACACTTTTACAATAAAACATTTGTCCCTTGATTTGGACACTTATTGAGACACACCATAAGATGTTACATATCGTGCTCCCATCAATGAACGTTCAGCAGTTAAAACTATTTACATGTGCCAACTTCACATCCCTCCTCCAGACTTGGCAACCATGTCACCACACTGCACAGGGAAAAAGTTATTACTATGCAAGTGAAGTGTTTGTAATATGTTTGATTTCTCATAGCACTTGTGTCATGGAAAGCCCTACTGATGCTGGTGTGGAAGGATTTCTGCCTGTCAGTCTTACATGCAGCACCGACTGAATGCATGCCTTCAGCCACTGCAGCAGGCAAAGCATGAATACAGTGTACCCTTTATATACAGGGCACTCAAATCAAGTCTCCTTGCGAGTTTGTGAACAAAAAAATAGACATGATTGAAAAAAATACTGGTGCTGATTATGGGGGGTGCACAATGCCCTCCACCCACACTGGACAAGTCCAGATCTTCTTAAATTGTTTTTGTGTGTTTATTTAAAAAAAAAAAAAAAAATCACACATGTCGAAAGCTTATAACATGATTGGAAAAGCAACTTAGACTCTTGTGAAAAACAAGCCCGGTTCAATCCTACTGAAATCCCAATCCCACACATGCCAAATAACCGTCTCCATCTCTTCTGCACCATTCACAAAACCAACATCTGTTCACTGAGCTCTTGACAGACCTTCCACATAGTCCAGCTGCCATTAAACAGTATGGCTCAAAGTGCAGTTCTGAAATGTTATTAGAGATGGAGTGATGCAGCTATACGCTTAACTCGCCCAAAATGTTAAGCCCCCAAATTAGATCCAGCCTCAAAAATAACTTAGGATAAAAATGTAAAATCAAATGGTTTAGTTTGGACCAGGCACTGCAGATACTGAGGCACGTGAAGTTGTGTCTGTTAACTACCCCTCTCCAAAAGCACCCTTTACCAGAATTCCCTTAATGCCCTCCCGCCCTGGAAGCCCCTCCGTGTGGAGAGACGCTACGTGTGGTGGACCTCATGGAACATCAGCTCGCGTGGGATCTGTGTCTCTGGGCCGTACAGTTTGCAGGCCCGTCGTTCAAACGCTGACACCATCTGCTTAACTACTTCATCGAAGAACACGGTGGCCAACTGAGAATGCAGCAGGGAGCGGAACTCGAAGGAAATCTGTCACAGAAAGAGACAGGGGAAAGTGACGATGTGGGCTGATTGTACTTAATGCAGTCCCAAGCAAGGACCTTATCTTGTCCTCACACATTGTGAAACTAAAGACAATTTAGTTTCATGCCCCAAATGACTGAAAACTTAACCAATGTGTCAAAGTATAAAACGTTATTTAAACAATATATGTATATATGATTAAACCTTGAGCTAAAGACCATTAATAACACTGGCCTTAGACTACAAACTAGGCTTAAATATCTACCCTATTCATGCTGTACAAGTCTTTTTTTAGTGATGACATTGGCTTAGTACTCAGGTTAAATTGTAACAGATTCAGTAGAACAGCAAGCTACAAATGCTTTAAACATACACAATGCTGATTGCACATGACAAACTAGAAGTTGCATCAACAGGTAAATATCGTGCATACTTTTACACATGGCTCTTTTAAGGATAAGCTTCTCAGATGGTTTGACAAAACAAAACAGACAAGTACGAATCTTCTCGTGTTACTTACAGCAAAGTCCAGGGTGCACGTACGGGGGTAGCCAGGGAGGCCAGGACTGAAGCGCCACACTGTCTCCAGGTGATTAAACAGTTTACCGTCTGAACATGAAGCCTTGGGGACAAAACAGGAGACGTAATGAAATATGCATCACCAGCAAAATGTACCTTGGTCATGAAGTTAACATTCAATTATTTCAAGGCGTACCAAAAAGTTCTTTGTACAGCAAATGCCTACCTTCACCAAATGGGGGCGCACTGTCGTAACAAGAGACGTGTAATTCTCCACCACGGGAGGAAAGCCCACTGTTAGCTTGGCCTTACAGAAACCAGAACGCCGGAACACTACATCTGAGCGCTTGCACCAGGGCACAAAGTGAAGATAGTCTTCAACCTTGGACACCACGTCATACATTTCTTGCATGGAATACCTGAAAGCACATAGAGAAATAGAGAGACTGGAATGAGTGCAACCATACCACACACGTGGGGCCAGCAGTACAAGCGTGACTGGCTTAACACGGAAACCATGTGAAAAATGTCTGAGGTGACACGTTAGGGGACAGAAAGCGTCAATGGAAAACTGGGCAACACGGTCATGAGTTATGGGCATGACCCCTACTCACCTCACTCTCTTTCTCAAGCTGATAAGGAGTTGCGCAAAGGTCAAACATTTGTTTATTATAGTCTCGCGAGCTAGCCAGCGGTGAATTGGTTAACCTTTTTAATCATTATAACTTTATGTTATACATTACGAACAGTTCTCTTTTGCAGTTTTATAAGCACTGCAAAGATTAGTGGAGGTGACTCCAACAGAAATTGCTCAATCAGTGCCAAGTTGGAGTTCCTACAAGTCAGTTTAAAACCACTTTTCAGCAGCCGAAACCAGCTAACTGCATCTTTTTGAACTGCTGCTCATGCTTTAAAGAAGTGTCTAAATTACATCAGTACAGAAATTAGACATGCTGGACAAAAGTAATAAAATATTCCTTTGCAAGGGTTTTCTTAAAGTACTATTTCATGACATGCTGCTTCCTTAAAATCTTTACGTAGAAGTTCTCAGGCTTCAGAGGAACAGCCCTAGTTGCCTGCTCTTTCTATGTAAACTACAGGGGCAAAGGAATGTGCAATGTGATACTTATGAAACTGGGCTGACTATATAACATTTAGTCCCGTGTGCACAGGCCTTGTGCTTCCCTTGCCAAAAGTAGTTCTCTAATGCCAGCTTGAATGTGAGTTCTGTTAAACTGAAAGTACCTCTACGCTTGGCACAGATAACTGCAGAAACCCAGAAGGCCATCAGGATATAAGTATTTCCAGCTGTGCTGTACAGATGGGTGCATTATTACTACAACACAGCACTACTGAATTCTCAAATCTGGTCAGAAATGTGTTGATTAACAGCAGTTCTGACAGTAGTGCATTTTTGTCTTACTAACTTCGAGAGAGAAAAAAGAGAGAGGATAACAGGAACTAACTTGTCTCGAATGTCCCAGAACATTAAAGCTAACAGTTAAAAGGCATGAAGTGTCATTCATTATAAAATAAAAAAAAATTTAATCACTGACAAATCACTATGGTATAAGAGGAATAAAATACCTCAGGACATGACATTATAGGAAAATAATAAACTTGTTATCGGCTTCGTATCAGAGCGCATCACACTACCCCGTCACGGATTATTTTCCCATAACCACATGTTCCGTCATGTTTTATTCTGTACTTGAAATGTATACATTTATTTGGGTTATATAGTGACAATACACAACATATAGACCTGAATAAAGCTGGAAACATTTCAGTCACGACATAGATGACACCTTACCCAATGATGCGTCTCTCAGAGTACTCTTTCCTCTTGTTAAAGGAATCGGTGAGGTTGAAAAAGCTTCTGGTTGGATTGAGCGCATGACGGCCAGACACGGTCCGCAAGAGAGGAGGCACCCTGGTCATCAGAATCCCACACGATGACAGATATCTATACACGATATACAGAATGCAGCCAGTGATGAGAAGCTCACTATAATGCTTTTCACACAGTAACTAAAACCACAGAAGCATTATCAAATTTGCTTGATTTTCCCTAATCTCACCAGGACTATAGAGGTATTTTAGAGATGCAACAATGACATTTATCAGCCAATCCCAAGTCGTTCTTTGTTAGACGGATTGGATTATTGACATGATCCTGGAATTTACTGCTGATCAAAGCTGTTGTCAAACTGCCAAGATAACGTGTCCATAATAGCCGGCTTAATCAATGAAAACAAGATTACATGACACTCTTAGAGGCTTATAGATATGCATGAGCACGATTTACTTTTTCCTGCTCTCAATTTACTACTGTCAGCTATCAAATGATCAAAATTGTGCCAGTTTGTGCTCTCATCTAAATAAAACGCCCTTAACAATAAACTGACCAAGGAGGTTACAACTTAGGACAGACATTTTTAAATAAAATGTGCTATGACTTACAGATGTTTTATGGAAATGTACTGAAACATTTTGCTGTTGCCTCCCATTACATTAATGTAGAAGACTCTACACTGCACACTGAGACCGAATCATAACATGCTTTATTCATAAGATCAAGGGCTTGTTTTCTTTAAATGAGAGTACAAATCAGCCACAATCTAGGTATAAAGGCATTAATTCAAGGACTCGAAAAAGCAAACTGAGAGCACAAATAAAGTCAATTGTGCATTCCAAATCTATTTTACATTGCGCACACACACACACACACACCAAATCCTGTATTCATTATATTCCCTAACAGCGTCTCACAAACACTCAATATAAGCACCGTATCAATGAGTGCTGTCCCATAAAGCAACGTATTATTTAATATGCCTCTCCTCCCCCACCCCCACCCCGGCTTGTTCACTGTTCCTTCAGCCAAACATTTGCTGTGTCTCCTGAAAGGGGAATTCTCTTCCTGCCCATTTTTCCTGACTGTTTCCCAGGCCTCTGAGCCACGTGATGTGATTCCTTAATCGCTTACCTACTTACGTTCGGCCTCTTGTTGGTCTGTGTTGTGCTCTGTGAGGTTTGGTTGCTATATTTCCACCCTTGTAGTTAATCAAATCATCTTTGGCTTAATGAAAAACACTGCCAAAAACACTGCTACTCTGTGCTTCCCCAGAAGCTAATCATTTTTATGGCCTTTGTAGCCTGCATGTTAGAATTTTTCTATCTTTCACGCCTACTGTGTGCTGCACTAAGCTGTACCACAAGGTCAGTGTAGGGTTATATCTAATCTAGAGTCATCAGGTTTACAAAGAATCACTAATATCGGGGAGTTTGTTTACACTAAAATCACTTTTATCATTTACTTTATTTCACAATGTGTTCACTAACAACAGTAAAGTTAACACACTAAGCACAAGCAATGTTCATCAGGCTACTGTCACTATTCTCCTAAAGCAGTAATTCTGTGATTTCACCTCACTGCTAAACCACACCGACTTCACACTCTTTTATCAAACACATATCTGATACTCTATGGTGCCCTAACAAATTTTAAAATAAAATAACAATAAAAAAGTACATAAAGCCAACAACCAATCAGCTTCTTGTTGCAGCTCTTGAGGGTTGTGGAAGTACAGACACTAGCAACTTCTGTGATAATATCTCCTTATAGTGCTTCTGTCAATTTTTCACCCCCTTTCAGTTAGTCTAGTGGCCAGAATAGTGTACAACAGATAGTGGAATAGATAGTGAATGCAGCATCTGAAGCAGAGACTGCCAAAGATCAGCGATGGCTTGACTAGAATCAGCTAATAGAGAGAAGATTTTCACAGTGCAAGAGTTAACATTATTGAGATGTGCACATTAGGTACCCTGTGAGCTACGAACCCTAGCCATAAACCTAATGTGAGCTACGAACCCTAGCCATAAACCTAATGTGTGCTACGAACCCTAGCCATAAACCTAATGTGAGCTACGAACCCTAGCCATAAACCTAATGTGAGCTACGAACCCTAGCCATAAACCTAATGTGAGCTACGAACCCTAGCCATAAACCTAATGTGAGCTACGAACCCTAGCCATAAACCTAATGTGAGCTACGAACCCTAGCCATAAACCTAATGTGTGCTACGAACCCTAGCCATAAACCTAATGTGTGCTACGAACCCTAGCCATAAACCTAATGTGTGCTACGAACCCTAGCGATAAACCTAATGTGAGCTACGAACCCTAGCCATAATCCTTGTCCCTGCATCTTAATGCAATTTTTTTTTGCATATTTGCAAAAAAAAAAAAAAGTTCTGAAACTTTTTGTGGATATGAAGTTTCACTGCACCCGTCTCGCTAGAAATTTGTCCTTTTTGCTGCCTTTCTCCACAGCTATTCCTGACCTGCGTACACAAGAGCCCGTCAGCAAACAAGCACGATTTTCTTGTTTACTCACCACGTTTACTCAGTGCCTAAAACAAATCTCTTTACACCTCTTTAATAAGTTTTAATCACAGAACTCTTAACATTTTTCTTCGATCCTTGAAATACAGGGTGTCTGAAAAGGGAATATGTTAATCCGAATACGTTGAGCAAAATCCGCAAAAACATGATACAGACTCTAAGAAAATGCTTAGAGCGTACAGATGAACATGTACAGCAATATATTATAAGCAATAAATGCAAAATTAAGTAGATGTAGTTTTACTTTCATTGGTTTCTGCCTTTTCAGGCACCCTGTACATCCTGGATCATTGTGTCACAGTGTTCAAAAGTCTGCGTTCCAACACACGGAAATGCGTATACGTGGATGTAGTGACAGCCAATCAGATTACAACTTCCTAAGATTCTGAAGCTCATGGCCAGAAAGGTATACAAAAAAATACTGGACATATCGATCTGACCTTAAATGGACACTCATACCATATCAATCAAGGAGACAGATCAACATTGTCTGCTCCTGTCTCTACTTCTGGAAGGCTTTTGACCACTTGCCAGCTTCATTCAGAACAAGAGCGTGTTGTCATTACGACGATAGCTGAATGTCAGGTTTTGACATGACACAAATAAAGCAGCTCGTTTGCTAAACCTAGACGTGAGGCTCACGGCCAAGTATGACGAACGTGTCACTACTAGAGGACTTGTTCTGGACTTTGGACAGCAGCTGAGCGTTTCGTGCTGGACCGCCACCGCTTCTGTGTTGTAGGTACACTGTGTCCCTGCACCTGCACAGGAAGGGCAGCTGACACTGAGACACTGAGACACAAGGAAGTCTCAGGTATCACTTGATATGACGTCACTGCCCCCATGTTACGTCACACGCTGAGGTTTAAATGCAAGGCTTTAAATGCTTGAATGAAGTATTCAAAATCTCGGCATACTATCCACCAAATTACACAGCTGTCAAAATTCTGACCTAAAGCAGATCTATACCAAGTGGTTAACTGAAACCGGTGTTAAAGAAACGCTTCCAGTGAAACTATTGTGAAGAGTTTCATTGCTAAAGAACAATAAGATGTAACACCGGACGTAGACCAAATGCGTAACTGACTACTCAAGGGCACGAGAGAGAAACGACGTCAAATCTACACGCTTGCTATTTACTTGCAGTGACACTAGCAAACCAAACATAATGCCTGAGCTGACATTTAAAGCTGATCTGAGGTTGATCAGAAAGCAGGTACAGCACTCAGGGTTTGCTCAAGACAACAGCTGGTGAAAATTACTACCACTAGCCACAGGTATGCAGCTGAGCTACGCGGCTAGCTTCTCTTCAGATAGCTCATTAGCTCGCTGAACGGTCTCCAGGTTGACCAGTAACTAACTACGAAACAAATTAACAAGCAGCGGATGTGATCCCGGTGAACTTCGCTGGCTAGCTGCTTTTATTATCAGCGCACTACATTGCTAGCTAACGCTGGCTAACTTAGCTGAAGGCTACTGTAGCCAGCTAGCGATGCTTTAATGCTACACTGCAAGTGCGGAAATGTGTAAAGTTTGCTTGTGTTACCTGACTCCATTCCTGCCCGGTGTTTCTCGAGTAGCCGTGAACGGTAACTGTTTAATACACTCCGCTACCGCTCTCCGCAAACACCGGGAGCCTCTCGCCATCTTCACTTCAGCTAGCTTTTTTTTTTTTTTTTTCACCTTCCCCCCCTCGCGAACTACACTTTTTCCAGTACCAGAGCCCGCCCCCTTTTACGGGACCCTCCCAATAACATTCAGAATACTATTGGACGGAGCGAGCCGGTGCTCGCTGCTCATTGGTGGAATGTTCCGTCCGTCACGCTGCCTCTTTCGTGTATGTAAATTTACTGCGATGACGTGCGCAGCAATGTCACGGGATGTGGGATAGAGTTGCCCAGACTGAGCGCCCCATCTCCAAAGCGCATATCTCCAAAAGGTTAGAGTTAAATTGGTTGAGGAACGCAGAGGCAAAGCTGTGATATTAACGTAAAGTGACTGAAATGAAGACAAAACATAAAACGCACCACATTAACATATTCATTTCGAACAATAAATGAAACTGGAACAAACATTCTACATGATTCTGGAGCAGATTTGTACTCAGTGTGTAAACACTTGACCTGCTCTGCACCCCTCCTCTATTAAAACCACTGCACTCAGTCTGTATGCATGATGCTTCCATATGAACTCTACATGTCTCCTGTGTGAACTAACTGCATGTTGTCTTCTGTTCTAGTGCCACTATTTACATCTATATTGTGAAGTTTGAGTTGAGGTGTGTAAGAAACACAATTTCATTATACTCTATACACATGAAAATAAAGAGCTTTACCTTTGAACATACTGAATGTACCGTAATTTGAACACTTGCAATGATATTTTAGGATGATACATTTGAACTCTGTCCAGTACAACTACATTTTGTCAGACAACTAGTGTTAGATTTGCAGATCTCATATGCTCACCAGCATATCCTATCAATTAAAACCCCAAATCACTTAGAAACTTTGATGCCAATAAGAATATGTACGACTTTTATCAATGTTGTGCAGCTCAATCGGATCCGTGTACTTTACTAGGTGATTCAGTGCATATTGTTGTTATTTACCAGGGTCAAGACCGACCCATATTAGGGCTGGCTGGAAAGGTGTTCAGAGATGACAGCCACATTCATGCCACTAGGAGGGGTTAACCTGGAGAATATGCACAGTGACACCCAGGAAGTTGATGTTCCTCACACAGTGGGCGAGGCTCTGTTCAGACAGGCGAGCTCCTCATGTCTTTCATCCCTGACAGATGAACAAATGATGATCAAATCATTTCCATCTGGTCCAAAGACTACTGCAGGGCAAACATTTGGAATAACATTGAACGCTCACCAGGTTCCCGCTAATGGAAGGTTAGTCAATTAGTTAATAAAATTAGGTGATATGACTTTGGGCAGAAACCCAGAATTAAACCACAAGGTCATTCTAGGCACCTACACACAAGGCCAACTTATCATCAAGGCCAGGGATGCGGGAAGGCCGTTTACATTGGAGGTGATGGACAGTATACAAGTGGTGTAAGCTATGACATCACACATGAATGATAGTCAAATATTTTTTTCTTTTAACAGAAATTGGGTGTTGTTTAATTATAGCCTACCATAGCATGGCTGCATTATCAAAAAAAGGTGTTGATTATTTTTCTATAGCAGCACAGATCTGAATATTATTCTTCCTATAGTAACCGGGATTTGTATTGCAGCTGCATTTGCAGTTCTGCAAGGATTCAGGGGTGCTGCAGCACCCTCAGCACCCTTACTTCCCACATCCTTGACCAAAGCATAGGTTCTCCTAATCTTTTTGCTTTTCTCAGTCCTTAACCTGTACTTTACTCTGAGGTGCCAACCTCACAGGTGCAGGTAAAGAGGTTGAAAGTGCCAAATCTTTCTGTCCATATGGGCCAATAGAACCATTTGGGAAGAGATTACTCAAGGTGTTCCTACCACTAGTAAGAGCAGCAGTGGAAATCAAGGTCTGGCAGGCCACTTTGGTATCACACGCAGGACTCTGTGGCCTGATTTCTGAATTCTGTGCAATGTGTCTTTGTCTATGGTAATTGGGGTTTAGCCACAGGTTGATAACCCATTTTTGAAAGTTCTTTAATTCCAGCAGGCCTAAGGCAACTTAGCTGCAGTTAGCAATACTAGCCTCCTCAGCTTCGGTATTCAGGAACTCTTTTCCTAGTTCACGGTGAGACCAAGCACCATAATGTGTGTGAGGAGGATGAACGTGGCCTGGGTGCCCTGCTCCTTGGTGGGGGCACGTAGGAGTCCAACTCCCAAATACAGCAGCATTTCTATTCCTCTGGCCATTATAGGTGACAGGGCCAGCTCGAGAATACCTGTGGCACTAGAGTGAAGCCAGGCGCTAGAGAGAAGCCAAAGTGTAGGACTATAATAACTATTGGAATGCTTATCTTTTGAAGGCAAACCTCAAAAAAAACAAAAAAAAAAAAAAACCTTTGTTCTGGGGCAATGTGCATCATGTAGATCCACTGACATGAACCAGTCTGTGGCTCTACAACATGAATAACATCTGATAGCTTTAACATGTGGCCATGTGGATTTTAGGAACCAGATCAGCTCTCTCAAATCTAGAATCTAATGCAATTCACCATCCTTCTACTGAACTAGGAAGTATGTTCTGAACCCATTGTTCAGATGATTTGAGAATTCCATGCATTCATTCAGTTTGGTTGTCCTGGTTTCTAGTTTCTGAAGCCTCTGCCCTTCTCTCCAGGTCTTTTTGGCCTCAGGTGTAAAGAGCAACCCAGTCATATAGGATAAGTTTCACAGGGTTGACTTATATGTGTCTCACAGTGCAGAAACACAGTTGCTGCCCTCCAGAAACCAGATTAGTGGAGAGCTGCCCTACAGCCTGGCCTAGGGGCCCCACTGCCAGAAACGAAGTTTCAATCATCTCTGTCACAGAGGGGTTGACAACTGCAGATTGGAGTGATTGTTCCAATGCATGCAGAAGAATGGCTAACAAATTGCTTCTATACACAATATGCAAGGCAATGTTGTAAGACCTCACCAGAATGTTATTAGCACATCTGCATTTGGTGTGAGGTCTGACATGAGTATAAGGTAAGAAGGAGAAAATGAAACAATGGCTGTATGACAGTGGTATTTATATCAAATGCTACATCACATGGTCACTTTGCTCAAGATGTCAGCATGCATGCGCATGTGCACAAGAAGATATCCAGGTGATATTCAAAGGTCCTGGTTGTTTAGTACAGGGTGATATAGAACATAATGTGTTTCCTCAGGGTAACAGTAAACCATATAGGGTTAACTACCTGTTAAGCTTGCCAACATACCCCCACCAACTATTTTAATAGCAACACCTGCTCATTTTTGCAGCTATGCAATCAACCAATTATGTGGCAGCAGCACAATACATAAATCATGCAGTTACAGGTCAAGAGCTTCAGGTACTGTTCACATCAAACATCAGATTGGTTGAAAATGTGTGATCTCTGTGTTTTTAACCAGGGCATGGATGTTGGTACCATATGGGCTGTTTTGAGTATTTAAGAAACTGCTGATCTCCTGGGATTTTCACAGACAACGGTCTCTAGAGTTTACACATAGTTGTGCAAAAAACAAAAAAGACTGAGTGAGCGACAGTTGCATGGATGGAAACGCATTGCCACACAGGCTACACAGGTGCTTGTTCAGTCCCTTGTCATTTCAAGACTAGACTACTGCAACTCACTCCTGGCAGGTCTGCCTCTGAGCACAATTCATCCTCTGCAACTGATCCAAAATGCAGCTGCATGATTGGTTTTCAACCTTCCTAAATTTTCCAACACCACCCCATTGCTACACTCCCTCCACTGGCTTCCTGTAGCTGCCCCCATCAGATTTAAAACACTGATGCTTGCCTACAAAGCCAAAAACAGACCAGCACCCACTTATCTCAAAGCACTTATCACACCTCGCACGGCACCACGCTCCCTCCGATCCTCTAGCACTGCTCAACTGGTCCCACCATCTCTCAGGGTACAAGGAAGGCATGCATCGAGACTCTTGTCTGTTCTGGCACCAAGGTGGTGGAATGAACTTCCGAACAGCTGAGTCACTGGCAGTCTTCAAACGACGTCTAAAGACTTACCTCTTCATAAATTTCAGCTCGGCTTTCAACACTATCATTCCAAACCTCCTCCTGTCCAAACTAACTCAGCTATCCGTGCCCACCTCCGTCTGTCAGTGGATCAACAGCTTCCTGAGAGACAGGCAGCAGCTAGTAAAGCTGGGAAAATTCTCATCCAGCACCCGTACAATCAGCATTGGTGCTCCTCAGGGTTGCGTCCTCTCCCCACTGCTCTTCTCCCTGTACACCAACGACTGCACATCTAAGGACCCCTCTGTCAAGCTCCTAAAGTTTGCCGACAACACCACACTTATCGGCCTCATTCAGGACGGTGACGAGTCTTCCTACAGACAGGAGGTAAAAGAGCTGGCTGTCTGGTGCAGTCTTAACAACCTGGAGCCCAACACGCTCAAAACAGTGGAGATGATAGTTGACTTCAGGAGGAACCCCCCTGCACACCCCCCCACTCACCATCATGGACAGCACTGTAACGATGGTGGAGTCATTCAGGTTCCTGGGCAACACTATCTCTCAGGACCTGGAGTGGGACATTCACATTGAGTCCATTGTTAAAAAGGTCCAGCAGAGGTTGTATTTCCTTCACCAGCTGAGGAAGTTCAACCTGCCACAGGAGCTGCTGAAACAGTTCTACTCTGCCATCATTGAATCCGTCCTCTGCACTTCAATAACTGTCTGGTTCAGCTCAGCTACCAAATCTGAACTCAGAAGACTGCAGAGGATCATCTGGACTGCTGAGCGAATCACTGGTACACCCCTCCCCAAGAACTGTACTTATCCAGATTGAGCAAAAGAACTGTTGCCTACAGAGCACTGAGCACCAGAACGGCCAGGCACAGGAACAGTTTCTTCCCTCAGGCAATCCATCTCATGAACACTTGACAATAAAACGTGGAACACACAACACTATCATACATTTATTTACTTAACACACATACCTATTTACTTTTCAAATTTGCACATAACATATCTGTACATACAAAATTGTCTATTTTGTATATTGTGTTTTTGCTATTTTGTACATTGTCTATTTGCATATTTGTGTATTATTCTTTTTATTATCTGTGTCTTGTCTTGTCACTGTCATTCTGTTGCACTGTGGAGCTTCTGTAACTAAAACAAATTCCGCATATCTGTAAAAATACCTGGCAATAAAGCTCATTCTGATTCTGATTCTGAAGTACTTAAGTTAGCACTTACCAAAAAAAAAAAAAAAAAAGTATTGTCTGAGCGCTTGTCTATTACCTCCCCAACAGAGTTTTGGACTGATGGTATTCCTAGTTTGTGGCCTAGTGAGCCAATATCAGAATGTATTTTTGATAGACTTCAAAGTACTATTGTAAGTCGCTCTGGATAAGGGCG
Source organism: Pangasianodon hypophthalmus (assembly GCF_027358585.1). Classification (NCBI taxonomy): domain Eukaryota; kingdom Metazoa; phylum Chordata; class Actinopteri; order Siluriformes; family Pangasiidae; genus Pangasianodon; species Pangasianodon hypophthalmus. Next base: position 9,903,567 of record NC_069714.1, read on the forward strand.
TCTGCCAAATGCCATAAATGTAAATGTAAATGATAAGAGAGGTCAGAGGAAAATGGCCAGATTGGTTTGAGGTGCCAGGAAGGATATAGAAACTCAAATAATCACTCTTTACTACCATGGTGAGCAGAAAAGCATCTCAGCATGCACAAAACATCTGACCTTGAGGTGGCTGGGCTACAGCAGCACACGCATTGGGTTCCACTCCTGTCATGCAAGAACAGGAATCTGATGCATCATTGGCACAAACTCACTGAAACTGGTCAGTTGAAGATTAGGGAAAAAAAAAAAATCAACGTCCAGTTTGCCTCAGATTCTAGTTCTTGGCTGACAGGAGTGGTACCTGATGTGGTCTTCTGCTGTCCCACCTCAAGGTTTGATGTGTTGTGCATTCTGAGATGCTTCTCTGCTCACCACGGATGTAAAGAGTGTTTATTTGAGTTACTATAGACTTCCTGTCAGCTCAAACCAGTCTGGTCATTCTCCTTATCAACAAGGTGTTTCAGCCTGCAGACCCTTCGCACACAGAATGTTTTTTGTTTTTTTGAACTAGTGTGTGTAAACTCTAGAGACAGTTGTGTGTGAAATTCCCAGGAGATCAGCAGTTTCTGAAATACTCAAACCAGCGCATCTGGCACCAACAACCATGCCACAGTTAAAGTCACAGAGATCACACTTTTTCCCCTGATGTTTGATGCGAACATTAACTGAAGCTCTTGACCTGTATCTGCATGATTTTATGCATTGTGCTGCATTGTGTTCCTAGTAAAGTGAACGGTGAGTGTATAGTGAGGGCTGAATTACTGTCAAACTGCCTTCTTGACAAATTTATCATATTACTACTAAGCTTATATTTTGTAGACTAACATTTTGTAGACTAGATTTGCTGTCAATGGTTCCTTTGTGTATACTGGCATATGTATATATATATGGCAGATAGAAAATTATTATTTCCAGTTTCAGATTATTATGTGAATCTCAAATGGTTGTCTCTTTCACATACAAGTCAAATACACAGAGTAATAAAGTAACAGCTGTAAGTGTTGAGCTACAGGTCTAATACCCGGCTATTTGTGATGTCGCTGTTGTTTACGCCCAGTGTTGTTCTGCGCATGCGTGGATGTATAACGTAGGAGAAGCTGAAGGCCTTCCGGGACTGATCGGCGTACGCACATACAGAGAAACATGGCGAAGATCGCCAAAACACACGAAGGTGAGTGTATTTTGAAGTGATTATTGTATCAGCAAACCATAAACGCATGTGTACGCATTTAGTAGTCCACGTTGTTGGTTTGACTAGTTAATGCGAAGCGTGTGGAGTCGCCGTGATGCGGCTGAGTGCAGCATGAACACGGCGCTGAAAACAAGATGGCGCCTGTGCGCTTTTATCAGGCTTTGACCGGATGGATATTGCGCATTTCAGAAACCACCTCAGGTTTCTCACAGACTCCTTGTTTTAAAAAAAATCCCACCACGTCTAAAATTACGACTCATGTCCTGAAAATAACCTTTTTAGTCTGAAGTTTTCGTTTTTGGGCTCCACAGAAAGAGCAGTGAGAATAACTGCATCTGTGTGTGTGTGTGTGTGTGTGTGTGTGTTTGCTGTTGTTAGCTATCGTGCTAACTAAGATGGCTTCTCAAAATGGCGCTAGCTCTCTATAAACCTGAAAAACAGAGTGCTTGTGAATTTACAGCATTGTGTCAAAACGCTTGTTCTGGCATGTTTCGAGGCCTGAACACACAAACGAATTCTTCTGGTATGCGTAACTTTTAAATTAAATTTAGTTTTACTGTCACATCACATTGCTACAAACAGCTAACATGCTAACACAACAAGGACGGCGTGCCTCATTATTATGCCGCCAGGACATGCTGCATCGGCCCACAGACCGCTTCTGTGTTTATTTTTGGTATTGTGCTAGTTTATTTATGCAGCGTATAGTGTCCGCTGTGTGTATTGTGTATGTTTTAAGCATGTCTGCTGTTTGTGGTGTTCAGATATCGAGGCGCAGATCCTGGAGATCCAGGGCATGAAGGCGGCGCTGCTGGAGGAAGGAGCTCAGGGGGTCGGGCTCGATTCTACCGGCTACTACGACCAGGAGATCTACGGAGGAAGCGACAGTCGTTTTGCTGGATATGTCACCTCTATTGCTGCCAATGAGCAGGAGGATGTAAGTGTTGCACTTCTCTCTTTCACGCCCAGGTTGTGATTTATTTATCAGGTGATGACTGAGTCAGAGTGGCTGGACTTGTGCTATAAACTTGTTTGCTGCTCGTCCATCAGTTTTGCATCTTAAAGTTTATACAAGTCTAATTTTGATTTCTTGAGTATATTTGATCTGGGATAGTGCAGGACTGCAAAACTAAACCAGTCTCTCTCTCTCTCTCTCCCTGTCTCTCAGGACGACGAGGAAGACTCTTCTACCACTCTGCTTGGCCAGAAGAAACCGGGGTATCATGCCCCGGTGGCAATACTCAACTCCATTCCTCAATCAGATGAGCAGGTACTTGATACACCCTTCTTTCTCCTTTTCCCACCTTTTTTTTTTTTTTTTTTTTTTTAAACCAGCTTTATTGTGTAATGGTCCACAGTATGGATGAACAGTATAGTCAGAATTTAACATTGTGCTGTTTTCTACATTTTAGGCCTTAACAGTATATATGACAAAATACATGATTTTATAGAAATTTAAATTATAACTTTAGATATTTATTATAAGTTTAATTAGTCTAAAACTCCACTACAACAATTTTACCAAAAAGAAGCTTTTTTTTATAGTGAACAGTTAAAGGCTTCAGCATATTTCACTCAGAGATGTCATTTGAGCTGGCTTTCACAAACAATATGATGGAATTATGGCGCAAACGGGCATCTTGCGTCGTGTCTGTCCCGTGCACGCCATCTAGGCGAATTCCGTGGATGAACGATCTATGCGACAAAGCCTGTGATTTTCACATTTATATGTGAAGGCCAAAACAAAATCATTTGAACTTGCTTCATCTTCAGTTGGTTTCATCATCAAGCAGCCCTCACAGACATCATGTCCGCATTAAGCATGCTGAGGCGTTTGGAGCTTCCACAAAACCTGTCTTGTGGTATTGCAGAAATGAGTGGCTTTTAAATTCTGTTAAAAGATCTGTAATTTATATGGCCATTGGTTCTGGTCTCTATGTCGTTCAGACAGGACATGCTAAATGTGCTTATTGCCAACTTATTGCTTATTTGTGCCCTTCAAATCATAATAATCTGTTTATTCTGAAAACTAAAAATGTAATGTTTAGTTGGCAGATGTCCACTGCTGTGTGGGTAGCGGCCTGTTCTAAAACTGGTTAAAATGTATTGACGGTCAGTTTCTCCTCCTCTACAGTATGATCCTTTTGCCGAGCACCGGCCACAGAAGATCTCAGATCGTGAAGATGAGTACAAGAGACGTAGACAAAAGATGATCATCTCTCCTGAGCGTCACGACCCTTTTGCAGACGGTAACTATGGCACCATAATTTGACTTCATAGCCCCATCCATGTCCATACTGATCAGTGCACTGTTGGTCCACACGTTCACCACTGCTGGTCCAGATCAGCTGTTTTGGTGCTTAACCCTTCGAACACTACCCAACATTGTGCTCTCCCAGACTTTAAAAAAAAAAAATTACATGACCTTTTTTCTAGTTAAACATCACAAATTTACAAACAAATTGGACAGTGACTGACTGTGGGATATTACAGAGGATTAGAGGTGCTATCTGTCTGTGGGAACTGCTAGTTGGGTGGTGTTGGTTTTAAAGTCTGTAAATCCAACCAGACAGGTTGCAGGTAGGTGTGTCTTTCGAAGGGTTAATGAATTATGTATACTGAAATGTTTTAAATAGCCAGGCAGGCAGTCAAAACATGAGCGCTCTAGAAATGAAAGTAATTACTTGTCAGAAAAGCATCTTTAATTTGCATGTATTTAGGTAGCGCCTTATTAAGTAAAAACAAAGCACTGCTAAAAGGAAGAGCTTTATGGAGGCTCTGGGAAGCCAATGTTGTTATTTAAAACTCTGTTACTAGAGGTAAACAGATGAGTGTTTCTCAACAAGACAGCCAGGCTGGTGGCAGTTTACTTTAATAGCAAACTTTATAGTTTGTTTTTTTTTTTTTGTTTTGTTTTGTTTTTTTGCCCTTTTTAGATATATCTTTATTTGAGCTGCATTGCATTTGCTAACACCATATGACTGTAAAACGTTTGGTGTTGCTGTGGCCTGCTAGCATTGTAGTTGCATATTTAATTCATTGCTAATAAACTGATGGTTAAAAAGAGCGGAAAGTGTGTATTAAGTAAACTTGTACGCACTATTTGATAACTTCACATGGAGAAATTTTTTCAAATATACATAGCAAGGAACGCGGTCAGCTTAGGAATTCAGTTATACGCTGGATAAATCACCTTGCATGTAGCAGATTTCAAACAGGAACATCCTCTATATAAGTGTTGTGTAAATATATTTCTATTTTATCTTTAAAATAGAAATATATCTTAAAGAATCTGTGTACAAACACTCCACAGCCCCATACTAACTGTGCTTAATTTCTCTCCTACAGCAGTACTGCTATGCCAGTCCTGTCTGCACTCTCTTAAGGGTGCAGCACCTCATCCTGTGTAGGTTATGGTGAACAAAGAGAAGAGAGTTTATCAGATTTAGGAATATTTTGTGTGGGGAGGGGGGCTGGTTTCAACAACTCTCTGTACCCAAAGTTCTGATATAGTAATCATACAAACTTCCTCTCAACCTCATCCCTCCCCATTTTGTCATTTCTAATTTATTTTGTCCAACTCATCCTATTTTTGTTTAATTTTATTTTTTCAACAACAAAAAAAATTCAAGATCCAGATATCCAAATCTACCTCTTTAAAATGCACATAGGTGCTTTAACACAATTTTTCCATTCCCCTAATGGTATAAATCTAGTTTAACACATCATTAATATTGCTTTGTAATTCTAATTAGAGCTGTAGTCTTATATGAGGTTTGAGTACAGTGAGTGACAAGGGCATCACAGGTGCTATACTGTTGTGTGTGAGTTCAAACCATTTTCCAAAGTGTTACTAATGGTAAAGAGCAATTTTCTAGGCTTCTTTTCTGCCGGTTGAAGTCTGACTGCAGATGGACCCTTGGCACTGAAAGTGTACGTATTCTGGAGAGCACAGCCCAGGACCCTGCAACATTGATGGCTATATCCTCTCCTTAACATAAACCACTATGTACCTGCCTGTTTTTAAACTATGAATGTTAGGAGTGTTTTAATGTTAGGCTGTTTTGTGATGCAACCTGTTATGAGAGAACATTAAGTAAAAGTTTTCTGTGGAGTAGAATGAGGGTCAGTTGACTGTTTGAAATGTCAGGAAGTGCTGGTGGTAGCATGTACCTGGCTAACTGTCTTGCATTTTGTTGGTGCTCTTTTGCGCAGGGGGCAAAACGCCAGATCCCAAGATGCCTGCCAGGTCGTACATGGATGTGATGAAGGAGCAGCATCTTTCTAAAGAAGAGGTATACAAAGCCTGCTGACCTCTTTATCCTCGTAACTTCTTCTTTTTTTTTTTTTTTTCCCCCCCTTGTAGTCGTACATCTATAAGCAAATGTCAGGAAGGTTTTATCAAAGTGTTTTCAGAAGTCTTTATCTTTCTTTTGTACAGAGAGAAATCAGGCTGCAGATGGCAGAAAAGGCAAAATCAGGTGACCTGAAAGCAGTCAATGGCTCTGCTGCGTCTCAAGCTGCTGCTCCCAAACGCAAGCGTCGGTGGGACCAGACTGCTGACCAGACCCCAAGCGCTACTCCCAAAAAAGTGTCCAGCTGGGATCAGGCAGATGGCTCAGCAGAGGTATATTTAACTTAAAAGTTTGGTTAATGGTGGTGGGTGGGTCTTTCCAAATCAGTCTTCCCGTTTTTTTTTTTCTGGAAAGAGGTTTTATGGTGAGTTTACAGAATACCATAATTCTTGCTTAACAAAGCTTAATTTTCATTTTTCCTCTCCAGACACCAGGACACACACCCGGACACACGCCTTCAAACAGTCGCTGGGATGAGACGCCTGGTCGTCCCAAGGGTAGTGAGACTCCTGGGGCCACCCCCAGTACACGCATGTGGGACCCCACACCCAGCCACACGCCTGCTGGTGCTGCAACGCCTGGCCGAGACACCCCTGGCCACGCCACACCCGGCCACGGTGGTGCCACGTCCAGTGTGCGCAAAAACCGCTGGGATGAGACACCAAAGACAGAAAGAGGTTTGTAATTAGTCTGAAATCTACTCTCTGAAAGTGAAGATGAATGAAACAAATCAGTGAATAGTTTTATGAATTAATCTTATTTTAAATGGCCCTCTTCCCTTTTTTTAGAGACACCTGGACATGGTAGTGGCTGGGCCGAGACTCCTCGTACAGACAGAGGGGATGAGTCTGTGGGCGAGACCCCAACTCCTGGGGCAAGCAAAAGAAAGTCCCGTTGGGATGAGACTCCTGCCAGTCAGATGGGCTCCTCCACTCCTCTGCTCACCCCTGGAAAGACCCCTATTGGCACACCAGCTATGAATATGGCCACACCCACTCCAGGTACGACTGCTCCAGAAAAGAGTATATTTTTAGGCATCTGTAGAGGCATGCACAGGTTGCATATAATGGCTTTTATTTTTTTCCCCTAGGTCATTTGATGAGTATGACTCCTGAGCAGCTTCAGGCATGGCGCTGGGAAAGAGAGATTGATGAGCGGAACCGTCCACTGACTGATGAGGAGCTGGATGCTATGTTTCCAGAAGGCTACAAGGCATGCTGTGGATCCTTCCAAGTTGTAACAGAAATTGTAAATGTCATTAAAATAATTAATGTGATCATTAACAAGTTTTGTGTTACTTTACCACCAGGTGCTGCCACCACCAGCAGGCTACGTGCCCATCCGCACCCCTGCCCGTAAGTTAACTGCCACTCCAACACCCATCGGCGGCATGACTGGCTTCCACATGCAGGCTGAAGACCGAACCACCAAACAGATGAATGACCAGCCATCTGGGAACCTGCCTTTCCTAAAACCAGATGATATCCAGTATTTTGACAAACTTCTGGTGAGATTCTTGATTATATGAATGGTAATTCCTTTTAGAGTTTGTTTGTTTTGGGGAATAAAGGATTATTTTGTCTCTTTCAGGTGGAGGTGGATGAGTCCACTCTGAGCCCAGAGGAGCAGAAGGAGCGCAAGATCATGAAGCTGCTCCTGAAAATCAAAAATGGCACCCCTCCCATGAGGAAGGTATGTAAATTTACTTGTGCTGAATCATAGTGTTTCAGCTTTCTTATCATCTCATCTGACCATGAACTTTTCTAACCATCTCTGCTCTACTTTTAGGCTGCCCTCAGGCAAATCACAGACAAGGCAAGGGAATTTGGTGCTGGGCCTCTTTTCAATCAGATTCTGCCCCTGCTTATGTCTCCTACCCTTGAAGATCAGGAGCGCCATCTGTTGGTGAAAGTCATTGACCGCATCTTGTACAAACTGGACGACTTGGTTCGACCTTATGTCCACAAGGTGAGTCTGTAACATCTTGTGTTAAATACTACTTGCATAGGAATTATTCCTTATGTATGAATTATATTTCATCTATGTCTTTTTCCTCCAGATCCTTGTGGTGATTGAACCCTTGCTGATTGATGAAGATTACTATGCTAGAGTAGAGGGCAGAGAGATTATCTCCAACTTGGCAAAGGTGGGCAAAAATCCTGATGATGAATATTCTAGTGATAATTAATTGGTTATTTCATATGGACGTTGACAAAAATCTCATTTATTTATTTATTTTTACACAGGCTGCTGGTCTGGCCACTATGATCTCCACAATGAGGCCTGATATTGACAACATGGACGAGTATGTGAGAAACACAACAGCTCGTGCCTTTGCTGTTGTGGCATCTGCTTTGGGTATTCCCTCCCTCCTGCCTTTCCTCAAAGCTGTGTGCAAGAGCAAGAAGTCGTGGCAGGCTCGGCACACAGGCATTAAAATTGTGCAGCAGATTGCCATTCTCATGGGTTGTGCCATCCTGCCTCATCTGCGCAGCTTGGTGGAGATTATTGAACATGGTCAGTATGTAGTATTAATGGTAATGTAAACCTATATAGAATCATGCTGCATGTTTTCATGAGATATGGGTGTAATAATTTATTTGAATTCTCACTAAAACTCCTTTATGGTTGGCAGTGGTGTATGTCCCCCCCCCCCAAATCCTTTGTTAATTATCTGTATTTGTATTTACAGGTCTTGTGGATGAGCAGCAGAAGGTGCGAACCATCAGTGCTTTGGCTATTGCTGCTCTTGCAGAGGCTGCCACACCCTATGGTATCGAGTCTTTTGACTCTGTGCTAAAGCCCCTTTGGAAGGGTATCAGACAACACAGAGGCAAGGTGAGAATGAGCTCAGATTTATGAGCAATGATGCTTATTACACTCTGGTTTAGCAAATGTCACGGTAAAAAAAAGATTAAACGGGTGTAAACAATATTTGTGTTTGCATTTGTTCAGGGTCTGGCTGCTTTCTTAAAAGCCATTGGATACTTGATTCCTCTTATGGATGCTGAGTATGCCAACTACTACACAAGGGAAGTGATGCTTATCCTCATTCGAGAGTTCCAATCTCCAGATGAGGAAATGAAGAAGATTGTCCTGAAGGTTAGGTGAACTTATAATGTTAGAAAATAACTGTTTTAATGGATTAGATACTTTGTATAATCTTATAGAACCAAGTCACACTTTTGTCTTTCATTCTTTCAGGTGGTGAAGCAGTGCTGTGGGACAGATGGTGTGGAGGCCAACTACATCAAAACTGAGATTCTGCCCCCTTTCTTTAAACACTTCTGGCAGCACCGCATGGCCTTGGACAGACGTAATTACAGACAGGTATGCTGAAGTTACTTTTCCAGTGAGGGGTTATTGAACTTGGTAGTTTTTTCCCCAGTCCTTTATAGCTCTTGTTTATTCCATGCTTCACCACTTTTCTCTTTCCCCTAGTTGGTAGACACTACAGTAGAGCTGGCCAACAAAGTTGGTGCAGCAGAAATCATCTCAAGAATTGTGGATGACTTAAAGGATGAAGCTGAGCAGTACAGAAAGATGGTGATGGAGACAATAGAGAAGATCATGGGTAATCTGGGTGCAGCAGACATTGACCACAAACTGGAAGAGCAGCTTATTGATGGCATTTTGTACGCCTTCCAAGAACAGACCACTGAGGTAAGCTACAAAGGGTAGAAATACTTTTCTTTTTTTCATGTCTTGGGTAGTTTTTTGGAATGGCTTGTCTATGTTTGAATTGGTGATATTGATTCATTCCACCAGGACTCTGTGATGCTGAACGGTTTCGGAACAGTGGTGAATGCTCTGGGCAAGCGAGTTAAGCCCTACCTGCCTCAGATCTGTGGTACTGTTCTGTGGCGTCTAAACAATAAGTCAGCCAAAGTCCGTCAGCAGGCTGCTGACCTCATTTCTCGCACAGCTGTGGTTATGAAGACCTGTCAAGAGGTGAGGGAGAAATAATTAGTTACCCCAAATCATGACTTCCTGAACATATTCATGATAAAATCCTGTTATTTGTGTTCTCTGATTTAACTTGTTACATGTTGCTCTCTCTCCATGTTAACAGGAGAAGCTGATGGGTCATTTGGGTGTAGTGCTGTACGAGTACCTGGGAGAGGAATACCCTGAAGTGCTTGGAAGCATCCTTGGAGCCCTTAAGGCTATTGTTAATGTGATTGGTATGTCATTATCCAATAGCTTTTCTGACACACAAGGTGCACAAGCCTGTGGTTTGGGTTCAGATATGCATGTGTGTGTCCTGTTTGGCAATGGGCAGCAAGTTGCTGATATACATAAGTAAATTATACCGATCATGCTCCATCTGCATTTTCATTGGACACCATCATTTTTGCTCCACAGGCCAGGTGTAACTCAAACAAATTAAACATTGGTATAAGTGAAAATTGCATGTATTGTCCGCTACTTTTTTTAATTATTTTTAATAATGAAGACAAAGCTCAACATCTTAATTAAAGCGGAAAAAAAAAAAAAAAAAAGGAACAAAATGTCCAACATTAGATAGATAACACTGGTTGATTCTCAAAAGTCATGTATTGGTGTTGCTATTGAAATATAGGGTTCATTAGCCTTGGGAAGTTATGTACTCCTTCTAATATTGATTTTACTCTTCCCCTTAGGTATGCACAAGATGACGCCTCCAATTAAGGATTTACTTCCTCGATTGACACCAATCCTGAAAAACAGACATGAGAAGGTGCAAGAAAACTGCATTGATCTCGTGGGCAGAATTGCTGACAGGTCAGTGTTGAGTCTTGCTCCATATGCTGATAAAACAGGGGGTCTGCTGGTCCCTAAAAATTTTTCATAGTGTTAATCACTATGGCCTTTTAAGCTGAGTTACACATGAGGCCTTTCTATCTTTCACTGTATAAATAAATGCAACTGGGACGTGTCTGAACTACAGACTTTATATTTGGCATAGCACTGCAAATATGGTCTTAAATTTAGTCTTAAATTTAATAATTTAATAGTCTTTTAACTTGGGAATACTTGCAGGCACCTTATAATACCATATGAGCCTGAAAGTTTCTGTAACTGCTCTTTCCTTGTAGAGGTGCAGAGTATGTGTCTGCGAGGGAGTGGATGCGAATCTGTTTCGAACTGCTGGAGCTGCTTAAAGCTCACAAGAAGGCAATCCGACGAGCCACAGTCAACACTTTCGGCTACATTGCTAAGGCAATTGGGTAAAAACAGCTGTCTTTTATTGATTCGATTCCATTTCAGTGCTTGTGATGGTGAAACAAAAAACATTAACTGTTTTCCTCTTGATTTGTCTAGACCTCATGATGTGCTTGCCACGCTCCTTAACAACTTGAAAGTGCAGGAGCGTCAAAACCGAGTTTGTACAACAGTAGCGATAGCCATCGTGGCAGAAACATGCTCACCCTTCACCGTACTACCAGCACTGATGAACGAGTACCGTGTACCTGAACTGAATGTTCAGAATGGTGTGCTTAAATCTCTCTCCTTCTTATTTGAATATATTGGTGAAATGGGCAAGGACTATATCTATGCTGTCACGCCATTATTGGAGGATGCTCTGATGGACAGGTGAGCTCAGAAATGAGAAATCATTTATACTCATAGTATTACAGTTGTTTATTTCATTTGCTTTTTGTAATTGATGTAACCTACAAATATTTTTTTTTACAGAGACCTTGTGCATAGGCAAACAGCCAGTGCTGTAGTGCAACACATGTCTCTGGGTGTGTATGGGTTTGGCTGTGAGGACTCTCTCAACCACTTGCTCAATTATGTTTGGCCTAATGTATTTGAAACATCACCACACGTTATCCAAGCCGTAATGGGAGCCCTTGAGGGACTTCGTGTGGCTATTGGACCATGCCGGATGTTACAGTATTGCCTGCAGGTAAGTGATCATTAAGAATTTAAAAGGATGAATTGACCCTTGCAAGGTTTCTTTCAATCGGCTTCAAATCTGTCAGCTAGATTTGATTTTTTATTTCTCTTTTCCCTTTCAGGGTTTGTTCCATCCTGCACGGAAGGTTCGTGATGTGTACTGGAAGATTTATAATTCCATCTACATTGGCTCCCAGGATGCGCTGATTGCACATTATCCCCTTGTCTACAATGATGAGAAGAACCCATACGTCCGCTATGAGCTGGAGTACTTTCTGTGAATACGTTTAAACTTGTGCACTCTTCCTTTTTGTTTCTTTTATTCTATAGACATGGTTTATAGTACTTTGTCAGTTTACTTTTAGTTATGTTGGTTTGCAGCTTCATCTACCACACATGCTTGGGGTTAGCAGATCTGTTTTAAATTAAAGTACAGACCATTTAAATAAGAAAATGAAACTACGTATTTGGAACGTAATTTTTTTTTAAACTGAAAGCATAACCAGTTGCAGTGAAATGTAGCGGCGGAATTGCCAGGAAATATTAAGCCCGTAGTAGGAAAGTCTTGACAACCTTATGATGTGTAATAATTTCTGTGCAATCATCTGTTCTTACTGGATTTTGCTTGTTATGGCTGAATAAACATTTGTGTATGAAAAGGCTCCCTTTGTTATGGGTTTATATTGTAATTAAATCAGGTGTAAAGTAACAATATTCAGACACTTTCATAGCTAGTTCATTTTATAGTTTTCAGTGGTTTAAGTTTGGCAGTGAAGCGTTCTAGACTGTAGCTCCACAGGGGCAGGTTCAGGGATTTTTCTCAACAGTAGGTGGGAGTGGTTCTGGAGTCACTCTTCAGCCAATAACTTTATGCATTGAAGTCAGAAACATCTGAAGTGGTTTGTCAGACACATAACACCAAAATATCCTGCTGTGTGAAATGGATTTAGACAGCTTCTCATACTGTGGAGCTGTCACTCCTCCAACTGTGGACCTAAAGTAAGTGGGAATGTGTGGAAAAAAACCACTCACATCATAGCAACGATGTTGTATAGAACGTTTGGTGTGCAATATTGTAAAACTAGCGAACAGCTCAACATTCGATATTGGTTCAAGTTGTCAGTGAAAGGAGATGAGCTTTTGTGTACACAAAGCAGTAGTAATCACATTATATTAGCACTTGCAAATATGGGTGAGAATAGGCACAGATGCTAGTGCATTACCCATGGTTCAATAAAGGTTCTTGTAAGAGCAAGTATATGGTGCTAAATTAGATTCAGCTTAGATAAATGATCATTTTAAATGTGCAATTTTATTCACTTTCATCATATGTTTTTGTCTGTCTAGTGGTAGCATCACATTTAGTTGGTGTTTTGTTAAACTGGTTAAGTCTTAAGATTCCTCTTAAAACATCAGAAAGATAAAAATTACCACAACAGTCTGCCAGTTCTGCTCATAAACATGTCACCCTGTTGTGCAAAATTACACAGACATTTGATTTCATAATATTTATGCAAAATATACTGTCAGGTCCATAACTATTTGGACAGTGACACAGTTTTCATAATTGTGCGACTGTACACCACTACAGTGGATTTGAAATGAAGCAATCAGTATGTGACATTTTGGGTCATTATCCACCTGTCCTGTGAAGTGATGTCTTATCAATTTTGCAGCATTTGGCTGAATCTGAGCAGAGAGTATAGCTCTATACACTTCAGAGTTCATCCTGCTGCTTCTATCAGCAGTCACATCAATAAACACCAGTGACCCAGTTCCACTGGCAGCCATGCATGCCCATGCCATTACACTGTCTCCACATTTTTGACAGATTGTGTGGTATGCTTTGGATCATGAGCCCTTTCTTTCCTTCTCCATACTCTTCTCTTCCCATCATTCTGGTAAAAGTTAATCTGGCCTTTCTGTTCTTGAGTGTTACCTGTGGTTTGGATCTAGAATTAAACCGTCTGTATTTACATGAAGGTGTCGTGAAAGTGTCTTTTGACTGTAGGAGTTCCCATGAACAGCTACCAAATGTAAATTCAATGCTTGGAATCAACTCCAGATCGTTTATCTCCTTAATTTGTCATGAAATTAGGAGGAAACAGGCCACATAATTCCTAAACGGTTAATGCAAGATTTTTGTTAAACCTCTTGAATTAAAGCTGAAAGTCTACACTTCAATCACATCTTGATCGCTTCATCTCAGATCCATTGTGGTGGTGTACAGAGGCAAAATTATGAAAATTGTGTCACTGGCCAAATACTTATTGACCTCACTGTAGCTGTTTAAAATTATGTTCAAGGTCAACCATTATTCTACCACAATGACTAATTTTAATAACCATTTACATCATATATCCACCCTGTTAAACCTGTTTCCTAACACAATGGAATTTACACGTCAGTAATCAGTAAGTTATTTTGAATAATTGAATATTTTTATTATATAGAATATGTACTCACCAGCTCTAGGTCATTCAAGCAATTATCCAATCAGCCACTTATGTCATAGCAGCTCAATGCAGAAAATCATGCAGATGCAGGTCAAGAGCTTCAGTTCACATCCAAAATCAGAAAAAAACGTGATCTTAATAATTTTGACCATAGCTTAGAAGTTGGTGCCTGATGGTCCGGTTTGAGTATTTCATATATTGCTGAACTCCTGGGATCTGCAAGTGCAACAGTCTCTGGAGTTTACACAGAGTATTGCAAAAAAAAAAAAATCCAGTAAGTGGCAGTTCTGCAAGTGGCCATGCCTTGCTGATGAAAGAGGTCAGAGTAGAAAGGCCAGACTGGGTCAAGCTGTCAGGAAGGCTGTGGTAATTTGCAGTTGAATAAGCACTCTTTACAGCTGTGATGACCAGAAAAGCATCTCAGAATGCACAATATGTCGTACCTTAAGGTGGATGGGCTACAACAGTTTCCACATCAGGTTCTTCTTCTGTCAGCCAAAAAAATCTGAGGCTATAGTGTGCACAGAGGCACCAAAAAAAGACAGCTGATGATTGGGAAATGTTTCCTGTTCTGACGAATTTCTACTGCGACATGAATCCATGGACCCAACCTGCCTTGTGTGAAATGTTCTGGCTGATGGCAGTGGAGTAATAGTGTGTAATAATGTTTTCTGGGCACACATTGGGTTCCTTAATACCAGTTGATCCTCATTTGAACGCAATCTGGGTATTGCTGAGCATGTGCACCCCTTTATGGCCACAAATTGCCCATCGTCTAATGGCTACATGCAGCATAAAAATGTGCCATGTCACCAAGCACAAATCATCTCAATCTGGTTCCATGAACATGTCAATGAGTTCAGTATAGAGTTCAATGGCCTCCCCAATCACCAGATCTGAATCCAACAGTGCACCTTTGAGATGTAGTAGAAAGGTTGATTTGCAGCCCTATGTGCAGCTGACAAATCTGCAGCAATGTGATGTAATCATGTAAACATGGACCAGACTGTCAAAGAAAGTTTGCTAACATCTTGTGGAATTTATGCCACAAAGATCTGAGGTTGTTCTGAAAGCAAAGTAAGGTCCTTACCCAGTATTACTATGGTGTTCCTAATAAAGTGGCCAGTGAGTGTATACACTATTTACATGCTTGCACTGTAAACGTGTTAAGAGGGAACTCAACTGCATGAAAGCAATGACCAGTATATTAATTTCATACATGAACTATCAACATGATGCTACCACCACCATGCTTGATTGTGGACGATGGTGCTCTCAGGATGATCAGCAGTATTGGATTTCTGCCAAACATAGCACTTTCTGCCAAGGCCAACATGTTCAATTTCGGTCTCATCAGACAAGACAACCTTTGTGGAATGTCCAAGCTATGGTTGTCCCGTGAACAACTTCTTCTCCCATCAGAATTGTGGATCTCTCTAACTCTTTCTGTTATTCTTGGCCTCTTGGTTGCTTTCCTGACTAATGTCCTCCTTTACACAGTCATTGACCTTCGGTAATCGCTTCCTGTAGGCAGAGTTGTGCCATATTCTTTCCATTTTACAATAATGGATGTAATAATGGTGCTCTGTGGGATGATCAAAGTCCCGGACTTGTTTTGATAGCTCCTTGGTATTCATGGGGCTGTTTGTTTAGGTATGTTCTCTAACAGACTCTGGGGCTTTCCAGGAACAGGTGTTTTTTTTAAAATATTGAGATCATGTAACACTTTAACTGCACGCAACTGGATTCCATTTAACTAATAATGTGACTTGTGACACAACTGGTTGCACCAGATCTAATTGAAGGGTTTCACGGCAATGGGGGATGAATTCAATTCTAACATTCAATATTATGACATAAAATCTCAATTAAGTCCATTTCACATCCAGGTTGTAACACAAACAACATGTGGAACTTCAAGTGGGGTGAATATTTACGCAAGGCACTGTAAGCTTTGTTTTAGGTTTAATATTTGCATGTTAACTCTGCATCCGGGTTAAATCTTTGCATCCCAAACATACTGTTTAGTATCACAGATGCCCAGTTTTATCCCCCAGTGTATAATTACAGGATAATGAATTTAATGTGGCACTGTGTGTACTTTTCAGCTCTAAGGTTCCCCGGTTTGATGCTGAGCTCAGCGTACTGACCGTGTGGAGTTTGGCATGTTCTCCCTGACCAGGATAAAGTGATTACTGAAAATCAGTGGTTATATAGATTTCAGATGGTGTGAGAAAGGGAAGTTGAAAAATAGGCTAAGTTCACTTTGTCTTGAGTTTATGCAATGAAAAGTTATAATGCTGTAAGTGGTTAACTTACAGGACTTCACATTTGGCACTGTGTTGCTGGTAAAAGAGGAAGAATTGGATTTCATCAGTGTGCATAC
The DNA here is from genome assembly GCF_027358585.1 of Pangasianodon hypophthalmus. Lineage (NCBI taxonomy): Eukaryota > Metazoa > Chordata > Actinopteri > Siluriformes > Pangasiidae > Pangasianodon > Pangasianodon hypophthalmus. Next base: position 9,919,881 of record NC_069714.1, read on the forward strand.
AGACTCTGCTTTAACAAGCAGTCCATTACAAAGTGGCTAATCCATGCACTTCCTGTTTTCGGTTGCAAAAATACAAAACATCTTCATAAGTGAAATGCTGAGAAAGGAGAATTAATATGACTCAGATACTTGTCAAACACCAGGTTGGGCCTCAGTGCCGAGTGGAGTGTGAAGGTCAACCCCTGAGTAGAGCTGTTGCAAGTGTAAACATCTAGGCTACCATCATGGACACATTCAGCATTTACACAGATTAAACTTTTAGCAAAACACAACCTGTTTGTAACTGTAATTGCAAAGGCAGTGCCTTTTTTTTTTTTTTTTTTTTTTTTACATTTACAGTCTGCATTTCCTCACATCATTGGAGCTCTGTTTTACACCAGTATCACTCTTCAGGTCCAGTCTCCTCATCTTTGATTGGCTAGTCATCTGCGGCATCGTATCGACTATTAGCCAATTGCAGTGCAGGAGGCGGGGCTTGTTGGACTATGGGTGAAAAAAAGAATCCGTCTGTTTAGCTGAGCGGAGAAGCAGAGGGGGGAGGAGAGAGAAATCGTTGACTTCCTGTTTTCTGAAAGCATCCGAATATATATCACATACAGGAAGATGTGCAGCGGATACACACCCGAATCAAAATCTGACTGAGCCCTGCTGCAAATGCGGATAGTTTGCAGCTTTTCCAGCATCCCTGCATCCCTCCCCTGGATCCCGGGTCCTGCTCCGCTCTCTGGCTGGAGGTAGCGACTCACCAGCCGGCCAGGGCCGCCATCGAGCCCCGGGGCCCGAGCAGACGAGCTGCATCAGCGGGGCATCTTTCTGCGTCGGCGGTTTTGTGCCTGCAGCGAGCAGATCAGTGCAGAAGCAGATCAGTGCAGAAGCAGATCAGTGCAGAAGCAGAGCGGGTTTTATCATCAGTGTTCATCTGCAGCAGATCGGATGAGTCGCTTCAGGTGACCGCGATATGGCAGTGCTGAAACTCGCTGATCAGGTTCGTCTCTACATACCTCAACACTTCCACTGAGATGAGGCAATGTAAGGTATTGTGTCTGCGCGATCGGAACGCATCTGTAAAAAATACTTCGAATAGTTTTAAATGTTTTATATGCAGCTTTACTTGAGTAGTCATGAGCGTCTATTAAGCGTCATGAGCAGGGTGTGCGGTTATAACGCGTTTTCCTCATACAGACTGCTTCCTCTGTTCACTAGCTTTCTGCAACTGCTCGTGCCATATATATATGTGTGTGTGTGTGTGTGTGTGTGTGTGTGTGTGTATGTATATATATATATATATATATATATATATATATATATATATATATATATATATATATATTTATACACACACACACCCACACACACACACACACACACACACACACTGCTTCCACTGTTCACTAGCTTTCTGCAACTGCTCATGCCATATATATATGTGTGTGTGTGTGTGTGTGTGTGTGTGTGTGTGTGTATATATATATATATATATATATATATATATATATTTATACACACACACCCACACACACACACACTGCTTCCACTGTTCACTAGCTTTCTGCAACTGCTCATACCATATTTTATAATATATATATATAATCTATCTATCTATATAATCTATATATAGTTATACACTCTCAGATGTAAAGGCACCAATCTCTACGTTTCCTACTATCATTGATGGCACATCTTCTGTACCTTTAATATCTATATTTTCCACCTTTAAGAATAATTTAAGATACATAATTTAACCTTTAAACCTTGACTCTAAAATACAAGACATGCACCTTCCCAGGTAAGAGATAAATACTAAAGGCACGGAAGAGGGTGCCTTTATTTCTGTGAGTATATAAGTCTCGTTATATTAGTGCTGGTTTAGTGATTATTTCTTCTGTTTTTTTTTTAATTATTATTTTTTAAATTTAAGTTCAGTGTAAGTGTGTTCCACTATTAGTACTTGATTGTGCCAAACTTCCCTGTTAATGCACTTTTTTTTTTTTTTGCTGAGCAAGCATGGATTACCCAAAAGGCACCAGTGTGCTGTGTTAAGCTGTCTGTGCTGCTGATGATAGTGTTAAGAGTGTATGGTTATACAGCATGACTCACTTTCCCTGTCTATAACCACAGCACTATTACACATTGTAAAGCTCTCGTCCAGGTACCAGGCTAGCTTCAGAGATGTTTTATAAAGATTAAAATGTGATTCTAAATCAAAAGGTTTTTAAAGACATTAAGGCAAGACTCTATGGGTGACTCTAGGGTATTTTTTATTAATGGTAGCTACTACAAGAAAGCAATCCTTGCCTGTTTATTTCAGATATTTTCACAAAAACTTTAAAAAAATGACATCTGCATGCAAATTAGGCTTTGTCTATGTAAATATGTGTAAATTTGCATACTCAGTCACGACTCACTGTGAAAGGGTTAGCACGTTTGCCTCGTCCTTCCAGGGCTGGATGTTCGATCCCTGGCTCTGCCCTGTGTGGGGGGTGTTTGCATGTTCTCCCTGTGCTTCAGGTTTTGTGCTCACATGGTTACTTCCAGGTACTCTGGTTTCCTCCCCCAGTCCAAAGACATGAGTTGTAGACTGATTGGCATCTCTAAATTGTCCACAGTGAGTGTGTGTGTGTGAGTGTGTGTGTGAGATTGTGCCCTGCAGTGGGTGGGATAGGCTCCAGGCTCCCCGCGACCCTCTGTAGGATGAGCGGTATGGAAAATGGATGGATAGATGGATGGACTTCACTGCGAAGATTTTATTAAGTGAAAGACTTACAGACTTGAAAGACTTGTTGGGAAGTTATTTCTTTATTATTATTTAACCAAGACTGAAAACACCAAAGACTGTTATAAAAACTGCTTTTGGTCATTTTTGGTATTTTTAGTATATAATATCTAACATAAAGCCAACTATAATCAACATTTTGGGAAATTTCCAAAATTTGTAATATCTGCCTAGGAATAGGAATGAACATGTAATTTTTTAAAAAGATTTTGCTAAAGCCTAAATTAAATTATTTTTGTTTCAGTTATTCTATGTTATGGATAAATTTTAAACAATAAGCGACAATCCAACATATCCAAATACTTTACTGTTGAAAATGACATTGTTTTCACAGGGTGTGATATTAAATGACACTGTTGTTCTCAATTAACCTTGTCAGGGCGCCTGCTTCTAATACTTTAGTTGTCAGGGGCGGAGTAAAATGACATTGTTGCTAAGGAGGAGTGGTAACACCCTCACTCCAACGAATAAAACAATCTAGCATAGTCACTGACTCAGAATGCACAGTATGTTGCCGCAATTAACTACACTGCTACATACACTCACCGAGCACTTTATTAGGAACACTATACTAATACTGAGTAGGGCCTCACTCTGCCCTCAATTCTTCATGGCATGGATTCCACAAGATGTTGGAAACATTTCTTTGAGATTCTGGTCCATGTTACATCACACAATTCCTGCAGATTTTTCAGGTGCACTTTCATGCTGCAAGTCTCCCCTTCTACCACATCCCAAAGGTGTTCTACTGGATTCAGATCCGGTGACTGGGAAGGCCACTGAAGAACACTGAAATCATTGTCATGTTCATGATACCAGTTTGAGACGACTTTTGCTTTGTGACATGGTGCATTATCATGCTGGAAGTAGAAGATGGTAAATTGTGGCCATGAAGGGATGCACATAGCAACAATACTCAAATAGGCTGTGGCATTCAAGTGATGATTGATTGGTATTAATGGGCCTGAAGTGTGCCAAGAAAACATTCCCCACACCATTACACCACCTCCACCATCCTGGACTGTTGACACAAGGCAGGTTGGGTTCGTGGATTCATGCTGTTGGCACCAAATTTTGACCCTTCTGTCTGTGTGCCTCAGCAAAAATCGAGATTCATCAGACAAGGCTATTCAACAGGCAATTCAACAGTCTTCAGCTGTCCAGTTTTGGTGAGTCTGTGACCACTGCAGCTTCAGCTTTCTGTTCTTGCTCACAGAGGTGGAACCTGATGTGGTCTTCTGCTGTTGTAGTCCATCCCCCTCAAACATGTTGTGCATTCTGAGTTGCTTTTCTGATCACCCCAATTGTACAGAGTGGTTATCTGAGCTACTGTAGCCTTTCTGTCAGCTCGAACCACTCTGGCTATTCTCCGATGATCTCTCTCATCAACAAGGTGTTTATGTCCGTAGAACTGCCGCTCACTGGATGTTTTTTCTTTATTGCTCCATTTTGAGTAAACTGTAGAGACTGTTGTGTGTGAAAATGGAGTTTAGAAATACTCAAACCAGCCTGTCTGGTACCAACAATCATGCCACGATTAAAATCACTGAGATCACGTTTTTTCCCCATTATGAGGGTTGATGTGAACATTACCTGAAGCTGCTGTATCTGTGTGATTTTATGCATTGCACTGTTGCCACACGATTGGCTGATTAGGTAATTGCATGAATGAGTAGGTGTACAGGTGTTCCTAATAGTGTTTGGTGAATATAGTTAAAACATTTAATGCTTGGGGTTTGATAAAAGGAAAACAGAAAATTTGTCCTAAAATATGGAAAAAACAGGATTTGTTTATTTGAGCTGTGGATTTCTCCAGCTCAGAAGCAATTAAGAGGCCACGAGTAACTCGAAAGGAGCTGGATAGACAGTTTGGATGGAGGAATCCTGTTTATAGTCCTAAAGCTGGCTGTCCTGCACAGTTTCAGTTTTTCTCTACTCCTAACATGTTTCCACTTATTCAGTTTATGGACAGCTTTGGAGAAAACTAGAGGTCTGGCTCATGAGCCTACAGTACTGACGAAAGTTTGGCTGATTAATAATAATAATAATGTAGTAACATAGTTGAAAGATTTCAGAAAATATGGTTTAAATTATTATCTAACATTAAATGAAGTGAAATTAGAGTGCTGTCAGACTATATTAAAATAAAACAGACATAGACAGACATTTTTTGTCTGACTTTTAAATCTAAAATACTACTATAAAATACCCTAAGTAGTGATATATAAGTAGTGATATATGTCAATCCAAACATCAAATGTAATATATATAAATATATTATACATATACATATATAGTAAAAAGGAAGACAGTTCAGATTCACCTTAACTTGAGGATTTCTTTGCACTATTTCTAACTCTATTCATATGTCCCTGTTCAGTAGAAGTTATGTTCACGTATCCATGATCTGTCTCAGACGGGCTCCATCAATGCGAGGTCTTTGAGAGACAACATTATACATTATGTAGGATATGTTTTCTCTGATTATCAAAAATCTTGTGTTACAACCACTTTTTAACAGTTGATTCAGATCACCCTTACTTCATATCTCACATAGATAGATATATGACGTAATGACGGTCCATCCCAGAACCCTTACTCACAATATAGGCATAGTCAATTTACAGATAATCGCACTATCCAGTATCACCCAGAAGAGAATGGGATCCCTTCTGAGTGTGGTTCGTCTCAAGATTTTCTCCTCATGTCACCTCTATCACCTCTGGTTTGCTTATGAGGACTCTAAATCTACGTCTGGATTTCTATAAAGCTGCTTTGTGACACTGTTTGTTAAAACCACTATACAAATAAAATTCAGTTGAATTGAATCATCCTGCTGTGGGTGGGGGCAGGTTGTGCAGTTGGTCGTATTGGGGGTGAGGTGCAAAATATTGGGAAATTCCCTGTCAAGGCGTCTTAAGAACTATTAAGATAAATGTAGTGATAAAGAGCTGGTGGATCAGAGTACTGCTCATGGTTTCTTGCAGTCCTGCAGTGCTGATTATTAAGCAGCGTTTGAAGGATGTGGAATGTGTAAGTGGCTTGGTAACTGCTGTAAAATTCAGCAAAGCTCTTGCTTTTCTAGACCTGCCTTATCCAGTCTAACTAATCTAACTAATCAATTACATTTGATGTTTGGATTGACAGCTGTATCCAGAAATGCTTTTTTTGCATCATGAGCAGTTGATTCTGACTACTAAAGGACTCAAATTTAAGCAAATTTTCCAACTGACTGTGTGGAGAGAAAGGGACAGGAAGTTGTTGTATCTTTTTTGCTTGTCCCCCTTTCTTCCACTCTCTGTGGGTTTGATTTCTTGCTGTGAGAGAGAGAGAGAGAGAAAAAGAGAGAGAGCAAGCATGTAGAGCTTCTGTTATGTGTCAGCACAAAAGCGTTTAGAGTGTCATTTTGGTGACGTGCATTTTTAAAATTTAGAAATGTCCCCTAAAGGCACTAAGGCTGTAAATTGATCTTTGTTGCTATTATGTACAGATTTCATTTATATAAAAGACATTCCTCAGTCCTGTCTTCTGCTTTTGCTCCATGGACGACAGATACAAACAGTAAAGGAAATAACACAGTCATATAAGGCATCTCTTTTCAGTTTGGTGAGGTATCAGCAGTTCTGCATCATATCCTGCTGCACTCAGATTTTTGGGTTAAAGGCATAATACAGAGGAAGGGTCTGCGGTGCTCGAGTTGTCAAAAGCAAAGAAACTCCTACTTATCCCCTCCCCCATTTGGTAACAGGAACTCATTGGCTCTTGAGTAGAAGGATTGAGGGAGTGTAGTGTATGTCAACAAAGACTTCAGTGTTTGGAGTGCTGGCTTTGCCTAGAAGGAGTGCTGGGAGGGATATGGGGTATGTCCTCGATTGTTATGGGCCATGTTCAGAGCCTTGCTCCTGTTCTCCAGACCCTCATCACACAGCAGCTCTGTCACGCTTCAGCACAAACAGCTGGTCACTTCCTTGGAGAGTGGAGGACCATGTGATAATAAGAAGCAAATGAGTCCCTACTGAAGCACTTCTATCATGCTACTATGTATTACTACAAAGATATACAAAGTATTCCTGCAAAGTATTTCTTTTTTTTGCATTTCAATGAGCTAAAAATATCTTGTTTCTATGTAGCCCTGTGCAGACATCTTAGACACGTCTTAGACATGGTGCATCAGAATCAGTGTTTTATTCGCCAAGTACATGTGTACAAGGTATTTGTCTTGGCATTGGAGTCAACAGTGAGCCCAATTCATACAATATTCAATACGCATTATACACAGTAGTTTACATGGAAGACAGTAATTTACAACAGACACACAATAATTTATATTAAGAGCTTCTAATGAAAGATCAGTAAAACCATAAATCAAATTAATATTAAGTGTGAGCACACTTTGTCTTTAAAACAGTGTCAGTACTCTTAAGTACACTGTCATGCAGCTTTATAAAGAAAAGTTTTGGCATGTTATTCCAAACCTCAGTTGTTCACAGTTCCTCTGCAGACCTGTTTAATCATTCACTGGCCTATACAGTTACAAAATGATCAAAAGATCTAAAAACTACTCTACTCTGTTCTTCGATTAATATTAGATTCTTTAACAACATATTGAAAAGAGGTATTCATCTAAAATTTGTAAAGGGCCAGTTGCTCAAAATTTCTTGCTTACATGACTGTGTGGCGACAATATTTACCTTTTAATGCTTAACCATTAATGATTAGTTTATGGCTATATATTCAAAGACAATTCAAAGTGGTTATGCTTTGTTTCGTATCACAACTGACTAGCGCCATGGACTCAACAGATGAAACATCAGTTTTGAATTTGATATTTTGATACAGGGAGAATGATCACATTTTTCTCTGACCATTCGTCTTAACTATATATATATATATATATTTGGTAATCAGTCCAGAGAGGGTAAATAAATTGAAACATTTCTAAATAGTGTCTTTGAAAACTCTCTAAGCCTTTCTGACTTAATATCTCTAGCCTTGTAGCTAGTCTCTGGTCTGATGAGCTGCCTTCAGCTGAATAATTTACATAAATGCATGTGATTGGATGAACTGCAACAGAGGGTCTGCTACAAAAGCCATGCTGGTTTATGTTTAGAGAACTAGAGTCGCTGAACAATGGGCAGTGTTTTTCATATTTATTGACTCTGCTGAAGTATCTTTTTCCAAGTTATTTGTGTTCTGAAATACTTTGCTGGATCCGTAATTGGTCCGTGGTCCTCAAGTTGAGGACGGTTAATATAGAAAGTTCTTTGTAACGGTTAATATTTTGGAAAATCTTTATTAATGTCTCTCAATGGAGCAAATATTAGAAATCTCATAAAAACAAGTTTGCTGTGAATATGTGGAGTATAAGAAGTATTGTGTTATTTAGCAGCTATGATGCTGCCCAACCTTAGACAGGAGCAATAATTTTTGTCAGCCTACACCATATTCTGGAGAAAAATGTCTGACAGATCTAAATAGAACGGAAATAAATGAGTAAGTCTGCTCTCTCCAGTGCAGAACTGAGCTAAATAAAATTCCCTCAAATTTGGCCTACATTCTGTAAATCCACACATTTACCTTAAACCCAGGTTTTGTTACAGATATCGTGGCAGAAAATGTTAGAAAAGACACCGAGGCTGAAAACTGGTTTTGACTGGTTATACAGTTACTGTATAGAAGGATGTTGTCTATAATTTAACAGCAAAATTTGCATATTTTTGCAAAAGGGCTTTGTCAGTGGCATGGTGGTATATTTGGGAACAGAGCTAAAAGCTGTCTTGTTATATTCTCTCTAAAGTAAATTTGAGTGTGTGTGTGTGTGTGTGTGTGTGTGAGAAGGCAACTGAAAACAGAGAGATCTTGACAATATACATCCCACTGAGGGAAACATCACTTAACAGGGCTGTGTGTGAAAGAAAGAGTGGGAGCAAAAGACAGAATGATGTCAGTGGGTTTGAGAGAATGAGAGAGCGAGGCAGCCTTATTTGTGACTTTCTTCCCTGTCCAGTACGAGGCCACATTACCACATTTTCCAAAGCAGTTGTTGGCAGTTTGCCTGTCGCTATTAGTGCGTGTGTGTTTGCACAACGACGAGTGCTCTCTCCTTCAAGCGGAACTGAAAATGCTTTCCGAGCTTCCCCTCGATCTTTTCTGAGAAGGTGACAGCACGCAACAGGAAGTGTTGCTTTCTTTCTGGGGGTGGTGGCAGCTAGGAGACACAGACAGGAAGTGAACGTACAAGCAGGTTTATTACAATGTTGCTGTAAGTGGCCTGTTCTGTTCAAATATTTCCCCTTTTTCTTAAGGAAGCTCTCCTGTATGATTATGCATGATAATGCTGTCTTGCCTTCCTTGTAGTTTCAGCGGTGAGATTTTGGAGAAGTCACGCCTGTGTGCTTTCAGGTTTTGCTTTCAGCTTGAAGGTGATGGGGACACCGGTGTACTGTCATGTGGTCCTGAGTCTGTGTTTAGCCTTTCAGTAAAGATATCACTTCTCATAATGCATGAGGCATGGGGATGCAGCTTCACAGGCTGATGATTATCACCCTCATGCGGTCGTGTTCTGCCAGATTCGCAAGACAAATGCCTGTTCTGCATGCCAGCAGTCAGAAGCAATCCTTCGTGCTTTTATAGGGCATGAAGCTAATTCTTTCCTATGCACATATAATAATAATAATAAAATAATAATAATAAAAATAAAGTCTGTAAAAATAAATAAAAATAAAGATGGCTAAATGCTGTGATAAAAGCGTGTATACATTCTCACTGAAATGCCCTTTGTGTGTCCGCAGCCGGCTCTTGTCCAAGCCATCTTCAATGGAGACCCTGAGGAGATCCGCATGCTCATCTACAAATCGGAGGACATCAACGCACTGGTATGCAGCTCTTCCCTGCAGCTTCATGACCCACATTCAGTTTCTTTGTCTCTCAACTCTACAGACAGTGAGCTGAGTTGAAATCTGTTTACCCCAGAGCACCTAAGACAGGACAGTGTCGTTTTCCACACAGTGTTTAGTCTGCTTTCCTTGCAGCAGCCTCCATCATGACTCCATTTTGAGTGACTTCATTGTTCTGCCCTGCTCTGTTCAAGAGACGGCACTGAGCACATTTATCTGCTACCATTGCTACACACTGTTACAGCCCTCATCACTGATAACACTGTAGATTGAACCTGATGACTTTTTTCTGCCCTCCTAGGAATTTGCGATGGTATGTTAACAGAAGCCCAGGGATTACGCTTTTTCAGGGTTCGGTTGGCATGGTAACACTAAGGGATGTCACTGTCCCTTATCCCAGGGGTTCTCAAACGTTTTACAACCACTTTAATAGTAAAAAATCCATGGACCCCCTCAGTACAGATTTATTTTATTCAGATATTAGGATTATTATTTAAAAGTGTCCAATCATTTAGTGTGAAGGCTAACATGTGCTTCCTCCAAGACACCCAGCCAGCTGCTTCTTTTTGAACAAACTCGGAGGAAAGCGCTATCTGCCCTTTTCCTCATACATGAGCTCGCAGACACACACTATTGGCTAGTGTCGCTGTGATTGACAGGGGAGAGAGAGCATGCCATCCCTCCCACACATACGCAATGGCCAGTATTGCTTCCTCGTCTCCAGGGCATGGATGGCTGTGGCATCATTAGAATTTGAACTTGTGATCTCATGACGACAATGCAAATGTTTTTTTTTTTCTGGCCACTGAGCTTTTTATTTCATTGATTTCAAGTTATTGAATTCTGGATTAAACCCATTTAATTTAAATTACCAGTTGAACAGATTTAGTGTAGTTATATAGTTATAATAATGATATTGATATAGTAGTAATAACATATAAATAAATTAGAGTTATAATAACTCAATAATTAATAATGTTTTGATAATGGTCGTTTGTAATTTGTAACAAAATGTTTAAAAATCGTGGACCCCCTGCCTATATTTCACAGAGCCCTCTTTTGAGAACCATGGCCTTATACCTTTGTGTTTTTACATTGTTGTACAAAGGTGTTTCGTCCACACTGAAATGCTGGAATGATTGGAAAACACAGATACTGAGCACAATATCTGTCTGCCATTTTTTGCACATAACACTGTTTACATGTTTTGATGTGAGACACACCAGCAAAAATAGAAGTGACAAATAAAAAGAGCATATTTGCACATCAGTGAATATAAAGTACTTCCTACTGCATGCAAAAATGCTGACTTTATATTGTATTCACCTCTGATCAGTTGCAAATGATTGACCAAAACAGAACCAACAGCAAGAGTCAAGTTAAGTCCTCCATTGTATTGGATGTTGGGATCACATGACAATTAGGATGATTTCAAATATCTCTAGTTTCCCTCATCCACGCTAAAGTGGGAAAACTCCATATTCAAATCTGGCTGGCTCTGGAGAGCGTATTCAAAAAGAATGGCACTGGTTGAAAATACTGCTTGAGTGTGGACAAAACAGGGAAAAGTGTTTGTTTGAAAGTGCATTCTTATTACAGTGGACGATGATTTAGAGAACAGCTGATCTATGCAGTTAAGGCTGATAAGGATGATATGTATCCTCTTCTTCTCTGTTTCCCTCTCTCAGGACACAGAGAAGCGTACTCCCCTCCATGCAGCAGCATTCCTCGGTGATGCGGAGATCATTGAGCTCCTTATCCTCTCTGGTAAAGTCTTCTCTCTTCTTCTCTACTTAATACCTTCATCTTCCTAAAAACTTGTATGAAGTCTTTCTTAACAACAACAAGGTCATCTTCCTTCTCTACCATTTTCACTGTGGTGTTTGTAATGCGCCTGAATTAGATGCGGTGCCCAAATGAAAGGTGTTGAAATGAAACCTTAGCACGCTTTCCTCTCTGGCTAATTGGCCTCGCCTCTCATTCTCTTCTCCAGGAGCTCGGGTCAATGCCAAAGACAACATGTGGCTCACTCCTCTTCACAGGGCCGTGGCGTCACGGAGTGAGGTGGGTTTAGCTACCGGCCATTCAGAGGTGTTGTTAAGCCACAAAATGTGTTCAGAAAGGTAGAGTAGGTTGCGGTGCAGGTGTCAAGTCACTAAGACAGCACAAACAGTGCAGACTCTGCAGCGTATAGTAATGCAGCCACATAGTGAGAGCTTATCTTGTTAGCTCACTTAAACTGCACTGGAAATAACAGTCTGAAAGTGGGACAACAGGAACTGTCACAAGATCAGTCAGATAGCAAGATTCATTCTGCACCATAGCAACATGAGCAACACGTATGAGTGTGTAAAAAAACACACACAAGAACTGTCATGAAAATGAAAGATCTAGTAAGTGAAAACATTCCTGTAAACCTATACGAATTGGGCAATATGATGATACAGTATTACACACTTTTCTGCGAGTCACATTAAATCTCTTTTTCATCTGTTGTTTAATATTTTTAAAAGCATGTAATACTTTAAAAAAAAAAATACATTGGTCTTGCTTTTTTATATTGTGGCACTGCTGATTTGCTAGTGTGTATGTTACAAATCAAGCCTCATTCTCATGATCTCTGTCATGTATCGTGACAAGTATTGTGATGATATAGTGTAAACAAATTACTGTGTCATCTGACCCTAGGCAAAAAAAAAAAAATCTAATAGAAGAAAATTTGCAGCAGCTTGTAAATGATTCTTTTTTTAACATTGGTTAGAGCAACATCAGTTCCTTCCTGTTTCTGTTTCATAACCTGCCACATGACTAGTTATATGCATCCCACAAGACAAGATACAAAACTTTAGTGTGCCTAGAAATGATAAAAATACCTTACACACTAATTTCTTTGATTATAGATTTAGGCTATAGATTTTTCCTTCCATATTCTTGTGTGAATGCAGGATTGACTTTATGAATGAGAGGTCACTGTGAGTGTGTCTGCTATACGTTCTGCGCAGTTACTTCTTCACACCCACTTTTTTTGTGTCTAGGAGGCAGTGCGTGTGCTGATCCGTCACTCGGCCGACGTGAACGCACGTGACAAGAACTGGCAGACGCCTCTTCATGTGGCAGCCGCCAATAAGGCTCTGCGTTGTGCTGAGCTCATCATCCCACTGTTGAGCAGTGTAAATGTGTCGGACCGCGGCGGGCGAACTGCCCTGCACCACGCCGCCCTCAACGGACACACCCAGGTATAATAGACACCCCTATGTGTACATCCACATGTGTACGTATGTTGTATTGGCCCTGTAGCTCTGTGGATCTACAGTATGCAGCACTATTTGTAAAATGTGAGTGCAAATGTGTGCAATTGGCAGCCTGGTAAAAGACAATACGTTAAAATTTAGGAATGATCTCACATTCCTCAATCCAGGAAATGGACATCACCAGTAGAGTTTGTCCATTTTGTCCATACCAAGCACCTCATTAACACACAGCTGTGGGTTGAAACACACTGAACTGCCTTCAAGTCATTTCAAATGTTTCAATAGGATCCTCCCACGGACTCACTTTCATGGTTTGAACTGGCTTCAGGCATTGGTTTTGGTGGAGCTGTCATCCTGAGTGGTATTTAAAAGGATGTTATATAAAGTGAGACACACACCAACTGACGCACGACTGACTCACAGCCTGTAACCGGCTGTGACTGGCACAGTCGTTCCTTTTTTCCTTGCCATCTTTCCATCTCTGAATTTCTTTGTTTCTTCTGTCCCTTTACTGCTTAGATGGTCAATCTGCTGCTGGCGAAGGGGGCCAATATTAATGCCTTTGACAAGAAGGACAGCCGTGCTCTTCACTGGGCGGCATACATGGGTGAGACGGGAAGGCCGAATATGCCACTCACACATTTTAACACTGTAGTTTTGAAATATAGCAGCTGTGGTCAAGAATGCACTTTACATGGGTCTGCCTCAGATCCAATCAGGAAGTCCAATCTGGTGGCATGGAAGAATAAAGAAAAAAGTAGGAAGGAAACACATTGTTAACTAAAACTTTTGGGGGGCTTTGCTTTGCCTCTGCAGGTCACTTGGATGTGGTGTGTTTGCTGGTGGAGCAGGGAGCGGAAGTCAGCTGTAAAGACAAGAGAGGATACACACCTCTTCATGCTGCTGCCTCCAATGGACAGATTACTGTGGTTAAATATCTGCTCAGCCTGTCTGTGGAGGTAATTGCACATGAATTTGCATCCACTTATTCATGCTGCATAACACGTTTTCACTGCTCCGACTTCTCCTACATACAGCAATGTATGTATTTGTACACATTAAAGGAATAACTTGAGCAAAAATGAAATGTACACATTTCCCACTTTAGGAAGAAATGCAGTCGATCAGCAAACAGATGTTTATTTTGGTGGTTGAATGGAAACAAATGTCTGTCTTATGGTTTAGAATAGAATTCCCAAATGGTAGAAATGTGGGTGTATCCTGCAACAAGGCAACAGTGCGTGAGGGTGAGTCAAAACCTTAAAAGTGCAACCTAAATTAGAGGAACAGGACATTAAATTTGTAGTTGCAAAATTAAAAGTGTACTACTCATCTATTGTTCTCAATAACCTCTTCTACTGCTGCCTTAAACCTGATCCACTTTTCTTACACCTATTTGAAATTAACAACGGAAAAAAATAGATTTCCGTTTGATTCACCCTTATAAAACATCAAAATCAACATAAAAAATTTGATAATTTACATACCTGATCTGAAGAAGGCAGGACATTTATAACAAATATGTCAGGTGGAATGTCCGGCAGTGCCGAATGTTACAGCTGAGAGGATCCAAATGCGTAAACACCTCTTTCCTGAAAACTCTCCAATGGCAGAAAGCTTACTAAATGTTCCACAGAGCAGAACAGAAAACATCCTTTCACCATATCAACAAATATACTTTTTCTTTGTAAACCAACAACTTGTGTTTTTTTTTAATTCATCTATTATTAGAGTTAGATTACATGTAATGTCTGCCATACAAGTTTCTGAATGAGCTGTTACTATAGTAACTATAACATATTAGAATGAGCACATTAGACTCTAATACGTTACTGTTTCTGTAGTAACTCATTCACAGGGATAAGGAATCATTTATGCCTGCTCAGATACACTCTTGCTTCTAAATCACATGACATTAATAACATAATCATTCTCAAAAAACAGGTCTATAGATATGAATAATTGCGTAACTTATTTGTCCCTTCTTTGGTCACTGGAGGTCTAGTGGTTGGGCCCTGTCGTTCTCACCGCTGTGGCCCGGGTTCGATTCTCAGCCAGGGAACCAACCCCAGCCAATGGGGTTGCACAAGACAGTGCATTCCCAGTGCTGGTCCCAAGCCCGGATAAAATTGGGGAGGGTTGCATCAGGAAGGGCATCCGGTGTAAAAACTGTGCCAAATCAAATATGCAGACCGATGATCTGCTGTGGTGACCCCTAACGGGAGCACCTGAAAGAAGAACAACAACAACGTTTGTCCCTTCTTTATCTCTAACAGATAGATGAAGCCAATGCGTTTGGGAACACGGCTCTGCATGTAGCATGCTTTAATGGTCAGGATGCCGTGGTGAGTGAGCTGATTGACCATGGAGCTAATGTGAGTCAGCCCAACAACAAAGGCTTCACCCCTCTCCACTTTGCCGCTGCGTCCACACACGGCGCCCTCTGCCTCGAGTTCCTGGTCAACAATGGAGCTGACGTCAATGTGCAGGTGATCTTCTGGCTCCCTTCTATCTCTCGTATCTCAGGAAACCTTTGTTTCTTTTCATACCCTTTCTGAGACGTTGCCATTATTCTCTTTCAGAGCCGAGATGGGAAGAGTCCTCTGCATATGACTGCAGTGCATGGCCGCTTCACTCGCTCTCAGACTCTCATTCAGAACGGTGAGAGCTTTAAGAGTTATCAGTGGGCTGAAATGTGAGCCTCAAGCTATTATCATGCACAAAGTAAAGTCTGTAAGAAGTGTTGGTGTGTTTGTAATGACAGGCGGAGAGATAGACTGCGTGGATAAGGATGGCAACACTCCATTACACATTGCCGCTCGTTATGGTCATGAACTCCTCATCAACACCTTAATCACCAGTGGGGCCGACTGCACCAGGTGTGTATGTGTGTGTGTGCTTTTATAACCAAAGATTAATGCACTGTTTATATTGGATAACACTTATGAAGTCTCTCTCTTTGCCCGTCTCTAGAAGAGGAATTCACGGGATGTTTCCCCTGCACCTGGCAGCTCTAAATGCTCATGCTGACTGCTGCCGGAAGCTTCTCTCCTCAGGTACCTCTGCCTTTGGAGAACTGACACAGCATAAAAATGTCACAGTACTGGTAGTGTGTTTTTTTTAGCACATCTGGAAATGAGCTGGAATGAAATTTAAAGCACACACAGGACTTTAAATGTGTGCTCAATAATGTTGTAGACCTATACTAAAGATCCCTTAGGAAACTGACTCATAATATTGTAATGCCATGAATTTGGCTAGTTTTCTTTGTTTCAATTTTTTTCGTTTGTGATTTTATATTTTCTGGCCCAGAAATGAACTCTGCTCCTAGCTGATCAGCTGCTTTCCCTAAAAGGCAACCCATAAGGCATATGTAGTTTCAACAGAGGGTGTAGGATCAATGTGTAGGTGGAGGCAAACCAATGTTTCCATTGCATTTGCCATTTTGCTCTGAAGCAGCAGAGGGTGATCAGGATTACAAACTGCTCCTTTAAGTTCAGTGCCATATTAAAGGCCTCAAATTTCCCTTGTTTTAATATTTTTGGAGCCATGCAGCACACTGTCAATATGCAATTGGCATTAATGAAACCAACAGTTCTCCCACTCCTTCATGAAGGCATCTTGATCCATAGCAGCAGATCTGCAGAGCCCAGGGGCCACTTCAGGCTTGTGATTTCTACAATAGGAAAATGCGTGGTTTTGATCTTTTACATGATGTTTCTTGTGTGCTTGTGCAGTAGCTGTGCTGTAGTGTCACAGCGTGATCGTTTCCTGTCGTGTTTTGTGCTGTGTCTGTCCTTGTGATTGTGTTTGGTGCAGACTTGAGCTGCTCATCGTTATAAATTTAGGGTTTGGAGTTAGAATCCCTGAAGAGAGACTTAGATGCTTCGTTTGCAGATGTATTGCTGAAGTGGGTGTCTTTAGTCACTGTATTTCTGTCTCTGCCATCTATGCATGCATTTGTCATCTAAAAACTGTCTTCCCTTGCACTGGGTCTGTGCTCATCCTGCACTAACACTCTTCTCTTTCTTTCTCTCACTCTTTCTTTTTATCTCCCTCTATCCCTGTGTTTCTCTTCCTCTCCTGGGTCTGCCACTGTGGCTGTCTGCGTGTTTTGTCGGGGGCTTCTTTTCTTCTGTGCCCTTCCTCTTCATGCCTCCATCCTCGCTCAGGACGGAGGTATAGCATAATCTGCACCCTCAGTAATGAGTCGGTCCTGTGTGCAGGCTTCCAGATCGACACCCCGGACAGCCTGGGCAGGACTTGTCTCCACGCAGCTGCTGCTGGAGGGTGAGTGTCTTTCCGCAGGATGTTCGAGTCTGAAAGAACATGGCAGTGAACTTCTGCCTGGCTGAGTGTCCTAAGAGCGTCTAAGAGCGTCAGATTCTTTGCCTATTTTCATCATTACAGATATAGGTCTGATCTTTTGATAGTCAGTGATACATGTACTGATCACTCCAGCCATATAGATGAACATTACAGTTTTACAATTATTGACTGTATCAGCAGAAAGGGCTCACTATAGGGCCAAGATGTCTAAAACCCTGCCGAAGTTGTTGGATAGCTACATGCCATAGTGAAATGGACAAAAGGCTAATCAATTCAGTTTGTAATCAGATACCAGCTGGTAAAATGTGCCTCATTCTCAAATGAATCTTTAAATAAACTTAATTTTCTCCCTTTTCACTATATTTAGTAGAAAATGTAAAAATTGCACTACTTGAAATCCACCACAAATATACAGTATACTCAGCAAAAATAACTCTTAATGGATGGATGGGTGGATTTGGTAATAATTCACCTGCATATGAACATTCAAAGTCTGATCTAGTCAAAATGGTAAAATAACACTTGCATTGTGTGACACTTGCTGTTGAAACGTCACTATTGTGATGACCACAACTCTGGTCAACTGAAATGAGTCCGTTGACTTAGACATGACTGCAAGTTTGTTTGCCTTTCTGCCTTCTCTGTTTATACTATATTTACACACAATTTACAATTTAAAATATATCTTTTTCCTCATTTAAAGTCTAGTAATTCTACCTTCTCTCATTCCCCTGTTCTTTCAGCAATGTTGAGTGTGTGAAGCTGTTGCTCAGCAGTGGAGCAGACCACAACCGCACAGACAAGCATGGCAGGTCAGTGTTTCGATAACTGTTATACTTATCAGTTTATCAGGAGTTATATTCTATAGATGCACATTTAAATATCTGTTTACAATGCTCAGTCTGATTGAATATATCTCAGGGGTGAGTAGCACAGCTGGGTCTGTCTGCAGTACAGAGCAGAATTACAGCCCAGACAGTCCATCTCACAACATCTTCACAACATATCAGACACACACTGTTTGTTTTGTCCCAAATACAACGTGTTTATGGTTTGTGTGTGCCTTATCATAGGACTCCCCTCCACTATGCAGCTGCAAGTCGTCATTTTCAGTGCTTAGAGACTCTGGTGTCGTGTGGTACCTGTATTAATGCCACTGACCAGTGGGGACGGTCTGCCCTGCACTACGCTGCTGCCTCTGACCTGGACAGGAGGTACAGATCTACGCTCTACCATGTTTTCTTTCCATGCTGGTTTCCCAAACCAAAAAGATGCTAGTTTGCAAGTCTAGTTTGCCTAGCAAATAGTTTGCAGAACTTGAGCATTTGCATAGAAGCCCAAGGTTCCCTAATCAAACCACAGCAAAACATCCAAACATTTAAGATAAGAGCATGAATAACACAAAGAAACGTAAATGGAGTAATAACAGTAGGCAGTAGGTATTTGACACAACTACTTCTTCCTTCATTGTTGTAACCAAGTGGAGCCTTGATGAGGGTTGGTACAGTATTACCATTCTGTTCAAGTTGCCATGGCAACTCTGGGATATTTTTAAGTCCCCAGTAGACAATGCAGAGACGCTGCTGTGACGTCAAACTGAGGCTGCGTTTCTAATCACTTCACACTCAAGAGTGGATAAAAGGGAACAATTAGGCCTGTTGCTAATTAGTCAGTGTGACTGGGTTTGATAGGCAGGTATGATGTGGCATAGAGTCACCTTTTTCTTGCCCCAATGAATTGTTACAGGTTTGGGGCTTGAAGGTCTTGCTCAGAAGACCACTCACTTGAAGAGTAAAGGGCTGAATGTGTTTTGTGTGTGTGTGTGTGTGTGTTTGTGAAGGCGACGTGTAGCCCTGGAGCCAGAGAGTCCTGGAGTGCAAGCAGAGAAAGAGAAGGAGGCAGCTCTGTAAGTGCACTTTACCTCATTTTTACTAAAGACCCTAAACTGAGACTATGAGCCCCAGAGACTGACTACTATTATTATTTAGAGAACTTCTGTGCTGTTGTCATTGTCCTCTGCTCACACCTCTTGTTCTGCATTCACACTTATCCTGCTCTGTGCTGTAGTTAGCTGAGCTAATGTGTGTGTGTGTGTGTGTGTGTGTAGGTGCCTTGAGTTCTTGTTGAAGAGTGGTGCCACTGCCTCACTGAAGGACAAGCAGGGTTACAGCTCTGTCCACTACGCTGCTGCCTACGGCCATCGACGCTGCCTGGAGCTGGTGAGAGGCACACACACACACACACACACACACACACACACACACACACACACACACATGGGTCATATTGCAATGTAGTTGTTCTTTACTTAAAAAGCACGGGGTCTTGTAGTCAGCATGCTTAGTTGGATTGTGTGTTGAATGTCATGTTAAATCTACCGCATCCTCGGCTAGTGTCTATACAAGGTAGTCGTTTTTGGTCAGGAACTACTTTTTGCTTTTTCCTTTCATTGTATTTATTGAACATTGATTCACTGAATGTTTTTGTTTTTGTTGTTGTTGAAGCTTCTGGAACGAGCAGAGCAAAATCAGGATGAAGGCAAGAACTGCAGCACCCGGAGTCCACTACATCTAGCTGTGAGTCATGCTAGCCCTCTCTATAGTCGTTACAGCTCAACCTTCACCTTGCTGTTTTTGATTCTTGGGGTAAATCTACAGCTACAATCACTGATACAAATGCCTGGTCACAAGTTAGTGTTTTCAGCACTTTTCCATCAATATGGGGAACCATTCCACACTTTTCCACTACAAAAGAGCTCAACACACACAGTCATTTCAGATCAAGCGACAAAAAAGTTGATGGAAGCAGTGATGGTGGATTTTGTGGGCGGGGCCATTTCTTCCCCATGACAGCATCTCATGCACCTTAAGTTATTTATGTGACTGCCGTTAGGTAAAGATGTACAAAGCGTGGGTGGTTTTAAAGGATATTGCTGCTGGTCCGGGTCTTAGAATAATTTGTAGGTTGCAGCTCAGGCATCTCAGTGGAAAAGGGGCAACTGTCATTTTTCGGCATTGAAATTCTTGCTTAAGTTCGGCATGAGCAACTTTTGACAAAACGTCCCAAGTTATGTGTGTCTGTATGGATAGATTTGGCGCTATTGCAGTGATTGAGTTGTATATAGTGTGTGTGTGTGTGTGTGTGTGTCTTTGTGTGTTGCAGGCATACCATGGCCATGCGCAGGCTCTGGAAGTGCTGCTGCAGGGCCACTGCGATGTGGATCAGGGTGATGAGGTGGGCCGCACAGCTCTCGCCTTCGCCGCCCTCAGGGGTCACACCGACTGTGCTCTGACACTGCTGAACCACGGCGCTTCAGCACGCTGCAAAGACACGGTCCGCAGACGCACGCCTATCCACCTCGCAGGTACTGTGCCATGCTCTGTGTGTGAAGGGGTGGAAGAGGATTGCTAATTAATGATGTGTTAATAACATGGAGAATGTAATTTCATTACCTAATGGATCTGACTGTATCTCTCAGTGATGAATGGCCATACACCGTGTGTTCGCCTCCTGCTGGAAGATTCGGACAGCTCAGATCTGGTGGATGCAGCTGATTCTCAGGGACAGTGAGTGACTCATTATCATGTGCAGTTGTTTCAGTTTACACACTTCCCAGTGACTTTAGATAAGGCGTGGAATTGGGTGAATGGGGAGAAAGAGACCAAGAACTGTTTTTTATTTTCTGTTTGCATGGGCATTTTATGTGAAATAACACTAACAATTCAAAAATGATAAACATACTGAAGGAATGGATTAATGTAGAACTGAGCCCTTTCTATGGAGAAGTTGTTCTCTAGTGTTTTTTTTTTTTTGCCAGCTAGCTTGGTACAGTGGATATTACAAGCTGCTTTCAATAATCCTTTAAGATATTTAAAGATAGCTTTAGTTTAGGAGATGAGAACAGGTTGTATTACTGATATGGAACTACTGACATGCCAATACAGCTGGAACATCATCAGTAGTTGCTACTGGATCTCATTTGGAGCCACTATATGTTAGGATCCGTAGTTTGCGCTGTCAATAGGCACATTTTTTATGTTTGCATTAGAAAATACATGATGTGCATAAGCACAGAGCTTTAAAAGTTGTAATGTGTGATTACCAGGGTTTGTGCCGTATTAGGTTTAAGATTTGGTTATATATTCAAGTCTGATGTGTGTGTGTGTTTGTGTGTGTGTGCTTGCATGAATGTGTGTGTGTGTGTGTGTTTGTCAGGACCCCTCTGATGCTGGCAGTGCTGGGGGGTCATGTGGACGCGGTGTCTCTGCTGTTAGAGCGAGAGGCCAGTGTAGACACAGCGGATCATCAGGGACTGACTGCACTTCACTTAGGGGTGAGTGCACTGACACTGAATTACTGCAGTGGTACTGCAACTATGCCTACACACACACACACACACACACACACACACAAGCACACAAGCACACACACATTCACTCCTTCTTAAGTCTGTGAATAATATTTGTAGCACCATTAGCTTAATGGTGTTAAGCCCAACTCTTTAACACACTCTCTCTCTCTCTCTCTCTCTCTCTCTCTCTCACGCTCTCTCCCTCCATCTTGCTTTCTTTGGTCTCTCTCTCACCTCTCTCAGTTGCTGTGTGGTCAGGAAGAGTCTGTGCAGTGTCTTTTAGAGCAGGAGGCTTCGGTGTTGGTGGGTGACTGCAGGGGGCGCTCAGCGCTCCACATTGCTGCAGCGCGGGGTCACGCGTCCTGCCTCAGTGAGCTGCTGACTGTGGCCTTTGCAGAGTCGTCCATCCTTCCTCTGAGAGATCGCCATGGATACACACCCCTACACTGGGCCTGCTACAACGGTCAGTCCTCTCCTCAGCCCACAGGCATCAAGTGTACGCATGTCACAGTAGCTTCAGTGTGACCAGCACTCCCCGTCTGTCTAGATTTGATATTAAAAGAGATGCGCAATGCTTTCTATGACAATAAATATTTTTACACTGCCAGTCAAAAGTTTGGGCTAGATTGAATATATATTTATAATTTTCTTAAAGACATTTTGATAAGGGCTTATGGTTGAAATTTGTTTAAGTGAAGTTAATGCTTATGTATAAATTAATTTCTGAGTCAAAGTGTATCTGTAATACATAAAACGAGCAGTTTTACTTAAACGTAAATTGATTCCCTAAACAACGTGTGTTATGTAGAACTTAGGGACGCAGCCATGAAAAGCCTCCTGGGTGAAAATTCCTCGTAAAACTGGTTAAATATGCCAAGAGTGTGCAAAGCTTCATTAAGCTTCAGCAACAGCAAAACTGTTAAGAATTTAAAATATAAAATAGCTTTGTTTTGTTTAACACTTTTCTTGGGCACTGCGTAATTCCATGTGTTATTTCAGAGTGTTAATATCTTCATTATTATTAAAAAAGTAGAAAAATGTATTACCTTTTCTACACAATGAAGTAACTCCTTCTGTAAGCAGGTGTGTCCAAACTTTTAGCTGGTAGTGGATATACAGATGGGTGACAAATTAAAGGAAAATGCAACATAAAGTGTTTGCCGGAACAGTGTCTAGAAGAATGTGGAACTGTACTGGAGCGATGAATACCATTCTTTCAAAAGCTATTCTCTCAGTTTGTTTTGATGAAGGGGGTGCAGAGTGCTATTTAACATGCCACTCCAAAATCTTCTACGTGTCTAATTGAGTTGAGATCTGATGACTGTGAATGCCATAGCGTATGATTTACATCATTTTCATCCCCGTCAAATCATTCAGTGGGCCCTGATGAACTTAAAAAACAAAAAATAAAGAAATAAATAAACATATCTTGGTCTCCCAAGTGGCACAGTAGAAATGTGTTTGCCTTATAGTCTCTGTTCACCTACAACATGGACCAGCAATAAATAATAAAGTGACCAATAAATGTACACAGTGTTTAAAACCCCAGAAACACTCAGGAATCCTGTGCAACTCGTCTCCTCGATACATTGCCTCACAGATTATGAATTGTCTGTGCATTCAGCAAAATGAAATCTAATGTGTGTGTGTGTGTGTGTGTGTGTGTGTGTGTGTGTGTGTGTGTGTGTGTGTGTGTGTGTTTGGCAGGTCATGAGGGCTGTGTGGAGGTGCTGTTGGAGCAGAAAGGCTGTCGATGCTTTGATGGGAACCCCTTCACCCCTCTGCACTGTGCTGTGTATGTCTTCATTCCTTCAGTCCAGGGTTTTATTCCTGTTCTATGCTCTTACAATGCAAAAATGATATCTTAGCAAATAGAAATGTCTCAAGTGCTGCAAATGCATCTAAAATGTTTCAGTAAGGGATTATTAGAAAAGACACATAAAAAAATATTAAGCCTATTTCTTTTTCATTTTTAATAAGTTGATCCTGGAAGTTATCTTATGCTATTGGTAGATAATTTAGCTAATTTAATAAAGTGTCTAGAAATAACAATAATCTTTAATCCTGTATTTGTTTAATCCTGTAAAGAAACCTTTATTTAGGGTGTCATTCTTAATGAGTGTGTGTGTGTGTTCATGTGAGCCCACATGCGTGTGTGTTTTAATTCCATGTCTTTCTGTCTGTGTAGGATAAATGACCAGGAGTCCTGTGCAACTCTTCTCCTGGATGCATTGGGCTCAGAGATAGTAACCTGCAAGGACTCCAAGGACAGGTGTGTGTGCGTGTGTTTGTTGTCGTTGTTGAACAAGAGATACCTACTTGTCTGAGATGTATGCATGTGTGTTGTTTTTTATAGACCCTACAGTCATCTTAAATCAATCCATCTTACGTGCTTATGTCATAAATCAAATCTACTACCGTTTAGGACTCCTCTTCACGCAGCTGCTTTTGCTGGCCATGTGGACTGTATTCAGCTGCTCCTTGCCCATGATGCTCCTGTGGATGACGTGGACCAATCAGGGCGCAGTGCGCTCATGATGGCAGCAGAGAGGGGGGCGATCGGAGCTGTAGGTATGGAGCAGCTTCCTCTTCTAACATCTCTTCGACTTACTCTGCTCAACCGTTGTGACATTTTTAATTCTGTGTGTTTGAACAGAGGCTCTTCTCACCAGTGCGAATGCTGACCTCACTTTGACAGACCAAAAAGGCAACACTGCCCTGCACCTCGCTTGCAGCAGTGTGAGTGTTCACTTTCTTTTGAGAGAATTATTTAATCGGTTACAAAAACAGGTTTAGAAATTGAGACTGTTTTCTCCAAATACAGTGTAACAAATGAGCCAAGAGATGATGGATGTGTGCAGTTTATTTCTTTAGTTGCAAGATTTATGGAGCTAACAAACTAACCATTATAGACAATTGATCACTTTGCAAATGATCACACACTTTCCTCAAGCCATTGTTTGGCACAGTAACTGCATTTATACAGAAATAAATCATAAAATAGCAAAATAAGTCTATAGTAAAAGAATAAACTTGCAAATCAGATTGGAAGTGTATTACTATGCAGATGATTTCTGATATACAATTCCAACTTTAACACCTTTAGGCCAGAGCTCCTACCTAAGTTTGATGTTTGGACAGAGTGATACCAGACTATGTGCTGAGGAAGAAAGTGAATCTGGTCTCAAGATGGTTGCATTACTGGTTTCAGCTATGCAATGTCCCACTGTCCAGTTTTATAGATAACACTATAACTTTGTTCAGATGGGAATAGTTTTTCAGTATGTGTCTGTAATAAAACATTAATTTTCATATTTCCTTCATGATGAAACTTATAGGTTGGTTATAGGTTAACAGCTGAGTTTCTAACAACTGTTTCCTATGAATATGATGGTGATATGTTCACTTTTTTTCCTCCCCAATTTGGTCACCTGCCAGATCACATCCAGCTCTCTCTTTCAACCTTTTTACACACATTTAGGAGAATTTGTGTAAATATCTTTACTTGGACAAGTTGTTCCTAATTCATTTGAGTTCTTCAGTGCACAGAATCTTATTGTCCTGCTTCCTGTCCTTTATTCTTTTCTCTTCTTTTACAGGGAAAAGAAGAATGTGCTTTGTTCATTTTGGAGAAACTTCCAGATGCTGCCCTTGTCAACGCCACAAACGCTGCGCTCCAGACGTAAGTGTGTTTAGCTAAGTACTTGGAAAGGAAAGTATGCACGTTGCAGTTTGATTTGAGGGTGCATTCTTATTGTTCTGTAACTGTTTCCTGTCTGTCTCTCAGTCCCCTCCACCTTGCAGCTCGCAGTGGGATGAAGCAGACAGTGCAGGAGCTGCTGTCTCGCGGTGCCAGCGCGCAGCTTTTGGATGAGAACGGTGTGTCTCACTGAGCCTGACTCCATAGTGCATGCTGCCTGCTTGTCCTTAATGAATTCTACAGCTGGTTGTCATTCTGCAGTGTGTGTCTTTAGTGTCACTGCCCTCTATCTGTGCTTTGAAGCTTTAAAAAAAAGCCCAGTGCCAAAGCAGTGTGCACTTTTGCAAATCTTTGACTGTGTACATGTGTCTGTCCCCTCTTCCCAACCCCTGTCTGATTGTCCGCCTGGCTGTGTATTAATGGAATGCTGCTCTCTCCCACCCACTTTCCTGCCACTGTATTATGTCCCATCGCCTCCCTGTCCCTCTCTGTCCTCCTTTCTGGCTGTCTGTCCGTCTCCCTGTTTCTCTCCCTTCTTCAGGTCTCACTCCCGCTCTGGCTTGCGCTCCTAGCAAGGAGGTTGCTGAGTGCCTGGCTCTCATTCTGGCTACCATGATGCCTTTTTGCTCCCCTTGCAGCTCCGACACTCCCTCTCCAGGCACCCTGTTGAGATCTCTTCCTCGCCAAGCCAAGGGCCTTCAGGCTCCACGCAGCCCCAGAGATCCTTCCGGCCCGTCCAGCGAGGGCACGACCACCGAGAACGACTCCGACTCGGAGACCTTTTGACCTCTGCCCTTCCTGGAGTCCTTATCCCTTCCACCTCTAGAGTTCTCACAGCACTTAAACTCGCGGACCTCCCAGAAGCTGTACGAATATCCTCCGTTTCTGTGAATGGAGGAAATAGAGATTATGAAGGCTGGTCTATGCTTCATGTAGCCACATGATTATGAAGAGTGATGTTAAGCTCATGGAACTTTATGGAAAACAGTTTCATCCATAGCTAAGATATTAGCAGCTGTTATTGATATAGACTGCCAGCTGTTGCTGTAAAGTAG
The DNA here is from genome assembly GCF_027358585.1 of Pangasianodon hypophthalmus. Classification (NCBI taxonomy): domain Eukaryota; kingdom Metazoa; phylum Chordata; class Actinopteri; order Siluriformes; family Pangasiidae; genus Pangasianodon; species Pangasianodon hypophthalmus. The sequence goes on from NC_069714.1 coordinate 9,946,236, forward strand.
AACACCATTGCTACATTAATATTGTAGTTTTGAAGAGCTCATTGGCTTGAAAAGCATAAATCAGCCTTCACAAGAACATCGGTACACTTCCTGTGTAATTCTGACTACACAGAGACTTTTGAAAGCCATTTTATAATTCCTTTTACCTACCTGATCCATAAAACAGATGGTGTAGATGTTTTTTGATTTTAGTTAATGGATAAATTTGCCAAATATTGACTCAGCAAAACCACACTTAGGGTACGCTATATATATATAGTGTGGGTTACAGAATCTTGCACACTGTTTGCAAGCACAAACCCCAGAGAAGCACAATGTCAAATGTCATATGTTGTCACTAAACAGTTGTTACTAACAGGTCCTCTTACATCATTTTAGTTTGGACCAAGGACATTGTTTCTAGACAAACAGGGAATTGCAAACTACTGCCACAGACTGATTGGGATTATATATGTGTTAAAATACTTGCAAAAAAAAAAAAAAAAAAAGTTGGACTAGAAATGTGCAAGCACATTGGCAATCTAGAGTGAGATAACTGTGTGTAAATGAATTTAATTAGACTTGATAGATGCCATGACCAAACGGTCCTGAATAGTCTATTACAATACAGAAAGCTTATGAAGGTCTATATTTAAACCTAATGCTCGGGGAGTGCTACTCTGTCACTTTTATAATCATTTACACTGACAGTATTAAAATTAAAATAATTCCACAGGGCCAAGTGAGCACAGCTGCCACACACTCGTGTCTAAAGAGTGTTTTATTAATAAAACGGTACTAAATTTTGTCTGCACTTGCATATCTGGAGGAAGAGGGTTGGTTAGGAGTTGAGAAAAGAACCATGAATAACCATCCCGCTCTTCTTAGTTTTCCTCTTCGTGTTTTGTTCTACTTACGTGTATATTTCTCCAAATCCAGTCAAGTACCAGCTACTAGCAAACATGTGCAACTGCAGTCAGGCTTTCTGGAGGAACGTTACATTTGTTCACCTTCAATTTTTATTAATCTGAACCAGTTGCTTGAATTGGATCAGATGGTGCTAAATTTTTGGCCTTCAGTGATTGTTGAAATTTGACTATTGAAATTGACCAAAAGATTAAGTAAGATTGAGTAAGAATGAATTTTTTTTCAGCATCCTAATCATTTTTGTCCACAATGTGCCAGTTTCCTAAGCTTGTCCAGTGCCTTGTTTTGTTTTTGAAAATGTGAAAAGGGGATTTAATGCATTTTGGTGGTTGATTCTTACTGTACTCCTGTGTTTTCACTATATTGAGATGTGTGCGTGTGTGTGTGTGTGTGTGTGTGTAATACATCTGACAATGTTGGCTACATTCCTAGCACAGTCTGTATTTTGGCTCATGAGAATCAATACACAAGAATTGCACACAAATGTTGTCTAACAAAAGCACATGACTAATGTTTTTCTCCATATGGCTTGGATAAGTAGAGAGCTGAATGATGCACAGAAGTGAAATCTATCAGTATTATGCCAGACTAAGACTAAGCTTTGCCAATCATGACAATCCTATTGTGTGCCACATGTTCCTCATGCAGTATGAAATGCTGTCAGTCAGCTAAACATTCTTTTCTATAAATTGTATCCTTATAAAATGTTTTATGTGTGTTGTCCCTTTTTCCGCTGTCACTGTCTTCCAACATGCACCAGAGTCGTTTATGGATGCTTTATCCATAAAATGGGAGTTGCGTGCACTTACTGACATACACAAAGTTATTATTTTATCAGGTCTACCTAACATACTGGTCCACTTGCAGTGCCTTGCGTAAGTATTCACCCCCCACCATCCCCTTTTGGTGAACTTTTCCATGTGTTGTCGTGTTACAACCTGGAAGTGAAATGGACTTAACTGGCATTATAGTATGTCATGAGTCTACACAAAATAACCCATAATACTGAAATGGCATAAAATTAATATAGTCTGCAAAATAAAATAATATATAATTTTTAATAATTTTTAATAATTAATCATTTTTATAAATAAAAATTATTTTTAAATAAAAACGTAAACGTTGTGAATGCGTAAGTATTCACCACAGTTGGTGTGAAACCCATAAATAAATTGTGGTGCATGCAGATGCCATCAGAAGTCACATCATTATTTAAATGAAGTGCACCTGTGTGCAGTTCCTCTTGGTTGCGTCTCTGACTATTGCCCTCCTTACTGTTGACTTTTGCTGGATGTCCTCCTTTAAAAGTTCTGCCATATTCTTTCCATTTATAAATAATGGATTCACTGTTGCTCCATGGCATGTTCAAAATTCTGGATGTTTTTATAACCAAACCCTGATGGATACTTCTCCAGAACTTTGCCTTGGACTTGTTCTGATAGCTCCTTGTTCTTCATGATGCTGTTTATTTAGGTATGTTCTCTAACAAACTCTGGGATCTTACAGGAACAGGTGTTACAGATTTATATTGAGAGAATTTTTTATTGCACACAGTTGGACTTCAACTAACTATGTGACTTCTGATGCCAACAGGATTCACGAGAACTAATTAAAGTGTTTCACATCATGAATGCAACATTTAATTTACTTATTTACCAACTAAACGCCTTGTTGATGAGAGATCAGAGGAGAATGACCTGACTAGTCTGAGCTGACAGGAAGTCTATAGTAACTCAGATCTGTTACATGAATCTGAGGCTATCATGAGCACAGACTCACTGAAACTGGACAGCTGAAGCCTGGGGAAAAAAAACAGGCAATTTTTTCCCCTAATCTTCAACTGTCCAGTTTAGGTGAGTCTGTGGCTATGATAGCCTCAGATGATAGAACTCTTCCTGTTCTTGAATGACAGGAATGGAACCCAATGTGGTCTTCTGCTGTTGTAGGCCATCCACTTCAAGGTTAGATGTTTGGTGCATGCTGTGATGCTTTTCTGCTCACCACAGCTGTAAAGAGTGATTATCTGAGTTTCTATATCCTTCCTGGCAGCTTGAACCAATCTGGCCATTTTACTCTGATCTCTCTCATCAATAAGACATTTCCACCCACAGAACTGTCACTCACTCAGTGTTTTTTTGTTTTTCGCACCACTCTGTGTAAACTCTAGAGACTGTTGTGTGTGAAAATTCCAGGAGATCAGCAGTTTATGAAATACTTAAACCAGCACATCTGGTACCATCAACCATGCCACAGTTAAAGTGACAGAGATGACACTTTTTCTTCTTCTGTTTTATGTGAACATTACCTGAAGCACTTGACCTATGTCAGCATGATTTTTTTGCATTGCACCGCTGCCAAATGATTGGCTGATTAGCTGAATGTGCAGTTGTACAGGTGTTCCTATTAAAGTGGACGGTGAGTGCATATAGATGTTCTTGACATTTTTTCGGAATTAAGTCCACTAAGTCCATAAAGTATCGGCACTTTACACCACAAAATGTGGAAAATGTTTAAGTGGGGGTGAATACTTATGTGAGGCACTGGACACAATTACTGACTGTAGCCTATCTGTTATTATGAATAGTTTTGTCAGCCCTCCTCTACCTTATGTTTTCAGTGGAAAAGGATCACTATAAGATGACCACTGATCAGATATTATCTGGAGACCTTATTATGAGTATGATGCTGTTATGAATGGATCAGGTGCAGCAGTGATAATGCTGCTGTACCGTTACAACACTTAATATCTAGTGAGCAGCGGTCTAATGGTCTCCCTGTCCACTGATGGACTGGGTAGAAGAACTGGTAAATGTAGTTAATAAATATACCTACAAAATTCAGCTATATCTTTTAAACACCATCATGTTGTCCTTATATTGATTTGATCTTCCTGGAAATAGTTGAACATTTAAATGATAGTTTTAATTTATTAAAAATGTATCTCTGCTTGTAAAATATTCTTAAAATAAAACACTTATTAAACGGTAACTGGTAGATCACCTAGGTGCTCTTATTAAAGTTGCAATATATAAAGGTTGTTACATTAAAGACCCAAACAGTGTTAATAATCTTTAATTACATAATCTCTGTACATTTAGGAAAGTTTTACATTATCCATAGTTAGATTATTAATATATAAATACATAAACAGCATTACAGGTATCTAGCTTGTTAATGCATTTCAGTGCGACAGTCTTTAAGGGTCTTTTTGAAACCCACTGACCTTTTATCTTATTTCTAGTAAACTGAAATGTGCAGTGCACAGCATCCTGCCATGCTTTTGTGTGCATATGGATTAAAAGGTCTTTCTCTAGTTTCCCATGTGCTTGCCGCTGTCCACCCAAGCAGGGCTTTATTTTTTTTAAAAAAAGTTTCCAGTCAGTGTGGATTGTCTACTGTAGCATGTGCAGTTTCAGCACTCAGCAGTTCACACCCAGTCCGGTCCAGTGGTCAGGGACCATAAGGAAGTACTTGTCCATGGCTTCACAGAAGCGGGCACGGTACAGCTCTGGAGAAACAACTGTGGGCATTTTACCTGTGGGGCAGCAAGAGCACACAACACGTCATGTCAAACAAGGATGCAGGAACAGCTACCAAGTAGTGGACGTTTTTATACTATCCTGTATATGCACTACATACTAAAAAGTGTGATTTCTGTGACTTTAACTGTGGCATGGCTGTTGGTGTCACATGGGCTGGTTTGAGTATTTTAGAAACTGCTGATCTCCTGGGATTTTCATGCACAACAGTCTCTAGAGTTTACACAGAGTGGTGCAATTTTCACACCGTTCTGTGTAAACTCTAGAGACTGTTATGTGTGAAAATCCCAGGAGATCAGCAGTTTCTAAAATACTCAAACCATCTGGCACCAACAACCATGCACAGTTAAAGTCAATGAGAGCACATTTTTTCCCCATTCTGATGTTTGAAGTGAACATTAACTGAAGCTCTTGATCTGTATCTGCCTGATTTTTTGCATTTGTGCTGCTGCCACATGATTGGCTGATTGGATAACTGCATGAATGTGCAAATGTACTGGTGTTCCTAATAAAGTGGATGGTGAGTGTATATACACAATATAAATTAAAATTATATTGAGTACCCCTGATGAACCAGGATGTTTGTGTCATACTTGGTAATATACCCACATTACTAAATAATGAATTTATTTATTAAAAACCTGCCTAATAATGTGGCATAGGTCCATAAAAAGTGAGACTTTAACCTGCATTCATTTCATTATGGCTGGAAGTGTGTAAAAATTCTCTGAATATGAGCAAAGATGCCTTCAAAAATAATGAAATTAAATGTTTCTACATTAAAAAAACTACTATAAAGAACAGTAAACAATGAAATGTTTCATTAATAACGAAACAAAGTCAATATTTGGTGTGACAATCCTTTGCTTTAAAAAAAAAATAGTAGTCTCAGGTACAATGTGTGCAGTTTTATAAGGAAATGAGCTGTAAGTGTTACTGAGCATCTTGCAGAAGCAGCCACAGTTCTTCTGGAGACTTTGACTGTCACACTTGCTTCTTATTTTTGCAGCGAAACCCAGCAGCCTTCATTATGTATTTTTGTCTGAAAAGTGTCTCTTATGTAATCTGCTGCTTTCTTTACTGACATACAAACATTTTTCTGTAACATTTAATTTTGTGATGGAAAACTAATGTTTGGAAATCTAAAATGTTTTTGTACTGAATCAATAATGTAGAAGTCATAAAATTAAAATCTAAAACAACGTTTGCACTAATAAAATAGGGTGCCTAAGACTTTTGCGCTGTACTGTATAATAAGCAATGAACAGAACTCTAACCTTGCCCGCCGAGAATTCCCGTAGACTTGACCACCATCTCGAGCTTTTTATCCCATGTGAATGTCCGGATGTAATCTAGAAAAAGAACGGGACACGTTGTATATGTCACGAGCTTCTCATGTTGGAAAACACACAAATGCCGTGTCAGTCTGGTGACGTACCTATAATGCCCACGACAAGCTGGTCAGAGGCGTCATCACGGCCCACCAGCAGTGAGTAGTCGATGATGAGGTGGCTGGACAGGAAGTAGGCGTCGCTGTGGATGGCGGCACGCAGGATGGCCTTGCAGTGCGATCGGATGTAGAGCGGATTATCGTGCACCAGCTTGAGCAGGTTCTCGTCCAGCAGCACCACCTCGCAGCTCTCCTTACCCTGCTCAGTCTTCACGTTGCGGTTCCTCAGAGAGCCCTTCAGGTCGAACACCTGGGAAAGTATAAATGACAGCAATCTAGGGTGAGTCTTTGAGCAAAATAAGATTAATTACATGACTATCTGATTGGAGGGACATTATGAGGTTAAAGCATAAATTTATTTATAGTGCATGAACATGACAATATATTACAATATAACAAACATTCCTTTGCAGAGGCAAGACACATCAGTGGAATATAAAAGCCCCTAGACTGTCATACAGTAGATGTCACTAATGAGCCAAGTGACTTAATCTGTGTACAAGCAGACACACTCTCTGGCCTCACACACCTGCGCCATCTTGCGTCCATAGAAGAGGTTCTCCATCACAAGCAGATCGAGCTTCTTCTCCGTGTTGTTCTGTGAGTTCTTGTAGCCAATACGGTAAACTCCCAGTATCTTTGCCAGTGCTGTAGGCCGCTGAGAACAGGAAGTGGAAAGAGGGGAGAGAAAGTGATTGCAGCCCAAATACATCTTTCTATATGATAAGAACACTGCAGAAAGACATAGTTACTTATAGCTTATGGTTATATATTTTTTTTCAAAATGGCAGTTTTAAAGACAGACCTTTCATTTTTAAATGTTTATTTCTAGAATAGTCTCACAAGCTAGCAGTGTAGGGAGCCAATCTGATGGCAACCTTTAAGATACAGAAATTTTGAAAATTTTGAAAATTTTGCAGGCCATAAACTGAGGATGAGACTAATTGTAAATTAAACTGAATCTTAGCTACCTTCTGTTGAACTGCACCAGTGATGTAAGTGAAGTAGTGTGGGGCAAAATCCAGGAAGGACTGTACTTCCAGCCTGGGCATCTGCTTCAAAATAAACCGGTCATCTGAGGAGAGAAGAAAGGACTTCAGCTGCTAAATTACACTACACCTGTTGTAACAACCCACATCTTCTGACTTACTGAACAGATGCATTGTAACTGCAAATGTATAAAAGATTAATGAAACCTAATAAGCATGTTCTCCCTGTGTCCACATGGGTTTCCTCCCAGCTCCCAGAAACATGCCTGTAGGTGGATTAGCTAACATAAATTGGCCCTACATGTTAATGAATGTGTGTGTGTGTGTGTGTGTGTGTGTGTGTGTGTGTATACGAGGATGTGAATCCCAGGATTGCCGAGATAGGCGACCCTGACCAGGATAAAGGGTTTACTGAAAGTGAGTGAGAGAGTGGAACCTCTCCCCATTTTAGATTTATACCCAAATTTTTCTTATATTTTAGGCATATCTGATTTCTATCTGGCAGCTGTTTTTCAGTTGCATAACGACTAATGTGCTTCTGCAGGTCAAAAAGTCATTTTGTCTAACTGTAGCTCGTCCAGTGTCAAAGAGCAACTTGGGGAGTTCACAGACGCTCATGATTGGCTAGTGTCGCTCTGGTCAACAGGACAGGAGGAAAGCCATCCTTCACATTATGCTCTCTTAGACTCTCAGAAACAGACAGCTGTGGCATTATCCTTTTGATCATCTTGCAATCACCCATTGGCAGGCTGAAACCTTAGACAAACCTCAGACAACTCACAAGGACGCTCGAGAAGTGCTTATTTTGAATTTCTGAGATTCACCTTCAGTGGCGTAGAAGACCGCTCCTGACTTGCCACCTTGAGCCTGCCAGTTGACACAGTGAGAGAGTGAGCGGACAAAATCTTCCTCTGTGCTCTCCATCACCTCCTCCCTCATCTTATGGAACTCCTCAGCGTAGTAGATGCGGCAGTAGAACTTTGCACTGGCGTCTGAGAACTCTGCAGAGAAAACACAGTGCACACACAGATGAGCTCAGACGTTTTCCCCTCGGTCACACAAGTTGTGTTAAATTGACACTAATTGAATGGAAAATTTCAGCGAGGACAATCTTCTTTAAATCTACACAATGCTAGTTTTAAGGGTTATACTGTATGGTCATGGAGATAAAAGTTCAAATCATACCCGATTGCTATATTAGTCCTGAAAAAATAATGCTAAAATGTTTCTGGTCAGAACTGTAAAAAGATTTATTTATCTATAAGGATGCTGGTAAAATCTGGGCATTTGGGTGAAAGCACACATGAGTTTGCTTGCTAAATGAGACATATCATACATACTTCATACATTATGCCTATTTTTTTTACAAATCATTTTCTAAATTACAATTGATTAACAATTACAATTACACAAATTGCCTAAGTTTCGCCAGCAAACCTTTGTTAAATACTCTCAACAGATTGTCGGCTTGTAGAATAAACTTGCTAATCAAATTAAGAGCTCACTGAGATATGGAGGCTAGAGGAAACTAATGTCACTGGGCTGAAACTAGGATATTACTGTAAATATTTTACTGCATCATGTATTTTTAACAGAAAAGAAGATAATTTGATACCATTGATGCCAAAGCTGATAAATAAGTAATATTTAAAACAACACCCAACTATACTTAGTAAAATTAAGGACGGAACAGATGTACTGTATTTTAAAATTATACATCAATAATAACAACGTTGAAAATTCTACATAGTTAAAAAAAAAAAAAAAAAAAATCAAAAAATACTGTTTCCAGTTTGTTGGCACCCATAAACGAAACAGAACTCCTACTAAATTCCCGAATTAGGGAACATGAAAATGCCTTTTCATTCACTTTCCTAAAAATGAACGAAAGCTTCTTAGGACCATGTTTTTATGTAGCTAAATAAAGCAATAACCTATAACAGAGTGTGTTACAGTGATTTAATCACAGGTATGGGTGTTCCTAGGCATGACATAAAGCAGAGTGCATAAAACCCTTGTACTGTTAAATAAAATGGTGAAAAAACAATATGATAAAATCCTAATAAAAAAATAGTTTAAAACCTGGCATATTAATACAGAATGTAATAATTATAATACTGTCACAGGTGTGCATATATTACATTGGCTTCGAAAGCAGCTCAGCCAATCAGATTTCAGAGCCAAAAATATCCATTTTAGAATATTTTTTTTCTCAGTTAAAATTTCTATTTAAACACTTACGCAATTCAATGTGCGGATTCCCCGACTGCTTCTTCTGTTTGTCACCACTCTCAGTCTCCTCTGTGAGAGCAAGTAAATAATGATATATGAAACCGAGATGCTTCAAATTGATATTTACATCCTCTTTTGAGAAATCCAGTGGATGACTCAGTGTTTCATTTACTCACTGGGTGGGTCTGTGTCTATGCTGCTGCGGCCAGCCTGAGAGGTGCTGCCATCAGTCACCTTGGCAGGGCTGTTCTTCACCTTGTTCTCTCCAGAACTACTGATATCGAAGAGGAATGGATCAGGGCAGGACTAGTCCTGTATCACACATAGCAACAATCCTACAATTCCATGAATATAAGAGTAATTTCATATAAATGTATATGCAAACCTGCTGGTCTGAGAGATCTCCTCTCCAGGGGCCTTCAGTGTAGTCTTTGAAAGGTCTTCAAGAGCAGTTTTATATTCTTTACAGCTAAAAGGGAAATCATTTCATTAACATTTAAAGAACAAATAGGAAGAGTCAGTGAAGCAGGATCGTATTGTATAAAATGTGGATTACCTCAGAGCGAAGGCAATGATAGAGCTCGGTTCTCTCTCACACACGGCAATGGGGACACGCTCATGATCATACATGAGGTAGTGTTTATCTGGGTCACTAAAACAAACAAAACATTATCTGGAATTAAAGAATCCAATAAAAGTACACAATATACAAGGAATAAAACACTTCAGAACCTCACACCACCTGTCATTATTTCCCTATAACAGCACATCTTGAAGTGTTTTATTCCTCTCATACAACAGCAATTTGCTAGTGATAAATTTCTGTTTATTAAAAAATGACGCGTCATACTTTTTATCCGTTTATAGTTATGTTTAAAGTTGTGGAGCTTCCATGAAATGAGTTCCTGTTATCACTTACATTATCCTTCCAAACCACCTCACAGAAAACTACACACTTCTTTAATCCGTTTATGTGGAGTGTCTGCCACAAGTCTCTGCGTTTAAGTTATTACTATAAAATTGATATATAACATATTAAAATAAGTGCATTAATATACAGTAACCTTACAGCTGGGAACTACTGAGTTGTAGTAGCTGCGCTGTTATAGAAAATTAATCAACATCTTCTGACCAATCAGAATCGAGTATTCTACAGCGATGTGATACAAGTATGTATAGAAGATGATAAATGTAATAAGATACTTACAAAGGTAAAGGAATAGGGTTATAACTGTTTCCTGGTAACAGGTTGGCCAGAATGGTTTTCATGGTGGTCTTCTCCTTCACTTGACTGTCACTGGAGCCTTGTAGGTGGCTATCAAACACCTCTGAGAGAGAGACATGGAGCAAACTGATGTTATGGACTCTTACATTCTATGACTCATGGACTATATATGATGCATATTCAGTGGGTACTATGCAGATGATTTACAAAGAGTAACTGTTAAAATGAAGTCATGTGCAAAGTAGGGGGAGGAAACATTTATATATAGATATATATATATATATGAGGGTTCTGCATGTGTGTATGTAATATAATTAAAAAACAATTATCTTAGCATTTAAAAAAAAAAAAAAAAAAAGCCACGATGATTACGCATTTCAAAAATGTTAGTAAGGAAATCTGGGTTGCTATTGTCTCTGGAGTGTGGATATGCTGCATATGGATTATAAAACCAACTTTACCATGGTATTATAGAGTCATAACTTTAAAAAACTTTTCTAATGAATTCATGTAAAATGAATGTAGTGACACTGTAGTTTGTAACTTTATGTAGAAATACGCCAGATTTCACGTAAAACAGACAGTGGTATTTTACAGTCTGTTAATAAATCAGCCTGGATATTTTTGTGGGTATTATCAAGTTTGCACATACATGTTTTTACATATGTAAGCGTTTAGTAAATCAGTTCCTGAGACCATGTCTGTATGTGCATGTGTGTCACCTCCTTCAGAGTCCTGATCATGGAAGGAAGGACCAGACGTGGGGATCTCTGAGCTCTGCTCGGCTGGTGATGGTAGGGGAAAGGACGAGGATCCTGTGTTTGAGGGCAGGGTGCTGAGGTAACGATCCTCTAAGGCTGGAAAATAGAGCTCTGTCATCTGTACGAGACAATCAAAATGTACTGACAAGTTTTATATGTTAATTAGTTAATGAACTCACCTTTCTCACCATTCTGTACCACAGGGGAGGGGTTGCGGGGGGACGACTCCAAGACACTCGTCTGTCAATCAAAAAAACAGAACACTGATATTAATTTGTTGATATTAATTTGAAACTGAATATATTAAAAATGTTGATATTAATTTGAAATTGAATAGAGTAAGCATGACATTACAGGAAGTTCTCACCCAATTACAGTCTAAATAGCATGCCACTGTGCAAACATGCACTTTTTGGTCCCAGAAACACAAGAATAATGTGCATTCTAAGGATATTAACCTTGCTCTCATCATTGGTGGCCTGTCTGTGTCTGCCAGGGCTGGGTGGAACAGACAAACGCTTCCTGCCCTTCTCCAGCTGGAAGAGGTCCTGCAGTCTGACACACACCCAGAGTTATGTCTTCGACTTAAACAATTTTATTCCAACACCTTACTCTAATCTCTACCCTAATCTCAATACACAAAAGAATACTTTGTTTTTGTTTCAAATAATAACAGTAATAACTGCCCCCATCATGATCTGGCTTCTACACTCACTGTCCACTTTATTAGGAACACCTGCACATTCATGCAGTTATCGACTCAGACAATCATGTAGCAGCAGTGTAGGGTCACCCAAACTGGACAGTCGAAGACTGGAAAAAGACCAGGTGATTTTTTTTTCTAATCTTCACCTGTCCAGTTTGGATGAGTCTGTGCCCATGATAGCCTCAGATTCCTGTTCCTGGATGACAGAAGTGGCACCTGATGTGGTCTTCTGCTGTTGTAGCCCATCTACCTCTAGATTCGATGTTTTGTGCATGCTGAGATGCTTTTCTGCTCACCACAGTTAATAGAGTTATTATACGAGGTACTATATCCTTCCTGGCAGCTCGAACCAATCTGGCCATTTCCCTCTGACCTCTCTTATCAGCAAGGCGTTTCCACCCACAGAACTGTTGCTCACTAAATGTTTTTTTAGAGCTTGTTGTGTGTGAAAATCGCAGGAGATCAGTAGTTTCTGAAATACGCAACAACCATGCCACGTTCAAAGTCACAGAAATCACACTTTTTCTTCATTCTGATGTTTGATGTGAACATTACTCACAGCTCTTGACCTGTATCTGCATAATTTTTTGCATTGAGCTGCTGCCATATGATTGGTTGAATAGATAACCGCATGAATGTGCAGGTGTACAGGTGTTCCTAATAAAGTGAGTGTATTTGCTCTGTTGGTATGTGCAGTGTACATATTTGAAAGTCACTGTGATTAGGGTTTATTACTTGCTGTTCCAAGATTGCAGTGTTTCACACAAGCTCTGCTTCTTCATCACCACAGACTCGAGAACAGTCTGCAGTTGCTGTGGAGTGTCCACAGTCGAGGCCTGCAGACGTCCCTGCAGCTTCTCCATCCAGCTGCGCAGCTCACCCTCCTCCATCTAACCACACAGAAAGAAACACAAAGATATTAACATCCCATACAGCAGGCTCACAATACTGAAACAATATTAAACAATATTATCAATTTCTCAAACTTACATCTTTCTGCGCAAACAAGTCCTCCATTTTCTCCTCGCGAGTTTTACTGAACGTGTCCGTTTTAAGAGAGGTGAGACGGTCGTCTATTGCAGCATACACCTGAGTCACCCTGTTTGAAAGAGGAAATCAAATCCATCTGCTTTAAAGACATGACACTGGAATGGGAAATGGTGACAGGGTAGGGCCAGGTAAAGATTCTTACTTCAGCGCAAAATCTTTGAGGTCCTGTTGCAGAATGGTCTTACTGGGGCCCTGGTTCCTGATGATGATCTTAGGAGCAGGCAGGCAGATCTCCAACAGTCTCACTGGGATATAGCTATAGATATGAAGCAGCAAAAATATATTTGGAAATAAACATTAAAAGAATAACATTTATGCAAATGTCACTGCTTCATGAACAGAATCTGGAAACTGTGGAAGTGAATGGTTTGTGAAAATAATTAAAGGAAGGCTGAAATAAATTTATTCTTTGAACCTTAACTGATGCAGTGTGTAGCTTCTCATGTATAAACAACCATGGCAGATTATGTATCCCGTGGTCGTGGAAAAGATGTTACTGAAGGGGAAAATTGTTGGCCTGCATCAAGCAAAGAAAACAACTAAGGAGATTGCTGAAATCGCTGGAACTGGGTTATGAAATGTCCAGTGCATTATTAGAGCCTGGAAGGATAGTGGTGAACCGTCAGCTTTACAGCAGAAATGTAGTCGGAAAAAAATCTTGAATGATCGTGATCAGAGATCTTTAAAACGCTTGGTGATGTCACATCGTAAAAAAATCGACAGGAGAACTCACGGCTATGTTTGTGTGGCAATAAAATGAAGTCAGCTGAGCACCTGAATGTACTGAATGACCAGGTTATCCCGTCAATGGACTTTTTCTTCCCTGAAGGCACAGGCATATTCCAGGATGAAAATGCTAAGATTCATCAGGCTTAACTTGTGAAAGAGTCGTTCAGGGAGCATGAAGAATCATTTACACACATGAATTGGCCATCACAGAGTCCTGACTTTAACCCCACTGAAAGTCTTTGGGATGTACGGGAGAAGAATTTACGGAGTGGTTAGACTCTCCTGTCCTCAATGCAAGATCGCAGCCAAAAATTAATGCAACTCTGGATGGAAATAAATGTTATGAAGTTGCATAAGGTTGTTGAAGCAATGCCAGGACGAATGCGTGCCGTAATCAAAGCTAAATGCAGTGCAACAAAATATTAGATTGTGCGACTTTTTTTTTGGCCAGGCAGTGTATATAAGGGATGTTCACCTGAAAGAGGCCACCATCTGGTTGTAGGAGAAGTACTGGTGGTAGTCCTTGTGGATGGAGTGTCCGCATGGCTCGGCATTGGCACGGCGAGTGTACTGGTGGCCATAGAAACGCAGCTCCAGATATTTAGCAAAGGACATGGACCATGAATCGTTGGACAAGGGGACAACTGGAGTAACCTGTCACCATGGAAGAATGAACACCATTAGGACACCAAATGTCAAAATGTGTTTGGGCTAGTGCCCACAGCTAATGTTTACAGCTCTGATCATTGCATATATCCTTAAATTAGAGAAGTAAAGGAAATAGAGCGTGTGATTTGTCAGCCACTGCATTGACCCAAATACCTGTTTGCAGATTCTGCACCAGGAGTAAGTGAGGATGGTGTGTTGGTATCCAGGCACAGGTGAATCGAGCTCTTTTAGAACAATCTGGACACAGCCATTGCCATGCACAAAGCGGCGGATATGGTGTACCATGGGAGTTTCACAATACATGCTGGGGCACTGGTAAGATGGCCTGCATTACACACGCAAACAGAAGTCATTAGGCTTTCAGAAATCACATGTACTAAATAATTCTTAAAATTTGCCATTTAGAATAGTTATACCTGAAACAGTATCTTTCCAGAAATATTCCAAGAGTCAAGTCATTCTTCCCATAAAATTCCATGGTCACAATCCTAAATTGAAGTAACAGATGCAGTTTAAACCACGTTCAGAATTTCACCTAGATATCTGTCTGATGGAAGAGATGATTCTCGTTAATCTATGAGAGATTTGAAACACAGAATGATAAGCAGGATTTACCAAGGGCTGACGCAGTGGTTAGGGGCATTGTTGGACTGTGCTGAGGAGCTGCTGAACAACACACACAGCCGTTGGTGGTTTATTGGATTCAGGCAGTCGAGCTGCAAGGGAGGAAAATAGCACAACACACCTCTCAGTACAAGTGTTTTACACACATTTCACATTATGACAGCCACATGGAGACCTATTTATACCTTGGCACCCCAGACCATGTCGTTCTGCCCTGGTCCTTTCTCCTCCTCACTGTCTGCCTTGGCTGGTGCCTTTGAATTTGGAGCATGTGTGGGATGAGCAAATGGGTCAATGTCTCGCTGGATTCGTCCTCCCTGAGCGCGGTAGTCTGCCAGCATGCGGGCCAGATCCTGACTGTTGCCCAGCTGCTGTGTGATGCGGGTAGTAGTGAGTTTATGGGAAGGCAACACTCGGACTGGGCGGTGCTGTGGCCCGATCCCATTGCTCAGAGAACCACTAGATGGGTTTGAGTCCTTGAGCAGGAGCCTCTTGCGGCGGCTGTCGATCTCCTTGAGGTCCTTGTTTATCAGCAGTGAGAAGTAGATCTGCTCAGGGAAGTAGTCACGGCTTGGGCAGCGTAGGCCAGCCAGTGTCAGCAAGAAGGGTTCACGAAAGGTCATAAAGGGCGAGATGCACAGGATAACGTCCTTCAACTCCTGCCTAAAGCTGGCTGAGATGGACTTAAGCCGATCATCTGCTGAAGTCACTTGCTCAGCCACGAACAGGCCACTGTCATCCTGCAGAGGGTCTCTGAAGAGCTGTGTTGGAGCAAGGGGCGTCTCTGAACTGGTGCTGTTCCCTCGCACCAGGGTGTCCTCGTCCTCTCTATTTCTAACTGCCTCAGCTGGTTCTTTCACCTCCTCCTCTACGATCTCCTCCATAGACGAGAGATAAGGAGGGGACGTACACTGTGGCTGGTTTGATTGGCTAGACATGGGAGTGGAGGTCTTTATCTCATCCCCTTCTGCCACAAATGTAGACATGGGTGAGTCATTTCTGCTTACTTTAGGACTTTCTCCGTCCTTCAGTGAGGACTCAGAGGTAGAATGCTGCCTACTGTGGCCTTTTATTATCTCTCGAAGCCCTGGCTCAAAGTCGAAGTCGCCTTCCGAGTGGAGCTCTGCATGCTCCTCCCTTGTTTCAGCTTGGTTCCCCTGGCTCTCCTTGTCCACCTCCTTTTCTGTTTCCTCAGCTGCACTCTCCAGCAGGCAGTGGAATGACGAGCTCTTAGAAAGGCTAGGAGGCATTGCAAACTCATCCATAAGGAAGGAAATCTCTAACTGAGAGTGATAAGCTACACACACCATCAGCATAATGATCTCCTTAACTCGGGCTAGCTCATATTCTGAGGCACCACGCAGCTTGATGGTGCAACCCAGATGAGAAGGACATCCATCGAAGAACATCAGTGTCTTCAGTTCATCTGAAAAGAAAAAAAAAATCAGTGAAATAACAGGATCATTTAACATCCTGTTAAGCAAAGCAGCTTAAGTCACTGATTTTAGTGAGTATTGGGAAAAAAAACTGAACATTATCGTAAGATCAAATCAAATATGATATGATATATGATACTTACTATTAGTGTTTAATTGGAAGGAGTGAAGGTAGAATTTGTGGCAAGTTCCCAAGCGAGGTTTGGTCAAAAGCTGATCCATAGACATGACTAAATCTCCCTGAGTCATTCGACTCACTCGATCTAGCACTTGCTACAAAGACAAAGAGGAGACATGAGCAAAAACAGAGTACAAACCAATAATGTCAAAGTCATGTGTAGGTTCTACCACTGATCTGGCTCTGTGGTGAAGCTTTCATTGTTGGAAAGCAATCCACACATACAGAACTTCATTTGGTTAAGTCTAAATGTGAGTCTGAGTGTGTGTTAGTTTATTTCCACAGCCACAGTAGAAGCACTAACAGGTTTGACGTTGATGACTAAAGTGATGCCGTGCTCAAGCAGCATATCCTGAGCGATGCGTGACACCGTCTTCTCTACCAGCACCAGGTTAGGACGCACATCAACTATTCGTTGCACATAGTTCTTCAGAAACTCTCGCTCCTACAGATAACATTAGTTATGCTTTGTCAGTACTCCAATCTGACTTTTAGTACTGCAGTCAAATATTTGTGTAATAGACGACACATTACATCATAACAGAGAGATACCTGAAGCACAATTGGATCAATGCAGGTGAACTTTGTCTCTTCTCTGTAAAGATACTCAATGGAACACTTGAGCAGAAGGATCTTGGGGTTCTTAATGTAAGAGTTCATCTGGAAAACGAGACGACCTATGATCAGTCAAGAAGAACACAAATGTGCACTCATAACAAATTCACGTATGAAAACGCACACACACCTTCTTGTGGGCAATATTTTTTGTGCAAACAAAGCCATTCACCAGGACAGAGTCAAACTTCTTTCCTCCGGGTATCTACAAAAAAAGACCAAATGCTCTTTTCTCACATAAGAACTTGACCGAGATGTACAGATTTGCTCTTTCGTCATAAATGGACTGCCCAGAGAACACTGAGATGAGAATGCGAGATCCTACCTTCTTAATGTGGACCAGCTGGCGAATGTCCATGTCATCGTCACAGCTGCGAACATCTGGACGCACCGTCTGCACTATCTGCCGCACCACGGGCACGATGATGTCTCGCCAGGAGAGAGAGAGTGACTCGCTGTAGAGCAGCTGCTGCAGCAGGGCCATCATGTGGCTGTGGTTGGCCGATCTGAATGACGTGATTAATGCAAGAATCCGCAAGAAAGAGTCAATGTTTGGAAATGTTTGTGTCAAAATTTAACAGGGGCTCTTTAATTATCTCCGTAGCTTCTGAAAGTGAAAGCAGCTTCAAGAAAGTGAAACATGAACATTTTTTTGACATATGAGCATAGAATATTTTTTTTTTAAAAGATATTGCCAACATTGGTCTGTGTGCTCTCAATAACTCACAGAAGTCTCTCCATAGCTTTCTTCTCGCCATTCTCCTCCCTCAGTTGGTCTAGGGAGCTGTGGTGCCAACCCAGTGGAGTGAAGAGCATTTCTTTTGCCTTCTCTTCTACCCGCCGATTAAACAAAGACTCTGCCAATACAAAGAAAAAAAAAACTCAGCTGGGGACCAGATTTAATTAGCAAAAGAAAATGATTTAGATGTGAACTCTGAAGAATACATACCTTTAATGAAGGCATCACTAATGGATAAATGCTGGCCGCCGTCTTCTGTGACAAGGACCTCAGCTGGATGACAAGCACAGAAAGAGTGAGACAGAGACAACGCAATACCTCAGACAACATCAGAAGACAACCAATTCATTCTCTGTAGTTGCAGTGAGTCAGTCAGTATCATGGCAGACTGTATATCAGCTTTGTGTTTCGATATTTTTAAGGAAGTGGAAGTCAGTGCAGTTAGGGGAAGGGCTGTGAGAGTCAGTGCAAGTCATGCTTCTGAACAGTACGGTGCAGCTTCATAGTAGTTTTAATTTTAGAGAGGCTGTTAGGCAATTAGTGTTGTGAAAGACTGTTAATTTCGTGTCTGGGAATTTTTAGGAGGGGAATGAAGATGTGGTAAGTCATGCCTTGGCCAAACAGGGCAATGAGTTAGTGCTGCTTAATGAGTTAATGCACTATGAGGCCAACAAATATGACCAGTAGGTCTCTAAGCCTCTCCTCACTTGGTGTGTGGAAGTCAGAGTCGGGGGCGAATGGGTCAGAGTGCGCCATACTTTTCTGTTCGGCCGGGTGAGGAGGCACGTGAGGGTACTTGGCCTGCTTCTTGATGTGGAAGTTGACGTTGTCCTGCTCCACATTCAGGTTAATGGAGGCGGCTGAATCACTGTCCACCGCTGAATGGAAACTGCTGACTGACGTTCTTTTGCTGGGGCTGGCTGAACCTGAATAACAGAAACATTCTTAAAAATAAGATAGATATGCACTGAGAAGATGTGATAAATATGTAACCTGTCATATCTAGAATCTTCTCACTTGTTGTTATTAAGTCATTTTCATCAGCTAGCTGTTCTGTGTCACTATCGTCGAACTTGATGTCTTTGAACCATGATGGTTCTGAGTGTCCCTCCAGGGAGGTCACACTGTCCGAATCTGGGGACGGAGTCTCTGAGAACTCTGTGCTCTTCAAAAACAAAACAAAAACAAACAAACAAAAAAAAAAAACAATCTTTAGTATAACACAATAACAAAGTAGTGACATATGTACAATTTTAATTAAAAACTTACCTGAAGAGGGCGATACAGTGCATACTCATCACGGAAAATCTGATCGTGATGAGTAACACAGTCAAGCCAGCGCCCATCAACCAGAGCCTGTCCAATAGCTATGGCCTGAGCCCTGTTTGGGGAGGAACAAAGGACAACGACGTTCAAGAAGTTTTAAATGAACATGTGTTTTGAGAAAGGTTCCATTTTCACACCAAGGCACAATGTTGTAGCTAAGGTTCAGCTACCAAGAAATAGCACGAAAGTTTCTCCCATATAGTACGTTAGTGTAAGGTTACATCACTGCAAACCAATGGAATGATTTGGGGGAAAAAGTCTTACAATACACTAGTAGGAAATAGGTGCTGTGTTTGTTGTTCGGGAAAAAACTAATATTAGCGACACAGCTTTTTCCATGATATTTTGTCATCCAATGGTCCAAGACCACATTGTGTAGTTTTGAATCTGTTAATGGCAGTTATATCTTACCTAGTAGAAATGGTGCCATTTCGCAAGAGCCAGTTTACTAGATCTTTACCCACAATGCAATTGGGGTAAGTCCGTAGCCAATATCGGTGGTCCTGGAACTCCATCCCGGTATTGCTGTGACAGATTTTCTTCCATAAATCTTTTAACTGAGATGAATCCTACAAAAAAGTTTGAAAATTATATAAGTAAAAGAAATGTAGTCAAAATCCATGTGACGTGAAAAACACACTAAAATTAAGGAGAATGAAAGTTTGTCATGCCATAGAAACCCCACACTATATAGTTGTGTTGGTGTGATTTTTGGGGGGTGGGATGCGTACCAAGAGGATCTTGCGCTCCTCTTCGCTGTGGTCAGGTTTGGACGCCGCTCGGCTGCTCTGCGGGCTCACTGAACTGTCGTATGACGGAACCATGGAGCCTGAACGGTCCAGAGACAAGTTGGTCACACTAGCTGATCTACAGAGAGCAAAGGCAAACATGTGACCTTTCAGTTTGTCCATATACTCTGTAACTAGGAGTGATACAGCAAAAAATATCATAAATCATTACGCACAACATGCACCACAAATATTAGTTGGGCTGAGTTTTAGAAAATGTTTTAAAATAAGCATTTACAAAAAGAAACTCTATGAGCAACAGAAGGAAAAATAAACAAGTTGTCCAATGAGCTACTTGTCACAGTCAGAAATAAGTTCTAAAAGAAAATGAATACACTGTAATATTGTTATCTTATAATCATACTGCCCAGCCCTACCTATAATCATTTCCACAAAGAAAGTTACATAACAACATAAACACACAGACACACACTAACCTCTTTCGTGCTGGTGATTTGCCCAGATCTTCTTGCACTGCAGACAATCTAGAGTTGAGCCCACTATTTTGAGACTCTGGGTGAATCAAACTGCACCAATCACACACACACACACACACACACGACAAACAGACTAAAATAATCATAATGACTATGTAAATTCCTGCTACCTACAGAGATCTGGTTAGTAAAACACATGCACGGCATGCATGTCATTGTTGCATTCGCTACATCTAGAACAACGGAAGCCTCCAAATATCAACTAAAGGTGCAAACACCAGAGACTCACTTCTTCCTCATCCCAATGGGAGTTTTTCTATGCATGAAGAGAAAGGAGAAAAGACATGCTTTGAAAAAGATCCGCAGAACATGAGCAAAACAAACAAACAAAAAAAAAAACTGACTGCTTACACAGCAATGAGAACAGCTAGTACAAAGGCAAAATCTTAAACTGGTTTTACTTACACACACACGCACGCACGCGCACGCACACGCACACACACACACGCACACGCACACACGCACACGCACACACGCACACGCACACACACAGTCTTCAGCCTCATGAATAGTTAGAAGAACCAAATTTCTTCTGCATTCAACCACTTCTGCTTTTCAGATGGTTAAAAGAATAGAAGCAGAGATAAAATTCAAGTGTATGACAGTCCCCGGCAAATATTCTCTGAACATAAAACACTGAGGCCAAATAAGAAATAACATGGCATAAAACAAAAAAGTTTTGAGGCATAAAACAAAAAAACATGGTATAAAACAAAAAGCAAGCATTCTTTAATTTTTTTTTTTACTGGCCCTCATTCTTCCGCTGCCTTATGTTCACCTTTGCCAGGCGAGGTCCTCCTCCAGGAAGATGTTGCGGCTGGCTTTGCGTCCGCCGACGGGTGTGCGAGGCTCTGTGGGCTCCAGCACACACACAGAGCACGGCGAGTCTGACAGAGAAGTCAGATCCTCTCCAATACATGCCGAGTCAGCAGAGTGCGCGTAGCTCAGTGCAATCTTGCGACAGTATGTGCATGCCCGTAAATCACCTACATCAAAAACACACACACACACATACACACACACACAAAAAAACAATTTCACAAATGTCTGATTGTAAGTGTTCTCTAGGAAGTGTTTGGAGATTGTTCAGTTGTACAGTGTAATTATCAGTACTTTGTCAGTGTGCTTTCCAATAATGCTGGAACTGTTATCAGTCCAGGAGTTCTCTTTTTACACTCTTTTACCTGTGTTAAAAAAAAAAAATTAATAAATAAAAACTCTGACCACCTCAGTACAGATTCATTTTCTGAATCTAATCCAACTATTCAAATATTACTCTCATGATTAATTGTGTACAATAAAATTCCGGTTATTTTTGAAGCCCTTGAACTTTCCTCAAAATGAAAAAGAAAAAAAGAAATTAAAATCTTAAAACCTGTCCTAAAACAACTGGAAAAACAATTTAACAATTAAAAAAAGACAAGCTTGTTCATCACTTATAAACAACTCCTACTTTCTGTTTCCTATTATTTTAGCTGAAAAACTATGACACATCACTGAGGAATCACAGAGTTTCATCAGTAAGTAAATTAAATGCAATATGTCAAACCATGCACATTCACCAAAAAAATCTCAGTTTACAAAACCAAACCACACCACAGGTTAAATAACCTCTAACATCTAATATGCTGCTATTCTGAACAACCAATGCAAAATGCTAAACAAGTGATTTTTCTGAGTGAACACAGTTAATTAATTGGTATTCATCTCATGATCTCATGCCAATCAGGCAAAACTGTAGGCAGCTGTGTCATTCTTGCAACAAATTTTCTTTTTTTTGAGCTTTTTTTGAGCGTTGTGACAGTTCACAAGTTATTTGCTTATTTTAGGACTTCGGGCTTCTTATTATGTGTATATGCAGTGATGTCAGCAAAGCCTTATTGTTCAACTAAACTACTTAAAAAAACATATTTAGGGGGCCAGGCACTGAAGGTGAGTAGGCACCCTATTGTTATTCTACCTTCTCTTCTTCTTCTTCCACTTCTGCCTAGGGTGTCTATGGCAGCCCATATAGCCATTTGGTAAACTGATTGGGGAGGGTCTAAGGAACATTCTGACCAAATTTGAGCAAAGTGCTGCCAATGCTCTAGCACCACCATCGAGTCAAAGTTGGGCCTCATTTGGAAGTACGTTCATAGTCATAACCTTTGAACCCTGTGTCCAATATTTAAAAGCCACAAGGAAAAGAACCTTTGGAATCTGTAGTTTCCACAAAATATCTAAGTATTCGTGATTAACACACCCAACTAATATCTAAACGATACTGACTGAGTTCCCAAAAGGATATAGAATTTTATCTAGTCTATCCACTCAGTGGCCATCTTGCCAACGCTGCCTGCCAGTCATACTTGAATGGGGAGAGACCCGTAAACCAAATCAAATCTACACAATGACATCTGAAACATGGATTTGAAATGGCTTTTAAAATCAGATATATGATATGATAGAATGTTGTCTGTGGAAAGTCTCACTGAGTTGATGACTGTTATAGAGCGGACTCATCTGAGAGCTATCAGCATCACCAATGCATGGCCATTTACATGGAGATATTTGCTATCTCATATAAGCCCGTTGAGCTTTGTGTAAGAAGGTATAAGTCGTGAAAATGGGAGGGTGAATGTGAACATAAGATACTGACAGTACTGAGCTGTGCTTTGAGTTCCTAACAACTTACCTGTGTATCCCATGAATTTGCCGGGTATCTCCTGGTTGCAGCAGCGGCTGCAGAATATCTGGCCACAGAGACGGCAGTGGTGGCGCCGGCGGAATGTAGTAAACTTCTCATTGCAGTCGTAGCACTCTTTGCACTGGCTGTCCGGCATCCAGTACTGCTTCAGATCGCTGTCCTGTCGGCAGCAATTCACACAGAATTAAAGCAACATTAAGTATACACCCACTGGGCCTTGGCTTGTGTCAACAGTCCAGGCTGGTGGAGGTGGTGTAATGGTGTGGGGAATGTTTTCTAGGCACACTTTGGGCCCGTTAATACCAATAAATCATAGCTTGAATGCCACAGCCTATTCGAGTATTGTTGCTGACCATGTACACCCCTTTATGGCCACAATTTCGCCATCTTCTAATGACTACTTCAAGCAATGAGTTCAGTGTTCTTCAGTGGCCTTCCTAGTCACCGGATCTGAATCCAATAGAACACTTTTGAGATGTGGTAGAAGGGGAGACTTGCAGCATGAACGTGCATCTAAAAAAATCTGCAGGAATTGTGTGATGCAGTCATGTCAACATGGACCAGAATCTCAAAGGAATGTTTCCAACATCTTGTGGAATCCATGCCATGAATTGAAGTTTTGAGAGCAAAGTGATGCCCAACTAGTGTTCCTAATAAAGTGCTCTGTGAGTGTATGTTCATTATTTTGTAGATAACTGTCTATGCATTTGCTGTTCCTAAGCATATTTAACATCAGATTTCAATCTTGTGAAGGTTGCCAAGCATGAAAATCTGCCTGTTTAATGACATTTCAACTGAAAAGCATATAAAGACAGAAAGGAAGTGCTTACTTGTTAGAAGTTCTAAAACCACATATCCATACCTGGCTCTTTCCCTCCATGATCTCCTTCAGTCTCTTCAGGGCAGTACGAAGTTGGACTGCTGTTCGAGGGTCATGGCTCCCAAGGGGAGTCTCTGACTTTCGTCGTCCCTCTGGAAACAAATATACAGAATATATGAGTGACGTGCAAAATGTGAGAAAATATCAGTGAACATGCAATTCAGAATATTCACACCGCTCATGCTTACTGTCAATTCAATCTGTCTCATTCACCTCTTTCAAAAAAATGGTCACATACCAACTCATGATCTGATGGGAGCCCTAAAGTAAAAAACAATGACAGCTATTGTGAATTGTTCCAAGACCATGAGTAATTTTGTGAACACAGAAAACGTGAATCAGGTTAAAAATAAAAACAACTTAAAACAAAACTTCAAAAAAGGGAATGTTATAGTGACGTGATGTTTTAGTGCAGCTGTTGCATGTCTCAGAATGTGTTCAGCCAACAATAGCTAAATGGTCATTAAAAGAAAAATCAACTATGTAATTATAAATGTGACACGCTGTAGAACAGGGGTCTTCAACTGGTGGATCGAGGTCCAGATTTGGACCCAGCAAAGTATTTCCAAGCAAATTAAGTACTTGAAAAATACATTAGTACAGCCAATAAAGGTGAACGAGCATGGCTTCTGCAGATCCTCTGTTGCATACAATCACATGCATTTATGCAAATTTTTTAGCTGACGGTAATTTAATAGACCAGAGACTAGCCAGAGATATTAGGTCTGAAAGAAGAGAGCTTTCATAGACAATATTCAGAGATTCACCATTTTTATTTACTCTCTGGACTGATCAGTGCACTGATGAATGACTGAAGAAAAGAATCACCAAAGAAAACAAAATGTTTAAAGACGAATGGACAGATAAGAATGTGGTTACTCTCCCCACATTACAATTCAAAACAGATGTCTCAAGGGGCTAGTCTGAAGTAGTAACGTGAAGTGCAGTCACGAAACGAAGCAAAACCACTACACATAGTCTTATTTATAGCCTTAAACTGAACATTAAACTTATAAGCTATTAAACTGATCATCGTTGCCATTCAGTCATGTTAGCTGCATATCTCCCTGGACCTTTGTAAACAAGGAATTTTATATAACTGGACCTTCACAAATTTTAGTTGAACAACCCTGATGTAATAGGTGACACACACACGCACACACACACATGCACGCACGCACTCACACTCAAAGAGTATTAATAAACAAAAGTTGGTTGAAGTGTCAAGCATCAAACCATTTCAGAGATCCAGCACACAAATCACACTTATTAAAAAAGAACCCTCACCTTTCCACTCCACTGTGAACAGAAGAGAAGATGAACAAAGCTTTATATTTAGGCTTTTTCTTTACTTGAAATAAAATAAAATATCTGTCAGGATTTCCAGGCCCTGATCCTGACAAGAATGAAGAATGCCTCAGTGTTGCCTGCATGCTAGCTAGAAAGCCTCTAATGCCAGCCACGAATAGAAATATTACTGTATTTTCTGTACAACAAAATTACCAAGTTCAAGATTTGAGTCAAACAGCCTGTATACAAAGTGTCTGAGAATCTTTTCACCACATTGAAAATCTGGGATTTTTTTTAATGTAAATTGGAAATAAACAGAAAGTTTTAGAATTTTGAAATATTAAAAAAAAAAGAAAATGTTCAATATCTTGTACATTTAATATTCAATATTCCACACTATTTCTCAGTCCCTATTTAAATGCAAGCAAATGTGTAATATTGACCACGTTAACTGCTTTGTACAAAAGATCAGATTTTTCCTCATGTCTAATCTCTTCTACTGAAGCACCATAAGGTTTTGCACAAACTTGTGGAGTCTGTGTCAGCTCGAGTGCACAGTCATGAAAGCAAACTAAGAAACTCTGAAATTCATGTAAATATTTCAAAGATTCTACTTTTCACTCAAATTGTTGTCAATAATATAATTTGAATGAAAATTGTTGTATTAAATGAAAAAAGAATACAAAATACAAGCATTTTCACTAATGCTCTAAGACTTTTGGACACCAGTAGATATATCCAATATGTAAATGTATTCACATTTTGCTTCACTGCTGCTATACCAGGCATTTTTACATAAGGATCGAGGTCTCTAAAACGGCACTTCACAGCCACCTACTGGTAAAAATGGTAGTACACCTACCATCCTTACTTTCTTACTGTCGTGTGCAAGGATATATTTATGAAAAAAAAGAAGTATATATTTATGATGCTAAATTACACTCTTAGTATGCTTTCTAGTTAGTGAATGAGTGAATTGCTCCAGACAGAAGAGTAAACAGCGTTTTCTCTGGAGAAAGTGTAAACACTGGAACCATATTGTGGGGAAGCCTATAGCAAGTGCGTGCCATTTTTTGGGAGGTTTTGCAGTTCTAAATTAACACATAGACATATTAGCTGAGTTACAACATCTAGACGACAAATTCCGTTTGTATGTTGCAGTGGTCCAGTCGATCTTTCAGTCAGAGAATGTTCAGCTCGCTCAGTTAGCACTCTTGGCATCTCTAAATCTTGCGTGTCTCCAAACCATGCTGAGAATTAAAGTTAGTTACAATGTGCTTCTGTAAAGAAAAGCAAGACCAGAGGGACATGTTTGATAGAAGAATCTAGAAAGTCTAGAGCATAAAAGCAAGCCTCGATAGTGAACATTTAAGAGATATTGTATTATTATCCTGAATACAGATGTGTGAGAGAAGCCGTATTACATAATAAGTCCTGAGCTAAGATTTGAGATATAAGATCATACAGTCAATTTAAGAAAGCCGAAACTACTTAAAGTCAATAATCCATCATCACATCAAGTAGCTGATAACACATAACAAATTATAGCTACATTGATACCACTGTAAAAACAAACAAACAAACAAACAAACAAACCCAAACAAACGTTGGTTGAAGTGTCAAGCATCAAACCATTTCAGAGATCCAGCACACAAATCACACTTATTAAAAAAAAAAACTCACCTTTCCACTCCACTGTGAACAGAAGAGAAGTTGAACAAAGCTTTATATTTAGGCTTTTTCTTTAATTGAAATAAACTAAAATACCTGGCAGGATTTCCAGGCCCTGATCCTGACAAGAATGAAGAATGCCTCAGTGTTGCCTGCATGCTAGCTAGAAAGCCTCTAATGCCAGCCACGAATAGAAACATTACTGTATTTTCTGTACAACAAAATTACCAAGTTCAAGATTTGAGTCAAACAGCCTGTATACAAAGTGTCTGAGAATTTTTTTCATGTAAATTGGAAATAAACAGAAGGTTTTAGAATTTTGAAATTCTAAATTTGAAATTTAAAATTCTAAATCTAACTTTAAGGTTATCAGTAGGTAAGTTATTAGATGTGACTTGACAACACCTGCTTTGACACATGTGGCAAAAATCCCTGCTGGAGAAATTGATGCAGAACTTTTAAATGTCACCACACAATAAGAAAATTAATTTTAAAAAAAGTAATGAAGGTCAACAGGCCAGCACAAAAAAAAAAAAAAAAAGGAGCGATATGAATGTCGTAAGCGAGTGACCAAACTACAGGTGCTCAACAAGATTTATCTTAGCAGTTATTTTCTCACTACAAATTATATTAAGTCCTTTGATTACTGTATCATTTTAAACATTTTAATGTTTTTTTTGTACAGAGCATGGTGTATAGTTAGGTTTGTGTGCTTTCATTCCTTCTCAGAATTCCTCTCTTCTGTATGTTTTTTTGTAACCAAACACTGCAATACTTGCACTGCCACTGTATTGATATACAGTTTTTAATGGTTTTCTCTTTGAAAATCTGAAGTTATATATCCTGATGTACTACAACTTGTGATACTGTGCTGTACAGTTACTGTACTGATCATTTCTGATATATTTCATTCATACTCCTCCTCCAGTGGTGTCTTACTTTGTCCATGACTGTCTCAGCTTTCCATGGAAGAATACCACAAAAAGAGGGTGCAGGAAGAAGCTGAGCATGCACAAGATCCATAAAGGATCCAGCAGATTCAGCAACAGGATTGCAGCAGTTAGTCAGGTCACATGAGACACGAATCAAAGGAGGATTTACCTTCATTACTGTTTCTAACCTTTTAGTCTTTAGCCTTTCTTAACAAAAAAAAACAAAAACCAAAAAAAAAACACAAAACTTTAGAAATGACCAATTTCCAGTTCTTACTCATGCTATATCCAGCTAAGATAATCCCAGACAAATGCATTATACAGAAACACAATTACCATTTTAAATCAACATTAAACAAATCCAAATATTAAAAAAATCAATCTAAATACTGAAGGTCAAGTTAGTCGAGTGACTGAATGATGGTAACCGCACCATTATGACTAATTCAAAGCAGACGCATGTGAATATGCAGACGCATGTGATTTACCTGATGCCGTCGAGGTTCTCCTGACCAGCTCTGAGTGTTTCCTGTGTGTCCCAGAGCCATGTGTGGACAGTGAGGAGCTGGCCCAGCTCCGGCGCTCCCCCTGTGGTGATGGTGCAGCAGACTCAGGTTTCTCAACCGCCGAAGGAGGCCGACCTTCCTCTGTGTGCACATCAGTAGGAAAGCAAAAAGACTGAAATTCAGCCCCAGCCACAGAAACGCATCACTATGATGAAGGGATAGTTAGCTGTTTCAGTGTTATCGCACCCACCGCTGCCAATCTGCTTTCCCCTGAATGGTGATTTTTTTTTTTTAAACAATTCCTAGCTGTGCTTATATTTTTTGTATAACAAGGGCCAGACTTACCAAGCTTTTTTGCTGGTGCAATGTTTGCACCTGACTTTTCTAAAAAGAATAAAAGGCAGAAATTAGATATTAAATCACTGTGTAATTACATTTCCTCCTGGTTTAAATTTGTTTTCTAAAACGATTGGAAATCAGTAAATGTTGATGTAATTATATAAAATACTGTGATTAACAAACTCTACTCTTTCCAGGTAACCATAGCTTACTAGTTTATTCTTCAGTTCTTTAAATAATACTTTTTATCAGATCCCTTCTACAAGTCTTCCATAAACCCTTGCCAAGAAATTCACAATCATCAACATTGTTTTGACCAGACAGGCCCTTTTCCAGCTCTGTTCTAATATTACTCGCCAAGAGGAAGAAAGAAAGCTGGTTAAAATGAGGCTGGAGAACCGCATGACTGTGTCTATGAAATTCCCACTGTGTTCATGGCACTGCTCCACCTACATCACATGACTTCAAACTCTTGGCAATGTCCCTGTTATTATCCAAGTGTTAAGAAGTCCCTGATCTTGGATACACTTGTGAAAAGGCTCTATAGCTGAATGCATAACAAAGCAAAATCTACACTGTCACACCTCATGGTTATCACACAGTCATACTTAAAACTAAACTGTTAACTCTGGATACGGTGCAGTCCCTTAAAGAGCAAAGTTAGTATCTGAAAGTGTCTGATCCAGCTATTAGCAAGGGCAAAGGTTCCCAGGAAGGTTTATAAAAACCACTATCAGGCACCTTTGTTGAAGCGGAAGAGGCTGACTAAGGAGCTGTAGGCCGAACGCAGCGGGGGCTCATCCTGATCCGGAGTGAGCGGTTTGAAGTGAGTCAGGCGAGAGGGGCTGGGGGGAGACAGGGGCGGCTCGGAGTTCCAGTCCAGCGTGGACGAGGACGACGTGGACTTGTCGTCAGCAGCCATATCACTGCCCCTGTAAGACGTAATAACATGAGAGACTGTAACTTCTGCTGGGCAATAAACCACATCATGTGTCAGGCTTTTGCGTTTTACTTTGGACCACGGGTTCTCTTAAAAAAAAAAAAAAAAGGAACAGAGTGCCTGAGTCCCTCTCTTGTCTCATAAAGACTTGCCTCTTCCAGGTTTAAATACTTAACTTGACATATAGCACAAACTCCTTGACCCAGACCGAGCTATTTTTGCAGATAAAACCCTTAACACTGTGCTGTCAATCAATCACCATTACATTATCACATCTGTTACACTGTCTACCATGCAGGCTGAGATCATTTAACTGGAAAGGAACAAAACCTCTAACCCATTCAAACCGGATGATGGATGTTGCATCACATCTTCATGTAGACAAAAACATCAAGCTCTCAGTGAGAGAGAATGTCAGCAAGTATCACATGTCAAGTCTTTATAAACTAGTTCAATAACCTTGTACTGCGTTTTTGTTGTTTAGCTCGTTCTGTCACTTTATAGATAACATCAATTTTCTAAATATGTACGTATTTATTTATTTTTTTTTCCCAGAAGAAATATGCATGCTATACAAAACCCCCAACAGAAAGCACAAAACTACACCTAGTACACCTGTAGCCTTGAAAATGAGAAATGAGAAATGAGAAAAGCTTTCCTAGAGCAAGGATTATTTTGAAGCCTGTGTGAAGAACAGCCCATAGACATAACCAGCCCTAGACATGTGCTCTGTGTATCATTCGTCATGCTACAAAAAAGAAAGGAGAAAAAAAAGTTATGTAAAGTGTGATGCATACAGATGTATCTTTTGTCAACCAGGAAGTCAAGGCAATTAAAAAAAAAAATCTCACAGAGGTCCTTGTGATTTCTGCACAGAGTAATTTTATCAGCATTATACAAGCAATCAGATATTAAGCACCTGAGGAAAACTGGTACCATCAGATTTTTTTTTGGAGGCATTACAGCTTCTAATAACTCAGAATTCAAAGCAGTTGTTAACTCCTGCACACTCCTGGGCAAAAAGCCCAAAATGGAAAATATTAAGCTTGTAATGGGTTTAACAACAAATCATTGGCCAGAAAATGAGTAAAAATTAAACAGATGCATTCCTGAGAGCTCCTGTGCCACCGTTTGCTCGTTTACTTCTGCTGCAGTGAACTGTTTGGGGGAAAAGCTAGAAACAGGGAAATTCACTTATATAGTCTTCTTGTACACAAAGGTAAAATCATGATGATTAAAATGTAAAATTCAAACTAACATGTCTGGGTGTGCAAAATTTTCCAAAAATATTTTCTGACAGGTTTTTTTCCTTAAAAGATTAGTCATTATTTGGTTATCTGCCACATCTGATGCACCCAATCACAGGCCACAAGGCTTAAACATTTAAAGAAACCAAAGGGAAAAGCTATCCCATACTAAGAGCCTTTATCTATTTGTTTAATTCTTGCTAATTTCCTGACCAATAATTTGTTGTTAAGACCATTAAAAGCTTAATATTTTGCCATTTTGGGCTTTGCCCATCATTTTTTTTTTTTTGCCCAGGACTCATTTTAATAAAATCACAGTATTCCAATTAACATCATATACACTCCTTGTGTATAAAATGTTGTGTGACTTTATTTCAGGAATGACATGACATCAGTGTACCTGGCATCATTTTAAACTCATTCTCATTCCCAATAAATGATTTATAGTTATACTACCTAATAATAATGGGGTAAATAATACTGATAGGAGTTGATGGATTGGTTCCCTCTTTGAGAGACACAAGATTAAATATTCTTTCAGGATTTTAAAAGAGGAAAACCTCTCTCACATCAGTGCGAATAGAGAGCAGAAGACAGCAGAAGACACTGTTATAAACACTAACACCCCTGCTGAAAAAACAACAACAACAGAAACATCGCAGAAATTCTAATGGTTTCCATTACAAATACCATTACAAACCATCAGCTAACCATTAAAACCATTATTGGTCCATTATTGGTCCATTATTGGTCCATTATTGGTGACATAACATGACACCAACAGAAAGCAACAAATTAGCAGTAGAGACCCACAGGGACTGTTACAGTTTCCATTAAAACCAATACAATTCCCATTCTCTGTACTGCTTATTCTCCACAGGGCAGGGGGAAACCTGGAGCCTATCCCAGTCGCATGTCTTTGGACTAGGGGAGGAAACTGGAGAACCTGGAGGAAACCCCCAAAACACGATACAAGCACCACACATACGGCGGAGGTGGGACTCGAACCCTGAATCCTGGAGGTGGGGGGCAAACGTGCTAACCACTAAGCCACTCTACTCCCTCCCACTATAACCATTATAACCGTTAAAACCATTACAGAGTCTATGAGGAGTTTCTACTGTTTTCCTAACTAACTCCAGATTAAACGGAAAAACTACACCGTTAGGAAAATGTGAACTTGGCTGAAGCTGAAGAAGGAGAAGAACATGATGTGTTTAAATCTGTACACAAACACACTAAAATATTGTAAACACTTTCTTCACAGACAGAGACCGGTTTGTACGACGACTTTCAGCAGAGTTCAACTTCCGGTGTGCATCATTAAACGCAGATATAGGACTGACAGTGTATAAATATGTGCTTTGAAATGTGGTTGTATATATCTAATGCCAAAACTGAGCTCGGATAACAGGTTGTTTGCCCTTTTTCCCACCTCACACGTCAAATCACCAATCAAATAACGGCTCGCTTCCGGTTTCCCTACTGCCACAGCAAAACAGCTAAAACAGCTAAAATGGCTAAAACACACACACACACACACACACACTGCAAAGCATGTCTTGGCGACTGAAATGAAATCTTACCGCTTACTAAAGGCCACTGAGCTAGGTCGCAGTGAACAGGTCATAGTAAGAGACAATTTAAAAGAAAAGCCCGAGAATAAGATTGAAACATCAGCATGGAGTGACTCCAGTTCCAGATCAGCACAAAGTACAGCACTGCTTTCACACAGCTCACCAGGTCATGTGATGAGCAGCTCATCATGCAGGCATCACAGCTCTGCTTCACACAGCGCTTCATCCCGCGCTTATTATTACATTATTACATTAAAAGTATCTCAATTTAGCCAGCTGAGGATTAAGGGCTTTGCTCAGATTGGCTCAGGTGGTGGGATTTGAACTCACGACCCTCTGAACAGTAGTCCAACATCTTAACCACTGTGCTGCCACTGCCTTACCTTATGCCTCCTGGCTTATATTATAAACTTCTCATGCTTCAGGTGTTACACTGCTAGCCTGCTAAATCAGCGAGCTTATGTAAGCAGTCATGCAGAAGCAGCTATAAATCTACACGACATTCTTCCTGCTGCATATCGCTGTTATTATGACAGTCATCTCTCTCTCTCTCTCTCTCTCTCTCACACACACACTAACATTGACTATAAACTGGCAAAACCATGGATGCTACTAAACACAGACATGCCCATTACATCATTTCCATTCTCTGTAGCTATCGAGATAACCTTATAGTGTTTTTTTTTTACCCGGTTATCTAGCTAGCTAGGATGAATATAATTCAACTGCGTTTTCCCAAAGACCTTACCCACCTGACTGATAATATCAACCTTCCGGTTATAACAAACACAAGCGACCCATCACCTGCCTGCTAACCGCCTTCCAGCTCAAATCAGATCACCGCGAATATTACTAGCCAACTGTGAACAAAAATAACCTCCGCTTACCTGTTTTGTTGTTGGTTTCTACAGCATAACTACACCATCTAACTAAGATAAAACACTCGTCCTTGCTTGACACAATACAGCATTTTAATCCACTTCACATGATCAGTTGTGTTAGCCCGCTAGCAAGCCAGAAAAGGGAGTCTCATCTGAGTAGACAAAAGTAATCGATCACACAGCGCTCGATCATTGTTTTTATCACGAGACAAGACATTACTCATCTATTTGAGCAATCGAACTTGCCATGTACACAAAGCATACTTTTTTTTTTTTTTTAATAAAGGTGAGCTTGTTGATTAAGCTACAGTACTTTGGATTTTTTTTGTTAAAATGGAAAAAAGTACTACTACTACTACTACTACTACTACTACTAATAATAATATGTTCTCTGCAGTGAGCCATCCTGACAATGCGCCCTTTTCAGACTTCCCAGTTTTGGCCTTGGTAGAGTAACTTTATTTCTGCTACACCAACAACAATGACAATACTTATTTTTACATGCACATCAAATTCCATTTAAGGTCTCTATTCGAGTTGCAGCCATATTCCGAATATGATGTTTATATGTGTACAGGCATTGGAATATTCCTGTATACATGGTTGTTGTAAGTATGCCTGCGTTTCCATTCCTAGCCTACAGCTAAGCATCTGTTAGCACCCACAATTCCTTGCGGCTTGAGCATGTGCATATATCTCCTTTCAGTGGAATTTCTGAGTAAGGTGTTTACATGGAACAAATTTCCAATTAAAACAGGCATATTCCAGGGGTGGGAATCGGAATTTGTGGAATCAGAATATTGTCTTAAGGGCAGTCGGATTGCAGTGTTTACATGACTCAATACTAATTAGAATATTGCCAAATTCCAATTAATGTCAGAATATTGATGTGCATGTAAACATAGACAACGAGTCGAACAGTGTTTATTAGAAGTATTATAGAAAAACTGTGAACTTCAGTGGCACAACAACAAAAATCTTAAAATATGATTGAGTTTAGACGGCAAATAAACTGCAACCACAGTGAGTAACAATGCTTCACAATCTGAACAAAGCTAATCTGACAGACTCTCAAGGCAACCGATAGAGTTTCACCTCAGGTTTGTGCTTCCACCTCTATGTCAACTACATTTGTTACTGAACAAACAAAACACTTGTCATTGTCACTAAGCGTATTAGCTCTCAATTAACTACAAGGTGTCCCAAAGGTCTCCATACAAAGGGGAAATTAACACTTTTTAGCAAAATGTCTTCCAAAATCTTTCCTATTTACTATATTTTATATATATATATATATATATATATATATATATATATATATATATATATATATATATATATATATATATATATTTATTTTTTTTAATTTATTTTTTTTCCCAGATAGCCTTTAAGAATGCCTTTGACAAAAGAAGAACATACTGAAACCATTCTCTTGGCTGGATTGAGAAGCTGTTGCAAGGTTGCGATGGACTTGATCAGGAAACAATGCAAGCACATCACACACAACACTGTTGCCAAACTGGGAGCCAAAGATGGGATACATGACTCTGTGTGTTTTTACAAAGAAATGGCAATCATGTTGAGGATGTTTTGTATGTTACATTTTGCTAAAAAGTGTTAATTTCCCTTATGTATGGAGATTTTGGGACACCCTATAGAAATACAGCTAGCTAATGTTAGCAAAAGGATTCTACTAGTGATAAAAGTTTTACTAACACTTCCACCTATCCATACTTTTATCATTTTGTACATCAATTAATGGAAATACATACACCATCAACGCTAACATCAGTCAACACTCTGATAGCCTGATATAGACCCTGGACCTGTTGGAGAGATTATATCTCACACTTGGCTTGGGAATGTTAGGGGAGCCTTCAGAAGGAATTGTAAAAGAAAAAGTAATTACTAATTGCAATGCATTGCATGCAACCAGAAGTCATAGTATTATTCTCTACACTATATTTAAGCTAACTCACTAGGGTTAGGGGGTTAGTGTGCATCTATGAGCTATTTAGGTGGACGGTTATGCCTTACTAGGTCAAGAAAAGATGATCACATAACCCCAATATTATCATCCCTGCACTGGCTACCTGCTAAGTTCAGAATTGATTATAAACTAGCACTACTTACGTACAAGGCTCTAAATGGTTTAGCTCCCATGTATCTAGCCAGTCTTCTAACACATCACAATCCACCATGCTCCTTAAGATCTCAAAACTCCGGACTTCTGGTAGTTCTCAAAGTCTACAAAAGGGGGTAGATCGTTTTCGTATTTAGCTCCTAAACTTTGGAATAGCCTTCCTGACAGTGTTCGGGGCTCAGACACAGTCTCCCAGTTCAAATGTAGATTAAAGACATACATCTTTAGCCAGGCACACACTTAACACATAACCATAACCTTGTACTTCAGTACATCTGATTAATTGCAGATTATGATCTAGTACTTGCTAATATTATGAACAGCAGCTACGCTAATTCCTTTCCACTTGTTTCCCTTCTTCTACCTATCCCCGAGGCACATAGAGATTGTGCCAGCTCCAGTAGACGAGGCCAACCCTACGAGGATCCTGAGGCATCCAGAGATGGACCTGCTCCAGCCGGTTTCTGCCTCGTGAGGATTTGGGTATTCAAAGCAATGCTGCCAACCCTATGTGGACTTTGAGGAAGACAACAACCTCCAAATTACTATACACATAAAATTCTACATGACTATACATAAATGCAGAAAGGACATTGTTCATATCACACTCTCCAGTGTCACCCAAATGAGGATGGGTTCCCTTTTGAGTCTGGTTCCTCTCAAGTTTTCTTCCTCATATCATCTAAGGGAGTTTTTCCTTGCCACAGTCGCCTCAGTCGCCTCAGGCTTGCTCACTAGGGATAATTCCGTCTAACATCTAGGACTGTTTGCATGGTTTTGTTTCTGTTTGCATGTTTTTTGTTTCTTATGTTCTGTAAAGCTGCTTTGAGACAATGTTCATTGTTAAAAGCGCTATACAAATAAAATTGAAAAAAATTGAATTAATCGTGGTTTGGGATGTGGCCCTAATGTCTCTTTGAATGTGTACACTCACAGAATTACCCACATAATGAAACTAACATGCAATAACATTTTTCTGTCAGTGAGCACAAAATCTCAATACATAAGCACAGAACAGTGACATATCTACAGATATAAAATACATTATTAACTGTATCTTTTTTATAGTTCTACATACATAGAATTTATGCATCTATTATTGATGCTTTGTTTCATCATTTGGTGTTTCAAATCAGGTCCCATAAGCAGACATTTTGATGTTTCAGAGAACCAGGGTTACAGCAATAGTAACCTTATTATGTTTCAGCTTTAAAATTAATCTGTGGTATAAAATATAACGAATGTAACGAAATGTGGAACAGGTGAAAGAGCATCCAAAACAGAAAGCAAGTTTTCAGGTTTTGAGTAAAGGTATGGTATGTTGAGCACATAATGATTTACCACTGAGCCTGCGAGCTCAGTGCTTGATAAGTACATTCCTTTATTTGTATGCTCAGATCACAGTTGCCCTCTCAACATTTAATATTTCTCTGTCAAATGTAATACTTTACTCACAAACAAATGTAATTCTATATGTCTGTGTTCTTGCAGCTCCACTCAGTGCAGGCTGTGTGAATCTACTGTACATACTGGTAATAGTGGTTGGTTTTCCTCAACCAAGTGGTGATGAGTTTTTCATTTTATTTGAGAGGTTTTTTTTTTGCTGTTGCTTTACATGTAGTAGATTTGCTCAGTTACCAGATCATCCACAATACCACCAGACTGGAATGTGTTGGTGAAATTGACACAAAATTCATAGCTTGATAACATAAACATACTGATATAAATTGATATAATTGATAACATAACATATAGCATAATCCGACAACCATAATGTCCGAATAGTTTTAGCTTTAAAACTGCTGTGTACAAAAACTTTACTGAACTGCAATTAGGGGCAGCAGAAACGGTTCACTTTCAAACTGACCTCTGGTGGTTATTACTAATTAGGAATACGCAGATAACCTCATAAAACCATGCTCTCTGGATTCAGTGCATCAGAGCAGGATCTGTAGTCTGATATATGATAATATTGTAGTATAGGACATTAATGTTATCTCTTGTACTTACTGATATTATGTAACATCTCTTGGTATATATTCATTTTGTGTCAATGAACAGTTACATTTCATTACAGGGCCAAGTGTAGAAACTTAAATCTTGTCTAATAAACTAAGCTTAAAATGCTACAGCTGGGTGGTTAGTCTAAACTATAGCTGGAGAGACACGAACAAATGAAAGAAGTTGAACAAGTGACCAAGAGGATTCAGATTAACTTGAATTATCTTTCCTCATAAATCATAAGAATAAATCAAAATACCAACATCCACACAGCATACATCTAAAAATATTGCTCCTATTTTGCCTGAATGCTTGAAAATTCATCACCACAATAATAAAAAATTACTGTAGTATATAAATAGTTTTAGAAGTTTCTATTTTAGCTTCATGATGGAAAATTAACTCCTCCAGCTTACTAAATCAATTCTACCTAAGGTTTTCTTATTGAGCTGTAAAAAATATTAATAAAAAAACAACACACACATGAACACACAAATGAAGTGTTATGTATCCTAGTCTAATATATGTCATGTTTACACAATGCTAAAATTAGTGCTCATATGTTAACTCCTGCAATATGAATATGCCAAAGGTCAGTGCAGGTGCTATTAGTCAGCAAAATTCAAAGTTCAGGTTAATTGTGAAGTTTTGCTTGCAAAATTTACACCAGAAGTCTCACAGCAGCAAATTCCATTGACATGCTTCTTAATTCTTACTGCAATTTTTGCTGACAAGTATGTTGCTAGTGTGAGTGAGCACTTATTTGTTTTCATTAAATATTACCAAAGTCATCAGAGTACATACTTCATATTATTAAAATAATTACAGAACAGTATTACTCTAAGTCACTGAAAAGGTTGAATCACTCAATAGTATGTCGAATTTACAGTTTGTTAATATATGACTAGCCATATAACTAACCCTCACATTTCACAGGATTATTTCCAGTACCCTAAGTTAAATAACCTATAATTAATTACAATATATAATGTGTAAGTTGTCCAAAATACTGTAGGCACTGCATTTATATTTATAGTAGTATTGATATGTGAGGGTGGATCACTGGATTTTGGGAGCTCAGTAGCTCTGTATCATAGAGCATTGCAAATCTATAAAGAGTTTTAGTACTGTATTCCAGGCATTAAAATCTTTATGCTTCTTTATGACTGTAGCAAAGGCTAAGGCAGCAACACAAACAAATTTTAAAATTCGGATGCAGCATGATTCTTCCATAGCAGGTAAATCATCAACAGGTACAGTGACATGTTCAAATATCAGGGTTATACAGTCAGGTTCATAAATATTTGGACATAGGCAACTTTATTGTTATTTTAGCTGTCCACCACTGTATATTGGAGTTGAAATTTAATAATTAATATGAACTCAAACTGCAGACTTTCACCTTTAATTTGAAGATATTTACGTTTAAATCAGGTGAATGGTGTATGAAGTACAGCACTTTTTATATGTGGTCAAACCTGAAGACACTTTGAGGTCATATTGAGACACATTGAGGTCATATTCGTTATTTAATTTCAACTCCAATATACAGTTGTAGACATCTAAAATAACAATAACATTGTCAATGTCCAAATATTTATGGACCTGACTGTATATGCTTACATATTCAAGTAAAGTATTCACACATCTTCAGTAAACCGAATGCTTGTCTTCCAGCCACCATTTTGTCGCTCTTGTTCAAGTCGCTTGGAAAATATGTTATGAATTTCCTTAATGATTACAGTTTAAAGTAACATCTCGTCAAATTAACATGCTTCAGTTAGGTCATTTTAGATGCAAACAACCTCATGGACTTGGCCTTGTAACTCACTCACTCATTCATATTTATCAAACTGAAGGTGCTTCATAAGGGTGAGTATTAACACTTAAGCAAACTTTGGTTGTATTATTGTAAGACATGAGCTCATGAATGAACGTACAGTATGTTTGCAGTCTACAAATATTCAATTCAACCTCCCTAATATTCAACTAAGCCTAGAGGGTAACATTGGTGCGCTCATAAACTACAGGCTAATAATCATTATATTACATGTAATCAGTTCATGTTCAGTGATTGTAGTTTCTGTAATGTAGTCTGTTAAATACAATGATTTTAGCTTTACTATGGAAAATCATTCATATAAAACTGATTATCTGAAAGTAAAATTGAAAGTATTTGGTCAATTTTATGAGCCTCAGGTTCTTTCTGCATGTTCTTGTCTTTTTCTTCACTCTCCAGTGTCATGTCCTTTTCACTGTGTAGAAATTCATCTCATCTGTTCTTCTTATGCTTTTCCTTTAGACAACACCATGGTCTTCTGCGGCAAAACATCTACAGGTGGCTGTAAAGAGCAGAGAAAACAAATAGTGCATGATCTGCATTTAGAATAGAAATGATTTAAAATGTCCTACTGTAGAAACGTAATGATAACATCTTTAGGTGATGACTGACAGATGGTACTTCATAGTTCACCTGAGCATGGCTTAATGGTGGGAATCGCCCAATGCTCTTCATAAGATCAAGGGTTTTTATCCACTGTTCATTCCACACCTGTACGCTGTAGTATGGTGTGCATTGTGATAAACGTCGGAGCATTATTTTATTATCCTTCACAATTTCAAGCAACGCTTCTTGCCTTTTGTCTGTGTCAAGCCTGAATATGAGGTACAAAAGATATTTGCTTTAATTTAATTTAACACAGAGACACCATTAACTCAGTGGTTCTGTGTTAGTGAAGGTCGTCAGTTTAAATCCCAGGACTATAAAATGCTTACCTTTTATTGACATACTCATTTCTACAGTCAATTTGCCCCGTGGTTTGCTTGATGTGGGATATTTTATCCAGTAGCATATGATTTTCTCTTTGGATCATTGAAAGTCGTTCTTCCTCCAGCTGGTGGAGTAGAACATTAATTAGAAACAAGAAATGTTATCAGGGTTTAATGAAACAATCAATGAAGCATTATAAAGGTGTGAGGGAAAAGTTGGTAAATGTATTTCTGTAGATGTAAATTCTGAAAACACTGCGCTATACCTGATCCAACCAAGGAAAGTATCAAAGAGTGTCTGAAAAGTGTGTTAGCTTTGTCACGAAACCTGCAGGTTGGTCTATGTCTAGGTCCACGGTTGTTATTCAAAGTTGATACAACAATAAGAATGATGAGAATTGCAATGTTAGCTCCGCACTCAAAAGCTGAACTGTAATGATGGAATAAATACATGAAATCTGGACATGTGCAAATCTATCTTATCTAAGTTGTAGATAAGTTGTAAATAACTTTCCTTATCACTGTTATCTGCTGAACCATTATAGCTTGACTTACTATTTTTTTTATATAGCCAATATTTATCTGAAGTTCACGAATCAGATTTTTGGCAAAGATGAAATACCCATAGCAAGAAAGCTGTTTAGGAAAGTTCATTCATTCATTCACCTTCAGTAACCACTTCATCCTGGTCAGGGTCATGTTGGATCAGGAGCTTATCTGGGAACAGTGGGTGCAAGGTGGGAGAATTCACCCAGTAAAGGACACCAGTCCACTGCAGACCACCATGCACACATATACACAAACACATTCATAAGGGCAATTTAGCATAGCCAATTCACCTACCTGAATGTTTTTGGAAAGGGGGAAGAAACCGGAGAACCCAAAGGATTAGGGGAGAACAAGTGAAACTCCACGTAGACAGTAACCTGAGCTCACTGGAGCTGTAACAGCAGCAACACTACCCTGTGCCACTGTGACTCTATTCAGGAAAGTTTTTTTGTCTAATAGTTTGACATTCCATAAATAAAGTTATATTTTCAATGTATATGTATCCCAGTTGTTAAAAATGGAAAAAAGTAATTGTTTTGAAGTGTACCCACATCACTGTTAAATCAGAAACTGACAATGTAAGCTGACAACTTTGAAATATATAAATATATATTCTTTGAAGAATGTTAAACTTCAGAATTTTTCAGACAAACCTCCATGGTAAGCCTTAAATAGTTCTATGTATGTGCTCTTCAGTTTCTGTATCAGATTTAAGAACTACCCAGAGAACCACTGAAGACTTCTTTTTAACTTACATTTAACGAAAGCTATGCAGGATTAAGTAATTAATCATTTCTCTTACCATTTTCTTTTTCCTTTTCATAAGAATGTGATCATAGATCTTAGGTGGACTTGTGTTAACCGTCGCCTTCGCAGACTGAATCTTGAAAAGTAACACAGTACATGACTTGAATAGTCTGTATAAGCAGTGGTGGCACTGAACACAAATCCAATACGGCTTCTGCATTGCCAAACTTTAAAGGAAGTAAATCTCTCTTTCCATTTACCGCTGAATGTCTTACCTTTTTCTTGTGTATGTCATAGCCGCTCTTATCCCACCTGTATTGCAGGTATTTGCTGGCACAGGGCAGCAGTGGTTGGTGAGCTTTATGCTGCATGGTGGTGTGTGACTCAAACCTCTAGCAGAAGAAGCAAACAGCTCAAACTGAACACAGACCTTAATGCAGTCTGGTTGGAGTCTGTCATGTGGATGTTGTCATGACAGTCACAGAGAAGCAGAGATCAGCTACACGTCGTCTCTGGCAAGTTGCACAATGAGCAACTTCATATGGCATTCATTTACAGATGTATATGTATAAACAGTGGCTATAGTCGGGTGATATGTTCAGATCAAAGCTTCGAGACAACAGCTAAAGATTTCCAAAACCTCTCAGAAATTGCCCTCTTATCCATATAAAGCTTGTCCTAGTTAATGTTCCTGTCCAATCTGAATTTTCAGTGTCCTGAAAGTGCATTAGACCAGAGTACCCTAGAAGGCAGAACAAGTAAGCAGTCAAAGATAATGTGAACAAAATGGAGCACAAGAACCTGGCCTTGATATGTCACACGGAGAGGTTTGGCATCTAAAGCCTAAATTTTTGGGTTAGTTCTGTTTTTAGGCACAAGCATGATTTCTCATACCCCCTCTTTCCAAGGACAGAGAGAGTGGTGACTTGCTCTCATTGCATCTGCATCTCTGTAAGCATCTGATACATCTAGACGGACAGATTTGGAGTAAGATGTAGCTGATGGTGAGTCACAATTTACCGTTCATCATTAGTCTAGAGAATGACTGTACTCCTACATTAGTTTACTTCAGCTTAAGTAAGGTCAGCTCATTGCATAAGGCTCTGCTTGATAGGATGCAGCTTTAAATAAATTCACAGGACCACTGCAAAGACACCGTTGTTTAGGACTAGTTCCTGAGAACGCTCTGCATCTTTGCAAGGCTAATGCCAGCGTCGATCATTTCATATTTTCCACAGACGTACAGATTTACAGACGAGTGAATTACTAGTTATATTTGCACTGCCTGTATATTGACTGTCTGTTACTAAATAATTGTGAACAACAACAACAACAACAATAACCATCATCATCATCATGGCTACACAGAGCATATTAATTTATAATAAGTAATGAAAGACAAGTGCAGATTCCTCCCTCCCACCATATGATAGTGTAGACAAGCTTTAATCTAACATGCATGTGTATATGTATTGCTAATAAGGATTATAAGCTAAGGAGACAGTTTCCTAGGCACTGTCGTTATTACCAGCGTGACTATAATAAACAGAAATGCAAACAAAGGTTGTATTAAACACCTCGTGCTAAATCACTCAGTTATGATCAACCTATTATTAGTTCAGGTACATTTTGATCATGCTTAGATTATTAGATTTCTCACTGTGAGGAGAGTGGTTATTGAAATGTAATTAATGCACAGGTATTGCAGGCTTGAAAAACAGTATAGCAACACCGCCCCCTTTTGGTTGGATTGGAGTATTACACACCCAAGATCATTAGTGTAACAAGATTGTCAGGGCTACTCACAGCAGCTCAGGAACATCATATAGAGTATAGCTTCTTTCTTGACTCAGTCATTATGGTTTCATTTTTAGGGACAAAATCCTACAGACTGTAACTTTAAATAATATGATAAAATACATGAAAGAATTCTGAAAGGATGTATGGTTGTATGGCTTTATGGTTACAACACAATAACTAATAAACTTTTCTATTATTCATAGATTTTATTACATTTTTGTTTTAGTTTGAATGAACATATTAGAACATATTTGGGGACATTTTAGAAATTAATTTGATGTATTTTAAATGCCTCTTAGCTCATAAGAACTGTACTTTGTTACAGGAAATACATTACACTTTATAAAAAATATTTTAAATCTTGAAGTTTTAATCATTTTCTGGAATTTATATAATGTCCTATCATTACATTTAGTTTATTGTAGGGACTTAAAGGTCATACTGGACATTGAGATATATTGTTTGCAGTACTTGCTATTGTATAAGCACAGGATAAAAAATGTTTGAAGAGTTAAACTGAGAGAAAAGCCATGTTTCTACAGCCATTCGTTGCCCATGGTTCATGTAGAATCACAGATACAATATATAAGTTGAACAGCATTCACAGTTCACTTTGTAGGGGGTGTCTGGTTGGAATTGGCAGAAAATTTGCAAGCATTCCTGCTCAAATACCTCAAACGTTGTCAAACCAGAATGTCAGGCATGAAAGAAGTCTGACCACACAGTGATTGGCAGGAGCCACAGCCAATCAGGAGGCAGAGAGAGTGAGGGCCTGTGAGAGAGTAAAGAAAGCAAACAGGAGTGAGAAACTGAAAGAGTTTGATATTATACTATAAGAGGAAAACTGACTGATAGTTTTTAGCTTTTCTTTTGCTGAACATTTATTTGTTCTTCAATTTGGTTTGAAGCTTGAAATGATAGA
Source organism: Pangasianodon hypophthalmus (assembly GCF_027358585.1). NCBI lineage: Eukaryota > Metazoa > Chordata > Actinopteri > Siluriformes > Pangasiidae > Pangasianodon > Pangasianodon hypophthalmus. The sequence continues at coordinate 9,990,578 of NC_069714.1, forward strand.
GGATAGTCAGTAAATGTATCCGCAGTTGAGAAGCTGGTGAGCTAGAGGACCATTATACCTGATAGTGACAAATGGGAGATATTTTTCTGTATTTTATTTCAACCTTGGCCCGATCTGTGTCTTTTTAGTGTCTGGTGTGGTTTGTAGCTGGTAAACTAACACTAGGCTTTTTGTGCTAAACTTTTTTTGACAGCTTCAGGGAGAGCCCTTACATCAGCCCACAATCCAGTGAATGATTTCTCCACCCTTTCCCTTTCTATCTCAGGTTTTCTTACATTTATGAAGCACCATATAATGTTTGTGATAATATGAGCAATGCCCTTATATCCTCATTGTTTACCTAATTCACAGCATCGAACAATATGGAGATATCTTGTATATTTACTGTACTGTATCTTAATGTACCTGTTCTTTTAGTATTATTGTAACAGTGACAGTAATATGAATTCTCACCAGTGGTGTAAAAGCTCATGAATGAGCTTTGCTCTGTTGCATACAGCCCATTTTAGTGATAGTAGGTGTCATTTATAGCTCATTTACATTTATTCAACTGCTATCTTTGTAATGTGTAACCTGAGGTCTAAACTAATGTTTAATTCATTTACTCGGCTTAAATATCATTTATAATAGCTCTCTCTGGAACTAAAACGCTGATTTGTGTCATTTCTCAGTTGAAGGCTAGAGAGGTTAAAATGTGTAGAATAGATGGTTTGAGGACATTAACATAATTGGTAAAGAGCTCTTAAAGCTGTTGGTGCTTCACAGTGTCAGAAAGCGGGTTCTCAACTGTCCTTCTTACTCAGGCGCTCTCTTTTTATATATAAAGATAATGCTGCTGGCTGTGGAGCCGCACAAGATCGCTAATAATGATTTAAGTGTGTCTGTTTTTGCTTGGTCATGAGATATAAACATCCCTACTGAGGATGTGCTGAAGATAAGACAGTGACCTACTGAAATGGCTGTAAAATTTCACACCAAAGACTTCTTTGGTGTCTTCGACTTCAAAGATGTCACACTGTCGCCATTTAGACCTGCTCTTAGCACCACAACAACCTGCTGTCGTTTTCCCCCCAGTTGAGCTGCACTGCCGGTGCCTTCTTTTCATCAGCACAGTCTTGTGTCTAATATGTGCACAGGGAATCAAAGAGGAGGCTGAAAAGGTCTCAGTGGTTTGGAGTGTTCCAGAGAATTACATCAAGGGAGAGTCTCAGAAGAAAGCAGTCAGGAGCGGGCATCATTAACACAGAGCATGTTTGCTAAGCCTCTCTCCCCAAAGGTGTAGTTCGTGTGCTTAAGATCCCTCTTGCACAATTTGACCTGTTGGTGTCTAATTAACGAGCAGTGGTGTCTAATCTATTCTGGGCCTGCTGAACTTCCTGAACTTCCTGTACCAGATGAACATCAATTGCATTAGACGTGTACTGATTAATAATATCCGATTTAGACATTAACACAACACATTGGCATTAAAACAAACCTGTTTACCTGTATATGATTTTGTACATGAAGACCCATGGTATATGCACTAATAAACAGAATGTGATCAAGACATTATACACTGCTGTACAGGAAAGTTAAAAAAAAAAATCTCTTTTTTTAATCAAGTGATGTTGAGCATCCACAGTAGTCCCGTGTGAATTAGCTGTTAGAAATGATAAGGTATTAGAATAAGTGCATTAATATAAACCTGTGATTTGTCTTGCAGCAACACTATCGTATTATCGTACTAATCAACGTACTAATCAACAACCTCTGACCAATCAGATTCGAGAATTCAACAGTGCTGCTGTATAATTCAGATTAACTTCCTGCCTCAGCCCTATTTCACAACAAATCACACAAATTCAACACAGTTATATCACCCCACTGTTTTAGATGTTGTACAGTAGAAGGAATTTTCTACACTCTAACTGTCTCAACCTACAAGATGTTTGAAATGCAATATTTAAGATATTCATGACATTGATTTCCTAGCAGATCCACAGATATGTCTCACTATGGCATGTACATGCTATAAAACTTACAGGTTGTTAGTGATAGCAAAAAAAACATGTATTGCATTAAAATGTAAATGAGAAGATGACATGCCAATTATAATGTGTGGCATCAGTGGCTGTATGCCCTTACATATAATCTTGTATTTATAATATGTATAAATATTACATATAGGCTTAAAACAAAAATCAAACTTTCTTTAAGATCTGGCAACCAGCTATTGGACTAATTAGGAAATATTACTCTTTCTTTCTTGGGAAATTTTTTATCTTTCTTTCTTTCTACTCATTCATTCATTGCTGTGAAATATCTTCCATTGTGTCTTATTTGCTTGATGTATCTCACTTGTGTTTTAGAGTGTTTTACTTTGTAAAAAAAATCTTGTCAAGAAGATACTGAAAGGATACTTTAAATGAAATCAGTCATATACGTAATGCGGAATCCTGCTCTGGACCTGGGTCTCTCATATTGGCTGTGCTACACATTCACAGTCTGTGACAAATACACACATATCCCACTTGTTTTGCTTGCGAGTATTGGTCTCTACTGAAGGGAAGAGCCAGCTGGGTTTCCGCAAGGAGCCTGTAAGATGTTTTTCTCATGCTGTGATGGAAAGTGGCCAAGGCAACAGCCCTCAAGGGGAGCTCTGGCCGTGCTCACGTCTTCAGCAGGATACGTCTGCAGTGAACAGTGAACGTCTGCAGTGAGCTTTGTTCCACACAATCTAAAGCTGGTTCTGAACTACACGACTTATAAAACTTGTAAAACAGATTTCACACACAGAAATTAAACAAGAAACAAACAAGAACTAGACATAACTGACTAAAGCATAAGAAGTGTGTTTGCAAACTGGATGAAGAAGGAATAAAAAAAAACGCAGATATCTTGAGGTCTTCCATATCTGCCATTCACTGCACATACTAAGCGTTTATACTCCACGCCACATTTTTACTTTGCTTTTTCTCTCATCCCTATCATTGTCTGTTGCATATTTCAATTTCTTCACTGTCCTTCTCACATTACAAGCCTCGTGACTTTACTTGTTTGTCCTCTTACACCAAATTCTGATCGAACTCCTGACATGGAAATTCACTTTCAATTTTAAAAAAATGGTCAGAAAAGCCAAACAGTGGATAAAATTTGGCTGAAAGATGAAGACTTGTCTCCAATGATTATTCAGCTTGATGTTTTTGACGCTTGTTGCTCTCTTTCTCTCTCTCTCCTTACTGCAGTGGCTCTGAACCTGGCATACACAAAGATTAAAAAGTCATCTTAGTATTCGTATTAGAAGACCAAAGACCATTAGATCACCAAATGGATTCACTTTATAGATGATGTCTTGATAAATCAAGTCTTATTAATCTTTTTGCATTTTCTAATTAGCTGATGATTTACAGTATTTTGGTATATTTATTTTCTGTAATCATACAAGCATTTTAAACAATTAAATTGTGACTTGTGCAAATATACAATACAAATTTAACAGCTTAGCAGACATTAGATTAGACATCAGATTAGTGCATCAGATTATTTAAAATGAAGTTTTGGCTCACACTTTAATTTTTGTCCTACAGTCTAATGATGCAAGCATTTTTCACATTGTTCTCACTTTTTTAAACACACCATTTAAACACATCAAACCTGATAGAGTACATCTGTATGATCAACACAGCACAGAGAGTGTCATAACTTCTGTCTTATTGGCTTCATTTAGGGCTTGAAGCTATCTGAATTAGACTAGGACTATTTTATACTGTACTGTTAGAATGAAACCATGGTTCATTTGATCATCATTGTTATGGAGTACATTTAATTAAAGCTGATTAGTTCAGCTGCACTTAAATCAGTTAATATGCAAATTGTAATGACATTGTTTTTGTGAAATGGAACACACATTTACGTACATAGTTCAGGATTTACTATATTTTTAGTTATGAGCAGTTAAGATTCCTTTAACAGTCGTTTTTTTGCACTTCCTCTCCTCCAGCTCTGCTCGGAGTGTGTTAACTTCAGGAGACCAAAGTCACGAGAAGCTGCAGCATACAAGGGTAAGTTCTTTTAATGTTTCCACACCAATGTCTCACACTCATGGTATAGTGTGGAGCCAGTGGTTAAACATGCTTATTTCAAAGTTTAATACATTTTTAATTCTGCAAGCAATTGTCTGCCATTTTACACATATTAGTCACAGACATGGTACAATTTTCAACTCTTTACCCCATGTCTAAACATTTCATTTTGGCAATATGGAAGTGAAATGCATTTTATGTGCAAAAAATAATAGAAAGTGATCAGTGTCATCGTATCATCTAGCCCAATTGGTGGAACATGATAGAACATGATGAACCATTGGTCGTCACCATTATTTCTGTGTGAGGTGCTCAAAACAAATCTCTAAGATGATTATCACAAAGCATGAGCATCCACAGGGACTCTTATGCCAGACGCAACCCAGACTATAGACAGGCAAATGAGATGCATTAGCATCCCTGACAATTTACATGGCTGCTGCTTCACTGAGGCTAAATCAGGGCCATGACAGGAAGACTGTCATATAATGTCAAAGTTGCTTGCATTAGCCTCAGCAGCACATTAGGTAAAGCCATATCCGCTTTAATCTCAAATCCCTATAAAACTTTAGTTGCTCATATAAGATATTTTATACTAGATATTATTTGTTTAAATACCATTTCATACCAGCCAGGGTCACGGTGGATCCGGAGTCTATCCTGGGAACACTGAGAATACACTCTGGATGGGATGCCAGTCCATTGCAGGACACCATACACTCACATACACACAATCATTCACACTTGGGGCAATTTATCTTGGCCATTCCACCTACCAGCACATTTTGGGGAGGTCGGAGGAAACCAAAGAACCTGCAGAAAACCCACACAGACACGGCGAGAACATGTGCATAGACACTAATTCAAGCACAGAATCAATCTGGGGGCTCTGGAGGTGTATAAGGGAATTGGTGGGTCAGTGGTTAAGGATTTAGGTAACTGACTGGAAGGTTGTGGCTTCAAATCCCAGTACTGCCATGCTGCCACTGTTGGGCCCCTTAATGTTTATCTCCTCATATGAGTCCTGTGACTTTGTACAAAAGAGTCAGGCAAATGCAAATACCCACTGCGATGGGTAAAAATTATTTTCTAAAATCGCAGTCAATTCTTCAAAACACATGTGACAACATTATTAAAGAATACAAATCCAAACAAAATGATACTTTTAAATGTATTCCATATTTTTAGTTGATCTTAAGTACTCCAGGTACTATTTAATATAAATGATACAGATGGTTGTACAAATAAGGTAATAGATATTAAAAAGAATTAAAATTACTATTAAACCATTAAAATTACCATTAAACTCAAAGATATAAATATTTTTAGATTTCTGAAGCTGTTGGAATATTTGGATCCATGAGCATACTGACCCCTGCATTCTGAGGTGGATGGATAGGCAGGAAAAAAAGATCAGAATTGCATGGTTTAACTGATTATTTGGGTCATCAACTTTCAAAATCAACCGTAGCAAGATATCTAAACACACATCCAAATAAACACAAAAATGGTTGCAGGAACACATACACATCATGTTTTGTGACTAGGAGAAATATGCATTTGTCATAAATCTGAAGAGTTGTTTAATAGTTTCATGAAATAGAAATATTTTATTTATCACCTATTTCATGAATGTCTGACCATTGGGCATGTTCTCACAAAACAAAACAAAACAAAACAAAAATCTTTAAATCCCTTTGATGAAAATGGAATTTGGGGTATGCAAATTAGCACAGATTTAATTATTTCTTCCATCATTTGCATATTTACATTATTTTGAGAAAACAAAAAAATAATATACAGTATTCTTCTACTGCGTTATTATATATTTATTAGAATTTGACAGGTTAATTCGGATAAGTTTACAGGGAAAAATGCTGACTGGGCTGCGGAAACTGGTCATAGAGTTCAGCTCTTCAAAATTTTTAAATGTTTTTCAAAAGTCACACTGAAAATGCTAGTTACATATGTAACTGTGGCTGTATGCACACTCGTGCTGAGATATTTCATCCCGGTCACATAGCGACATGCAGAATTCACAATTAAAAAATCTCTACAACTTCTCTCCTCCCAACTGCCAGGGGCAGTGTATAACACCTGGATAACATCTGTCAGCAATGTCCTGAGGAACAGGGCCTGGCCTGAAAAGTGCTCAGAGATGACCGCCGCACTCCCACCACTGAGAGGAGTGATGTTAACCTCGTAAAAAGGAGAAGGTGTCCATGAGGTGGAGATGCTCCTCGTAGAGTTACATGTGTCTATGGGCTAAGGTGATACCATCCACCACCCAGTAGGCAGACAAGGGAAGCACATTACAGCTGGATGGAGGATACAATTGCTGCAGTCCTGTCCAAAAAACACCCCATGACGGAACTGTACATCATTGCCTCAGGACCACTATGGCTCTCCCTAAAAGATAGATGTGTAGCACTTAAATAAGTGAAGATGTGGCCCCATGCTGAAGGCAGTGTGAGGGAGATGGGCACCTTGTAAACATTGGAAGATGAAACCGTGTCCCTAAGATGCTCAGGGACACGCATATACTCAGTACTCAATATGATTTATGGAGGGCAATTCAATCCATGTGTAGAAAAGCGGAATCCCCACTCCTACAGATGAGAGAGAACCAACTATGTGATGATTGTTCTTTGAGACTTTCAGGCATTGAAGCTTAATGCTAGTGGAAAATACTGTGCTCAGCAGTGTTTAAAAATAATTCTTGTTGGCTTATAAGTAGTGCAAAAAAAAAAAAAAAAAAAAAAAAAAGAATATATTTGCTCTACCATTGGAAGATTAGGATGGCATTACTCCCTCCTATGTCAGTCAGAGTGATAATAGCCAATTAGCATCTATGAGCTCATTTATGTGGAAGAGGATACTTAGCATTTTTCCATTGAGTGTGTGACGTAGCACTAGAAAAACCACCTGAGAAGAACCCTGAGAACTTTCTCAAAAACCCTTAGAACTAGCAAGTGGATGGGAATTGGCAATAACTAAAATTGGGAGGAAAATGGGGTAATTTAATTCTTGGAAAAGGCAACATACCCTTATGAGAGTGCTAGCCACAACTTTGGAGGACAGGACACTGACAATACTAGCCACTACTTTGGAGGACAGGACATTGACGATACATGCTAATGTGTTTATGTAGTCTGTCATGCATACAGGTGAGACGAAAAAGAGGAATGGTTGTATGACAGCAGCATTTCTTGCGAACACACTGTGACCTTTCTGGAATACACTGCCCCTGGTGGTGAGGAGGATTGAAATGGATGTATTTGGTTGATACAGAGGCAAACATTAGTTTTATACTTTAATATCTCCAAGGAGTTTTCAGTTGACCTTCATTTGATTTTAGTATCTTGAATGAAGAGTCAATGCATCTTATTTTATTTAGAGATGTGGCCAATGTCAGTCCAGATGGAGACTCCCACTATGATATTTATCACATGGAAGTGGGCATGTTGGTGCAGAGAAAATACCCCAAAGAATACAAATGTAACCGCTTGCCAACAACGGTGTCCTGTACCATTCTGAGAACAGACAATCGAAATTAAACAAGTGTTTGGTTAATAAGGGATGAGTCATAAATGTGTGGGTTTTATCAATTTATTTTCGTACTGTGAGTGTGACAGTATGGGAGTTTTTACACTCAATTTGGTTTTAACCAGTTCCCAGGATAATAGTCCAAAATCACGTGCTAGCACTGGCAGATTTGGAGGGTCAAAGAAGTAAATTTTTCCAACTATCTATATTAAGTCTGATATCTGTTTGGCCCGTGCTGGCCTCACAGCATTGCCAGGCACCTGTATATCCTTGGAGTGGAGTGCATATGGATTGAATAAGCAGACATTTGACTAGCTGGGGAGGAAAGACCATGGTGCCCATCTCATCCAAAGAGATAGTCATTTTGTTGTAAGGCTTTTCAAAGCCGTGAAAAATACAGCCATGGTACTGGGACTCTTCTTACAGCAAAATAGACAGAGTAGGTAGTGGAGGTTTAAACTGTAGACTTGGCAAAGACTTGGCAAAAAACACTGTTCATATATCAGCAAATGCTGGGAACTGTGCACAGTCGTCAAGCTGGGTGGATGTAGGCCACAGTCTTCACAGCCCCATTGCACATGACTGAATTGTATTAATGCTTCAGCTGCTATCTGATATCACTTCCAGCTCTGTGTGTTTTGGAGGCTTTTTCCATTTGAGGACAAGTTTTGCCACAAGCATTGTGGACTCAAAGCTGAAAGGCAACGATATCCATAATGCAGTGGTCTGCCCAGTCACTCGAACGTGTCTCCATTGACCACTTGTAATCACATTTTGTAACTACAAGGATTGCCAGATGTGCCAAAGCAAACTAAAATCACTCAAAAATTGGTCCTTCAAAACTAGCACAACACCAAAATAGTGTAATTTAGCCATTTAATGGCATTTCCTAAGTAAACTATTATGCACACAGATTTGTTGAAAACAACCCAGTCAAGCTGTCAGCATCAGATTTTGCTGTGGCTTTTTGTGCAGCCATTGCTCAGCCAAACATGCCAAACATGCTTTATGTGCTTTAAGCAAGCACACAAATGAAGAGCAGCTCTTAACCATAAAGAAGAAAATAAACATTTAGCCATTGCCAAATGGGATTGCATGCTGTCAAGAGGTTGAGTTTAAAAAATCAGTCACATCACATCACAAAGACAACCTTAAGAATGTGATTACAGTGCACAAGGCTATAAACTCAGAGTCCATACTAAGTATTGAGATTCGTTCATTCTCTGTTTTTTGTATACATTTATTAAATTATTATGAATTAAGCTCATTGAATTGTAGAGAAGATATATTACACATGGCCTATAGCTACAGAGTCCAAGCTTGTGGTTGGAGATTTATTTGTTGTGAGCTTTCTGTTTGATCTAGTGGCTTTAGGTGGAGTACCTTGAAAATAGATAGGAAAAATCTATAGACAGGTTTATAGACAAAACAATGGAATGATTTGCTAACTTCCTGGCCCCACCTTCCATCCGTGCACATGTGTGTGAAGCCCCACCTCCCAGAATCTAAGGTGACTGTTCATGCCAATTTGTTCATCTGCCTTAGATCAATAGCTAGCTAACTTTTCTTCCTCTCATTCTACTTGGCTCACTCATTTACTCACTTTGAGTAACCACTTTATCCTGGTCTGGTCACTGTTTTCCCTTCCACAGCACTAGTCTGTAGTAGCGCAGGCCATTTGGCGTTGGAATCGGCCATGTTTACATTTACATTTCAGTAAAGAAGGAGGTAGGATGAAAGGCTTTTTTGGGTGTATCTATAACATGATTGACAGGACTATCTTTCTCTCTCTCACACACACACACACACAAACTGCTGATCTCCTGGGATTTTCACACACAACAATCCTTAGAGTTCCCACAGAATGGTGCGAAAAACAAAAAACATCCTGTTAGCAGAGGGTCTGCAGGCTGAAAGAGATCAGAAGAGAATGACCTGACTGGTTTGAGCTGACAGTAAATCTATAGTAACTTAAATAAGCACTCTTTACAACCGCGGTGAGCAGAAAAGCATCTCAAATGGTATAACACATCAAACCTTGAGGTGGATGGGCTACAACAGCGGAAGACCACATCAGGTTCCACTCCTGTCAGCCAAGAACAAGAATCTGAGGCTATCATGGGCACAGACTTCACAGGCAGCTGAAGACTGGAAAAAGACCAGGTGATTTTTTTTTCTGCTCTTCAACTGTCCAAATTGGATGAGCCAAATATTTATATATATATATATATATATATATATATATATATATATATATATATATATGTGTGTATGTATATACGCACATATATATTTCCATGTTATTGACCTTTAATGTACAGTCAGGTAAGTATTCTGCCACTGTACACCACTACAATCAACAAACAACTCAGCATTTGATGATGTCCATGGGTTCCAGACTTCAGCAAGTCACTGACTGCAAAGAATGTGCATCCAAGTATTAAAAAAATATGTATAATTATATTAGTTTGTCCAAATACTTTTGAGCCTGTGAAAATGGAGGAACTATGCAAAATATGGATGCAATATTTTTGTAAACCCCTTGAATTAAAGCTGTAACTCTACACTTCAATCACATATTGATCGCTCCATTTTGGTGGTGTACAGAGGCAAAATTATGAAAATTGGGTCACCGTCCAAATACTTACGGACCTCACTGTAATTAAATAAATGGATTAATTTAATTTTAATAAAAGGATAGACATACTGCACCTCTGTGTCTGCAGTTTATAGCAAGCATGGTCAAATCTAGTTTTTTTTTTAAATGATGTTTGACTAAACGGTCAGGTGATATTCCCCAGAGTGCAATGATACTTTACATGAAACAGATCAATACAGAGTCTGATGCAGAGCACCACAAAGGAATGTCCAGTACTCTATACTTCCTCCTCATACTCCTTAGACAGCTATAGTTTCATTGTTGGTAGAGTTGTTTCTTGGAAACCTGTTGCAAATGTGATACAGAACACACAATAAGGTTTTGTTCCTGCTTCCTCTAATAGACTAATACCAAGTGTTTCCAGTCCTGGACTTTCAGTACCCCATGCACTGTACACTTTATTGAAAATCTCTGCTCCCAAAAAACCTGACTCATCTCAATGCGAATGTTCAAGCAGGGAAAACTGAGCAGCACTGGTACTGGTTTATAGCATGAAATGTCAGTATCAAGATGTAGCAGTAAAGTAATGGAAAGTAAGAAACCATGCTGTTGTTTAATCAAAATAAATAAAATTTCTCATTTAACTCAAATAAATTCATCAAATAAATAAAAAATCTCAAAACCCATGGGTTTGTGTTGGGTTACTGCCAGACTCAGTGATTTGGCTATGCCACTCTTTGAAATTTTGACAGGAAATCTAGCTTTTTGTTGCAAAGTGGCCCACCTCCCTGTAGGCTCAGTACTGACAGACACGCAACAAGACCTGGACTTAACAAAAGTAGGCCATTAAAGTGGATTAATGCTGTAATTTGAAGAGTGGAGCACATCCCTTTAATCAAATCACTGGCATTTTGGGCTCTATTGAGACTGTTTCCCACACTCCACCACGTGTTCAGACAGTCACCTGTCACGGGGTCCACAATGGTAGGCAGGACGATGGGTGTTTTAGAGATTGTAGTCAACTACAGATCAGAATTTGGAATTTGGGGCATACTACAAATGAAAGGGCAAATGATGTTCACCACCTTTCTAACCACTAACAACAGCTTTAATTCAGTAACTGCTAATTGTCTACTGTTTAATAAGGAGTTATTTCTTTATTTTTCATGCTAAATATTTTTCTACAAGTAAAAAATATCTTGTGCAATGTAATCTATAAAATATTTATTAGTTTTCAAATGGTCTGTAACCTTGAAGCAAAGCTGGGGCCTGCCTCCATTTTTTAATATTTTTTTATAAAAGCTCAAATTTGTGTGTTATTATCAGTTGCCCTTGTCAAAAAAAATAATAAATAAAATAAAGGATTCCAATAAGAAATTTGTACAGGATTCTAATCAGAATTTCTATCATATTTTGGAACTATTCTTATAAGATTCCTGTAGGAATTGTCTTATAGGACAAGACATAAATATCCTTTAGGACCACCTCTACAGGCGATTTCTTTTTAATGGGATCCATTTGGGCTCCTGTTCAGGCCTATATGGGAATTCAGTGTGATATTTTTAAGAATCCTGAAAGTGCACTTTTCCACTGTAATTTTTTTTAAACAAGTAGTACTTTTTTGACTGTGTCTTGCAATTTGATTGAAAACCACTTATATGTATATTTGTCCAGGGCATCCCACAGATGCTTGATTGTATTGAGATCTGCAGAATTTGGAGGCCAAGTCAACACCTTGAACTCTTTGTCACTTTTGCAGTGTGGCAGGGCGCATTATCCTGCTGAAAGAGGCTAATGCCATTAGGGAAAAGCATTGCGAAGAAGGGGTGTACTTGGTCTGCAACAATGTTCCCCAGGTTAAACAATGCACACGCACTAGGCCATCTACATTATGTAAAAGAAAACGTGATTCATCAGACCAGGCCACCTTCTTCCATTGCTCCATGTCCAGGTCTGATGCTCATATGCCCATTGTATATGCTTTAAGTGGTGGACAGTGGTCAACATGGGCACTCTGACCAGTCTGCAGCTACACAGGCCCGTATGCAGCAAGCTGCAATGCACTGTGTGTTCTGACACCTTTCTGTCATGGCCAGCATGAACTTTTTCACCAATTTGTGCTATAGTAGCTCTTCTGTGGGATCGAACCAGATGGGCTAGCCTTCGCTCCTCATGCGCATCAATGAGCCTTGGGCGCCCATGAACCTTGGACCATTTTTGGTAGGTACTATCCAAAAGACCTGCCAGTTTGGTGATGCTCTGACCCAGTCATCTAGCCATCACAATTTGGCCCAATTTCACTCAGATCCTTATGCTTACCCATTTTTCCAGCTTCCAACACATCAACTTTGAGAACTGACTGTTCATTTGCTGCCAGCACTCTACTCTAACTTAGAAAATACTCTAATTTTATAGAAATCTTTTTAGGATTTTAAAACTCCCAATGCACCCTCTTTAATTTCCAATAACTTTCCAATAACAATGCGTTATTTCCAATAAAATACAAGTAGATAAACTGAAATTCCATTAAAAAAATCACAGTGTTCTAAAAATCAAATAAGATCCATACGGGACAAACTGAATTTTTTGACAATGGGGCTGTTGCTATCAATGATGTTTCTGGCTTTGCTAATAAACACCACTTACCGGGTGCTTACCCCCCCCAAAACCTAAAAATTTTTCATTGACCAACATGATGTCTCTCCTGAAAATGTAGGGGAAAAAAACACATGACTTGATTTGCAAGAAAGGTTATGAAGGTCATAGTTTGGTATAAGGGTGAAAATAAATTTGACCCCATTATCATAATTTGTATGAAATTGTGCACATTCTGACTTTTTCAAAATGAGATCAGGTTCCACTTACAGAAAGAAAATGAACAAAAATTTTATTTTAACCTAAGTAATTTGCCAAATTACAAAAAAAAAAAAAAAAAAAAAAAGTGCACATAAGGCTCAAATCAGTCTTTCATTGAAGATGACTGGCAACAGTGTACTACCTTTTTTCAAAATGCAACATACCTAGATAACTTAATATTCTTAAACATAGAATATTACATGGTTTTGGAACCTCACCTTGCTCACTGTAGAATCACAACCTTTATTCACAATAGTTACGACTATAACATATTAACGCTATGCAGTGTGTTTATATATTTATTATGTATTGTGACAACTAAGAATTCTCAACACATTAAACTTTGAAGCAAATGGGTTACAATAGCGTAAGACCACATCAGGTTCCCCTCCTCTCAGCACAGACAGGAATCTGAGGCTATTGTAGCAAATTCACCTCAAGTTTCAACATGCTGTGCATTCTGAGATCCTTTTCTGCTCACCACAGTTGTAGAGAGTGGTTATATGAGTTAACATATTCTGTATGTCAGCTTGAACCAGTCTGGTCATTCTCCTCTGGCCTCTCTCTTCAGTGAGGTGTTTCTGCCTGCTGAACTGTCACTCACTGGATGATTTTTGTTTTTCGCACCATTCTGTGTAAATTCTCGCATGTCGTGCATGAGATCAAACTCAAAAAAAAAAAAAAATTGTGAAGGTCTGTCATTTAATAAGCATTCACTAATGGTAGATCCAAGACATATTCACTCACAGGCCACTTTATCAGCAGCACCTGCACACCTTCTCATTCATGTAATTATCCAATCAACAGTACAATACATAAAATCATGCAGGTTAAAACCTTCAGTTAATCTTTACATCAATCATCAGAAGGGGCAAAACTGTGATCTCAGTGACTTTGACTGCGCAAGGTTGCTGGTGATGTTCTGGTGTAACACTTGAAACCATGTTGCCAGGGGCTGGGGGTAATGTATTCGGAACTCAGCGTTTTACCAGATATCACATCTAATAATTAAAAAAGGCTTATGATTGATATACAATTGCAATATGCTCAGTTGTATACTCAAATCCTAAACAACAGTATTTCTCCC